>NC_091629.1:6454596-6767691 GCF_027580195.1 Bos mutus
GAAAATCTAGGAGAGTAGATCATAACGCCTTTATTTAATAGTTCATTTCTGTGTCTTCTGAATTTGAAATTTTTTCAACCCCGTTAACACTTAGCTAGAGCTAACTGCTTATTTCTGTTCCCTTAACCATTATGTATATTTCTGTAACACTTCTAAAATGGCACTGAAGTATCTGTTTACACATTTTCCTTTTTAAAAGCAGAGGCTATGTCTTATTAATTTTTATATGCTTCCCAACTAACATAGTTCCTAACACATAGCTGACATAATGAATTGATAGATAAATAAATAAAAGTTACAGATTAAATTTTGAAAGTAAATAATAAATTAAGCAAGTTAAGCATTAAGCAAGTTCCCTATTTAAAGGAAGGGTTTTGATAAGTATTCACATGTAATGTCTATTTATAAGAACTCTGTATATTTTTTTATTTCTTTTAAATCATTCCATGACATGGATTTCCATGAATTAGAATTTGAGTTGAATGTTATATAAAGAAAAGGAAAACACTGTTCCTTTTTACTGCTTCTGCTTGAAACAGAGAACCTCAAAAGAAATCTGGATGTTATAAATTATTAATATTGGAACGTACAATTTAAGGAACATACAGTTAAAATAAGCAGTCTATTACTGTATTTTCTCTAGGAATTCTGGGCACTGAAAATGATCTCAAAGCACAAACTCTTTCCTGCCTGGGTGTCCCAGTACCTTTCGAGACTCAAGAGGTAAAGTAACCTAATCTTACTTCTTGAAAGAGCATGTAATGTGTTACTTTAGCATCATCAACCCATCAGATTCCTCACTTCCTTTCCATTTTCCAACACTTCCTTCTAACTCCCGGGAAGTCTGCTCTGGATGAGGCGTGTCTGCTAACATCTCACCCACACTGAGAGCACCCCTCTGTTCACCTCAGCTCTGCTAACACCGCCCAAGGACCAACCCCCTCAAAGCCTTGAAGCTCTGGAGAGAGCACACCAGGATTTCATCCAGTGTCTCGTAACTGTCCTCACATCTTCTACAATTGTCAGAAGTTGCTCTGCTTCATAACCATCACAATGAATCGGAAGCAACAAACAGCAAAGAGTATGCAGTTGTAGGTGGCACACGAAAAAGTTGAAGAGGGAGACCACAGCATGCACAGAAGCAAATAGCCTTTCACAGTTTAATGACAGCTGAGGGTTTTCATAAAGCTGACCGTGAGTAACAAAGAACAAGTTATTTTCAGAAAACTGTGTTTAAGATAAAAATAGGTGCCAGGGAGTTTAAATTCTTTTTTTAAGACAAAATTATTTTTTTTAATTGGTAAAAATAAAACTTTTGGGCTTATCTCAAATAACTAAATCGGCTTCCCTGGTGGCTCATACAGCAAAAAATTTGTGGGCAATGTGGGAGGCCTGGGTTCATTCCCTGGGTTGGGAAGATCCCCTGGAGAAGGGAATGGCAACCCACTCCAGTGTTCTTGCCTGGAGAATCCCATAGAGAGAGGAGCCTGGCAGGCTACAAGACCATGAGGTTGCAGAGTAGGATACAACTGAGTGACTAAGCACAGCACAACACAAATAACTAAATAAGGCATTATTTTATGTATTGTTTAATCAAACAGTATTTTCTGTCTTCCTTTCAGGTACTGATTCAGTGTAATTACAACTTTTTCTTTTCAATATTTGTCTTGTGAAATAATATTCACCCTTTTGGAAAAATGATATGATTTGGGGAGACAGTGATTAATTCCGTCCTTTGTTCTGTTCATTTTTTAGTAACATCAGTGACTCAGATTCTGAAAGAAGAAAAAGAATGACAGGTAAGTAATCCTTTTGATTTTTTTCATCTTTAAAGATTCTTATATAAAAGTGATAAGCTTTGGAACCTGGGAAGTAATTACTTGAGGGAACTGAATTTGTTGTTTTGCTTTTAACTACAGTAACTTTAGATGAGTGTATTTTCATAGAGCTGAAGTGTCAAATAGAAGCCTTTCTGGTTTGAGCAGGTGACTTAGTTTGAGTATGATACCCCTGCTTTCAATACATTTGCCGATTGATGTTTAAATAATATGGTCTTCAAAGATGGTGGAGAGACAAGGAAGATGATGTGGTTTATGGCAGAAAGAACATGAGTTTTAGAATCTGACAGATGACTCTCATCTTGCCACTTTTTTTGCTGTATAATATAAAGTTTCAATGCTCTCAGCTATTTTTAAAGGGGGCATATTTTGTAGGAATGTTGTAATCGTGAGTAATAATATTTGTAAGTTATCTTGTTACAGTGCCTGGGCCTTAATACACATCCACTAAATGACGGAGCTAAAAAAAAAAATCACCTTTATATACTGCTTTCAGTTTACCATGCAACATCATGCTTGGTAAAAGAAATGGAAGAAAAAAATGGAAGTTAGTTCTTTCTGCACTGTGGGCTCTAAAGGATCAAATAAGTTAAGACAGAAGGACTCCAGTCCTGGAGAGGAGAGCTAGTAAGTTGGTATCATCAGGGCGGCTGATCCATGTGGATGAAATAAGGGGATGCTAATATCCCACATTAAGTTAGTGGATGAGATTGCTTCTTGACTCAGGACATCATTGTAGAAATAAAAGCAAGCAGAGTTTTTACAAGGAAGTGAATAACCTATTTGGGGCTCAGCATGGGTTCAGTTGCCAGGCACTTATGTACATTGATGCAGTCATACAGAATTTATAGGGAAGCTCAGTATGGATACTCTCAGCAATTAAGAGAAAAAAAGAAATTGAAAGAAGAAAATATGCCTGACAGGGAGGCCTGGCGTGCTGCGGTTCATGAGGTCACAAAGAGTCAAACACGACTGAGCGACTGAACTGACTGACTTTAGGATTTGGATTTGTTTGGTCATGACAGGATGGATGAGATGGTAAAATGAAAGATATTTAAGTGAATTCAAGGCTGCAGCTTTGAGTAAAAGAAATAATTAAGTGTTGAACAGTGTACTTTTAATTTCCACAATGAGCAATGGTCAAGTTCCAGACCAGATTTTACAAATGTATGGAATTAGGTAGCTCTTCAAAGAATTCTATAAGCAGATATACAATTTTCTGATTTCAGATAGTTTGTATGTGTATAATTTGATCCAAGCTACTTCTGTTTGCAGCTGCAAGTCCTAGTATATTTTAACAGTATTCCATTGCCAGGTTTCTATAGTGTTAAGATTGTCAGACTTTAAATTGGGTGAGCTAATTTAAGATAACTACTTTTAAGATAACTACAAGATAACTACTCCCTCTGCCTAAGCTGACTGCGTCCACAATTTTCTTTGCATGCCAATTTCCTTTTCATCTATGGACTGTATATATTTATTGTATGTATGTGTTCTTATTTTAAAAGGGTTCTCTATGAATTCTTTATGTTTTTATGTATTCTTTAAAATTTGGAAAATGCAAATTTGTGGAAAGAATAAAAACACTTCCATCACTCAAGCACAACTGCTATTCACTCTTTGATGCATTTCCTTCTGGTCTCTCTTTTTCTGTGTGTATTGATTATGAGAAAATATTGTAGTAATCATATTATGGTATAATTTTAGATCTTTTTTAACTAAAAATAAACATTTTTCTTACTTCACCCTTTATAATGTAACATTTTTAGTGACTGCATAATGTATCTTTGAAAGGATGTGTATTGTTTCACTTCAGTTCAGTTCAGTCGCTCAGTCGTGTCCGACTCTTTGCGACCCCATGAACCACAGCACACCAGGCCTCCCTGTCCATCACTAACTCCCGGAGTCCACCCAAACCCATGTCCATTGAGTCAGTGATGCCATCTAACCATCTCATCCTCTGTCGTCCCCTTTTCCTCCTGCCCTCAATCTTTCCCAGCATCAGGGTCTTTTCAAATGAGTCAGCTCTTCACATCAGGTGGCCAAAGTAATGGAGTTTCAGTTTCAACATCAGTCCTACCAGTGAACACCCAGGACTGATCTCCTTCAGGATGGACTGGTTGGATCTCCTTACAGTCCAAGGGACTCTCAAGAGTCTTCTCCAACACCACAGTTCAAAAGCATCAATTCTTTGGTGCTCAGCTTTCTTTATAGTCCAATTCTCACATCCATACATGACCACTGGAAAAACCATAGCCTGGACTAGACGGACCTTTGTTGACAAAGTAATGTCTCTGCTTTTTAATATGCTGTCTAGGTTGGTCATAACTTTCCTTCCAAGGAGTAAGTGTCTTTTAATTTCATGGCTGCAGTCACCATCTGCAGTGATTTTGGAGCCCAGAAAAATAAAGTCAGCCACTGTTTCCCCATCTACTTGCCATGAAGTGATGGGACTGGTCTAAGATGCCATGGTCTTAGTTTTCTGAATGTTGAACTTTTTAAGGCAACTTTTTCATTCTCCTCTTTCACTTCTTCTTCACTTTCTGCCATAGGGGTAGTGTCATGTGTATATCTGAGGTTATTGATATTTCTCCTGGCAATCCTGAGTCCAGCTTGTGCTTCCTCCAGCCCGGAATTTCTCATGATGTACTTTGCATGTAAGTTAAATAAGCAGGGTGACAATATATAGCCTTGACGAAGTCCTCTTCCTTTTTGGAACCAGTCTGTTGTTCCATGTCCAGTTCTAACTGTTGCTTCCTGATCTGCATACAGGTTTCTCAAGAGGCAGGTCAGGTGGTCTGGTATTCCCATCTCTTTCAGAATTTTCCACAGTTTGTTGTGATCCACACAGTCAAAGGCTTTGGCGTAGTCAATAAAGCAGAAATAGATGTTTCTCTGGAACTCTCTTGCTTTTTTGATGATCCAGGGATGTTGGCAGTTTGTTGTTTCACTTAGTTCCCTATTAATAGGTATCTATGTTGCTTCTCAGAGAAGGCAATGGCAGCCCACTGCAGTACTCTTGCCTGGAAAATCCCATGGATGGAGGATCCTGGAAGGCTGCAGTCCATGGGGTGGCTGAGGTTCGGACACAACTGAAGTGACTTAGCAGCAGCAGCAGCATGTTGCTTCTAATTTTCCATAATATAAATAATGCTTTTGAATGTTTAAATTTGTTTCCAAAGACTACATTCCTAGAGAAATAGGATTACTTGGGTCACAGGGAAGTTCTGTTTCAGAAGTTGTTTTCCAATTTAGATTATCTGTCATGTCTTGGCAGATATTTAAAACCAAGTTGAAATGGAATTTGTATGTTCTATCCATTCAAGTAACTCAGAAGAATGCTGTTGAGAATCACAAAATGGTGATATCAGGAGTCTTCTCTGAATTCCCATTATGCCACTGGGGAAAAACTTGCCTCCTCTCCACCCACTTGATAAATTATTTTGGAAAAGGTTCACCTCAAATAAAGACATAGTTTCTGCAGTGTCCCAGTATTATAATACTTTTTAGTATGAAAAATGCATGGTTACCGTAAAAAATATAAATTTACAGAGAGTTTTGCTTGCATGTAACCCATCCTGTTTGTCATTGGCAACATCAGCATTAAACAGTCTTAGAGTCAGACCTTAATTCTGTTTGAAGATGTTAAAAGCAACAAATTTTTTCCTTTCTTCATGTGGGCTACAGGATGAATTTGCTACTTTCTCTGCACTGTATAAAATGCTTAGTGAACTGAACATGGTGAAGAACCAAATCGATGAAGCACTGAGAAGATAAACCATAATATTGTTCATAATGCTAAACAAAGGTTTTTCTGTGCCACAAGGTCAGAATACTGTGCATTGTTTGTAAACAATCAGAATTGACTGACACTGATCATTGTTCTCATTTGGGCCTTCCAGCAAAGTTCTTAAAGGTTATCTCATTTCAGTGGTAATTTCTTGTGGCCTGTGTGGACTTAGTAATCATTGTTCCACGATGCACCTCTCCCTCTTTGTTTAAGCTGTTAATCCTAGATATGTGCTGAAGAACTGGATGGCAGAATCCGCAGTGCAAAAAGCAGAAAGGAATGATTTTTCAGAGGTAAGGTCGTTGACTTTTCTGGACTTATTTTTTTTCATTTTTAAATGTATCATCTTTTAAACACACTTATTTTTTTTTCTTTGCAGACTTACTAACCACGTCATTGCTAGCACTAGCTTCCCAGGATTCTCATTGCCTGGTCTCTCTTTCTGTTTTCAGTGGAGCATTTTCTTGTATTTCAAAATTTATTCTTTAATGTGTTTAAAAATTTTAATATTCATTTGATATCACATACCTACATTATTTGAACTCCTGAGGGTCTGGGTCTGCTATTCACTGTTCACGTTGGGGGTTTTGGATTTTAGTCTCAGAAATCTGGTGAAGCCTGATTTGAGCATCTCTCCAAAGGGAGTTAGGTTTTGTTTTCACCAGGCTTCCATGGCTCTAGTGACCTGGGTCCACTGAAATGAGTCTTGACATCCATGAAGATGAAGGTACCATCTACACTCTTCAGCTTGGATGAATCTCACATATAATATTAGCAAAATAACCAAAGGAATACATATAATGTGTCACCACCCCAATTTCATGTAACACATGTAAAATCATATGTTTTTAGTGGTACATGCATATATAATAGAAGTAACAAAAATGAAGAGAGATGATAACGTCACCTTTGGACGGTGGTTGCTTAGCAACAAGGAGGAAGTTTGGGTTAGGGAAGGATACTCAGGGCTTGAGCCATACGGGAAGCATTTTATTTCTGAAGCTGAGTAGAGGGCACACAGGTGTTTATCATTCTGTATACCTTCTGTGTCTTAAATATTTCCTAATTGTTTAAAAATGCATCACACACAATGTATTTTTTGGAAGAGGAATGGGCCTGGCACTCGTGCTGTCGCTCTTTGGGCCTGCAGACACTGGTGATGGTCACGGCCCTCTCCTGCCCACATGGGTCACAGCCTCAGAATCTTCATCACAGCATACTGGGTAGCCACCACAACTCACCAGAGCCGGCATGACAGAACTGTTCTTGCCATTTCTGATGTGGAGCTTGCATTAACTTTTCATTTCAGTAGTTCAATTAGCCTGACAAAATACAGGTTTTCATCTTAGAAAATAAAATATTTTAAAGTGTAACCTTCTTAGAGTATTAGGGAGAAACAAAGAGAAAGGAGTTGTCGGTATTATCTTTAGATAAATCAGTCTAAGCTGGGGAACTAAACAGTGTTTAATAAGGTGTTTTGTTGACTTGTTTTGCCTTCCTTCCCTCTCTTTTGTTCACTCCCTCTTTTCTCTCTCTCCTCAAAATTATATTTAAGTAAGGATGCAGTGTCCACCGTGGGAGGGGAGGTGTCTTCCTAGGTTCAAGTAAACATTCAGCGTCCTAAGATTATTACAGGCTGCTCTTGGCCCTACTTGATTCAGAAAGACATAGGACAGAAGCACAGCTTACCAGCAGGCACCAGCAGGCTCCTCTTTGCAGTTCTCGCAGTGTCCCCACAGGCAGGCAGGGACAGTGGTAAAGCTCGGGTGCAGGAGGACACGATCCACGCTGGGAAGATGCAGGGGTGGCCCTGGCTGAAAAGCTGCATGTTCCACACAAACCAGTGGCTCCTATAACTCCATGGGCATAGTTTCCAATATCCCTGCAGAGACCTGCCTTATCCCACACGTCCTCACACTCAAGGAAGCCCGGCGTTCTCTCAGGTGTTTACAGTTCTCCCAGGCCAAGTGTTGTCAGTCATGAGCCATGTTGTAAGGTGATACAGTGGACAAACCACTTAGCAGGTTATTAGGAAACAGACCCAGAAAGTTAACCAAGGGTTAAATTCTAATTGCAGGAAAAGAAAAAGATTCTGTCAAACCTTTAGACCTATAACCCTTGACACATACCTCTTGTGTTTACCTTTCTGCATCAAACATTTCTTGAGAATCCACTCTCTGCAAGGTGCTGTAGAAAAGTATAAACATATATTCAGTTCAGTTCAGTTCAGTCGCTCAGTCGTGTCCGACTCTTTGCGACCCCATAAATCGCAGCACACCAGGCCTCTCTGTCCATCACCAACTCCCGGAGTTCACCCAGACTCACGTCCATCAAGTCAGTGATGCCATCCAGCCATCTCATCCTCTGTCGTCCCCTTCTCCTCCTGCCCTCATCCCTCCTAGCATCAGAGTCTTTTCCAATGAGTCAAGTCTTCGCATGAGGTGGCCCAAGTACTGGAGTTTCAGCTTTAGCATCATTCCTTCCAAAGAAATCCCAGGACTGATCTCCTTCAGAATGGACTGGTTGGATCTTCTTGCAGTCCAAGGGACTCTCAAGAGTCTTCTCCAACACCACAGTTCAAAAGCATCAATTCTTCGGTGCTCAGCCTTCCTCACAGTCCAACTCTCAGATCCATACATGACCACAGGAAAAACCGTAGCCTTGACTAGACGAACCTTTGTTGGCAAAGTAACGTCTCTGCTTTTGAATATGCTATCCAGGTTGGTCATAACTTTCCTTCCAAGGAGTAAGCATCTTTTAATTTCATGGCTGCAGTCACCATCTGCAGTGATTCTGGAGCCTAAAAAAATAGTCTGACACTGTTTCCACTGTTTCTGCATCTATTTCCCATGAAGTGATGGGACGGGATGCCATGATCTTCGTTTTCTGAATGTTGAGCTTTAAGCCAACTTGTTCACTCTCCACTTTCACCTTCATCAAGAGGCTTTTTAGTTCCTCTTCACTTTCTGCCATAAGGGTGGTGTCATCTGCATATCTGAGGTTATTGATATTTCTCCCGGCAATCTTGATTCCAGCTTGTGTTTCTTCCAGTCCAGCGTTTCTCATGATGTACTCTGCATATAAGTTAAATAAGCAGGGTGACAATATCCAGCCTTGACGTACTCCTTCTCCTATTTGGAACCAGTCTGTTGTCCCATGTCCAGTTCTAACTGTTGCTTCCTGACCTGCATACAAGTTTCTCAAGAGGCAGGTCAGGTGGTCTGGTATTCCCATCTCTTACAGAATTTTCTACAGTTTATTGTGATCCACACAGTCAAAGGCTTTGGCATAGTCAATAAAGCAGAAATAGATGTTTTTTGGAACTCTCTTGCTTTTTCAACGATCCAGCAGATGTTGGCAATTTGATCTCTGGTTCCTCTGCCTTTTCTAAAACCAGCTTGAACATCAGGAAGTTCACAGTTCACATATTGCTGAAGCCTGGCTTGGAGAATTTTGAGCATTACTTTACTAACGTGTGAGATGAGTGCAATTGTGCGGTAGTTTGAGCATTCTTTGGCATTGCCTTTCTTTGGGATTGGAATGAAAACTGACCTTTTCCAGTCCTGTGGCCACTGCTGAGTTTTCCAGATTTGCTAGCATATTGAGTGCAGCACTTTCACAGCATCATCTTTCAGGATTTGAAATAGCTCGACTGGAATTCCATCACCTCCACTAGCTTTGTTCGTAGTGATGCTTTCTAAGGCCCACTTGACTTCACATTCCAGGATGTCTGGTTCTAGGTCAGTGATCACACCATCATGATTATCTGGGTCGTGAAGATCTTTTTTGTACAGTTCTTCTGTGTATTCTTGCCACCTCTTCTTAATATCTTCTGCTTCTGTTAGGTCCATACCATTTCTGTCCTTTATTGAGCCCACCTTTGCATGAAATATTCCCTTGGTATCTCTGATATTCTTGAAGAGATCTCTAGTCTTTCCCATTCTGTTGTTTTCCTCTATTTCTTTGCATTGATTGCTGAGGAAGGCTTTCTTATCTCTTCTTGCTATTCTTTGGAACTCTGCATTCAGATGCTTATATCTTTCCTTTTCTCTTTTGCTTTTCGCTTCTCTTCTTTTCACAGCTATTTGTAAGGTCTCCCCAGATGGCCATTTTGCTTTTTTGCATTTCTTTTCCATGGGGATGGTCTTGACCCCTGTCTCCTGTACAATGTCACGAACCTCATTCCATAGTTCATCAGGCACTCTGTCTATCAGATCTAGGCCCTTAAATCTATTTCTCACTTCCACTGTATAATCATAAGGGATTTGATTTAGGTCATACCTGAATGATCTAGTGGTTTTCCCTACTTTCTTCAATTTAAGTCTGAATTTGGCAATAAGGAGTTCATGATCTGAGCCACAGTCAGCTCCTGGTCTTATTTTTGTTGACTGTATAGAGCTTCTCCATCTTTGGCTGCAAAGAATATAATCAATCTGATTTCGGTGTTAACCATCTGGTGATGTCCATGTGTAGAGTCTTCTCTTGTGTTGTTGGAAGACGGTGTTTGTTATGACCAGTGTATTTTCTTGGCAAAACTCTATTAGTCTTTGCCCTGCTTCATTCTGTACTCCAAGGCCAAATTTGCCTGTTACTCCAGGTGTTTCTTGACGTCCTACTTTTGCATTCCAGTCCCCTATAATGAAAAGGACATCTTTTTTGGGTGTTAGTTCTAAAAGGTCTTGTAGGTCTTCATAGAACAGTTCAATTTCAGCTTCTTCAGCGTTACTGGTTGGGGCATACATAGACTTGGATTACTGTGATATTGAATGGTTTGCCTTGGAAACGTACAGAGACCATTCTGTCATTTTTGAGATTGCATCCAAGTACTGCATTTTGGACTCTTTTGTTGACCATGATGGCTACTCCATTTCTTCTGAGGGATTCCTGCCCGCAGTAGTAGATATAATGGTCATCTGAGTTAAATTCACCCATTCCAGTCCATTTTAGTTCGCTGATTCCTAGAATGTCGAAATTCACTCTTGCCATCTTTTGTTTGACCACTTCCAATTTGCCTTGATTCATGGACCTACCATTCAGGTTCCTATGCAATATTGCTCTTTACAGCATCAGACCTTGCTTCTATCACCAGTCACATCCACAGCTGGGTATTGTTTTTGCTTTGGCTCCATCCCTTCATTCTTGCTGGAGTTATTTCTCCACTGATCTCCAGTAGCATATTGGGCACCTACTGATCTGGGGAAGTTCCTCTTTCAGTATCCTATCATTTTGCCTTTTCATACTGTTCATGGGGTTCTCAAGGCAAGAATACTGAAGTGGTTTGCCATTCCCTTCTCCAGTGGACCACATTCTGGGAGCTTTTAAACTAGCAGGTGAGATTAGATAGGTTTAATATATGTTATCCATACTTTTTAAATTGAGGTATAGTTGGCATGTAACATTTTATTAATTTCAGGTGTACAGCATAATGATTTGATACTTGTGTATTTTGTGAAATGCTTACCACAGTAAGTCTAGTTGACATCCATCGCCATACATAGCTACATTTTTTTTTCTTGTGATGAGGACTTTTGAGAGCTATTCTTTTTTTTTTTTTTTGAGATTCTCTTAGCAACTTTCAAATATACAGTACAGTATTATTAACTATAGTCACCATTCTGTATATCCCCATGACTTAATTATTTTATAACTAAATGAAAATACACATTTCGATCCCAGAATTTATTGTTGAAAGAGGTGAGTTCTTTGATGCCGCAGTTTACGTCACAGGGCAAAATTGCAAGTGAGGAAGCAGCGTCAGTTGGAATCCATACCCTTGATCTGGAAATAGTGTAAATCACTGACATCCTCTTATTTTTATAAATGTTTTAGAAAATTATAATTTTCTTAATGCTGTGAAGGAATTAAGAAATGATCAGGATATATACGTATTCTTCGTGACACTGTACATATTCACTCTCCTGTTTTAGCAAAAAAACTAGTACCTAAGGAACTTCCTGTGGAACAACAGAAATCTTAAGTAACAGCCATAGTTGTAATGAAACAGAAAATGTTTAAGCAGCTTCATATACATTTAAAATTTACCTAGTTGTTTTGAAAATTTAGAAAATTCATAAGGGTCCTAAGTAAGAGAATCTGTATTTATCTAGTTTAAATTGTTTCCCAGGTCCACCTCCTCCAGCAAGTTCTCCGCCATCCTTTCCAGAAGCATTCTGCAGCTGAGAGAGCAGGCTATTCCTCCCCAACTCCTTCCTGGGCCAGAGATCTCAGGGTTAGCTGCTCATCTTAATTTGGGGCAAATCAATTAAGGAATACTTCTGTCATCAAACCCAGGATAGAACAATCTATTTGATAAGTTCTTAATGACCACCTACATTTTCTTGACAATACTGCACTCTATAATAATGGTAATGTATACAAATATTTTTTTAACCAAATAAACTTGGCCTATTCTCTGGAACATCTTTGTGATCGTTTTTGTTTTAATTAATAAATTTAATAAATAATAAGCCACCTGAGTTATTTTCAATAACTAAAAAAAACATATGACAGTCTTTTAATGAATTTATAAGTTTTTTCTAAAACTAGCAACCTAACACCATGTACCTAGAAATTTGAGTTATATCAAATAATATAATTTAATCGTACTCCTCAAGCTTTTTTCGTCTATTATGGTAATTTCATTTACCAAAATAGAATAGTTTAATGAACCTGATTTACCATTCAACCAATTTATTATCAATGCATGATCAGTCTTGCTTCATTTATACCCTTACACACTTTCCATTTCTAGTTATTGTTTTCATTGAAGTAGAATTTACATATCCCCAAGTATTTTAAAGGAATTCTAACATAGTTTCACTTAATCTATGAATATTTCTGTATCTCCAAACATTAATGACTTGACACATATGTATAATACCTTATCACCTTAAGACACTTTTCTGTCTGTACATAAACTGAATAACAAATATTCAGTGATCAATCCCTAACAGGCATTGAAAGAAGGGATTTAACTGGTCACTGATCATGATACATATCTGTTACTTATATAGTGATTTGTGGGTTGAAAACCTAACAGCAAAGTTTGTACTCCATATAATTACTTACTGGTTAAAACTAATTACTGATTAAAATACTATGGCAGCATATATGAACCATGTTGGGGGTCTAGTGTTATTTAACTAAATTGTGCTAATTGCAACTCGTGCAGGCAGAACTATGCAAAGCAAGGGCTGTCTGGACCATCTGCTTCCTAGTGTTTTCATTTACATCCTGTAACAAAGGCAGGGATAGAGAGAAACAGAGCATTCAACCTTTTGGTCCACTAAAACTGCCTCAATATTTTGACCACAAAATCAGCTAATTCTCTTCTGTAGTTTTTAAAAAATATATATCATCTAATACTAAAACTCAAGAACATTTTAAAGTTTGCATTTTTATATTTCTATATGTTTGAATTGATGGTTTGGGGGTCTCCACTGAAGCCCGTAATAAACACCTCTCTCCCTCTCCCTTTCTCAGTCCCCTGGTCCTGCTCTCTGAGCCCTTCCTTTCCATGGCCATTGGTCCCAGTGTTTAGGAAAAACTGAGTGCACCTTACCAGGTTTAATGATTAAATATTTTGGTCTGAAAAGCTGAATTTGCTTTTTGTCTTAAATGTCAATTTAGAGCTTACTTTTATCCAAATAGTAAAATATCAGGTTAATCATCTTCCTTAAGTAGAAAATAACACATTAATTATTATTTTCTACCCACTTTAAGAAGATTTTGAGGTGTTTTACGTTTAAAAAGAAAATAAAACAGAACCATGGAAATAAAACTAAAAAAATCTAAAAGGATTCTCAGCCAATTACAAAGAGGAGATAAGGGTAACAGGAACTTAGGATAAATTGGTTATTAAAACAGCATTAAGTTTATCTGAGGGAAAACATTCCACATTGAAGAATATGATTGTCTATTCCTGTCTCTAAATTTTTATAGTAATTTATAGCATCATAACAACTTATAGCAAATAACAGTATAACAGAGAATCCAAAAACTATCTAAAAAGCTTCCCCTTCAACCAATTACTATGTTATTCAGCCACTAGAAGACCAAAACCAAGTTAGGGTATGTCCAGGACTTAGGGTATGTCCAACCAAACAATGAAATCTCAAAGAAACTAAATTCACTCTACGTCTCCTGGTTTTTTCTTTCTCCTCTTTCGATTTTCTGAAAATCCTGGAGGTTACTGAGGCAGAGATGGAACATATTTCGAAGATCAACAAGACTTTAGAAGGCCTAGGATTTGTAAAAGGTCAAGTATATATTATAAAATAGGATTGATATTGCACTAGATTTATACTGATATTTCTAGAAATACAATTTTCAGATAAAACATTTTAAACTTTTATTAATTTGATGGTTCAGAACAAAAACGGAAGACAAAAATCTATCGAGATGTAAATACACAGAAAAGAACGTACATTGACGTAGATAGTCTCAATTCTGTGCAGGTTAAGGATTACTAATGTACTTGAGCAACTGGGAGAAGTTTACATTTGCATTTCCAGTCTGAATACGTCAACACTGTATCTAAAATGAACATGATGTCATGGAAACAAACTAGCAAAAATGCACTTCAGGTTAACAATGTTACGCCCATCACCCAAAAGTATTTCTAAGCTTCCCTTTAGGACACGTTGCCTCTCTTCTTCTGCAAAGCTTTCATGAGATCCGACATGAAATCTTGCTCCCCGCCTCCCCCGCCCGGTGGTCCTGGGTTTTCCTGCCTCTTTGGCGGAGGCGGCGGCCTTTTGACGACAACCGGGGGCGTCCTCACGGATTCGGGGGCGAGGGCGGGTGGGGGTGGCGGCGGCGGCGGCAGATCCTCCGCAAAAGACGGCGGCGGAGGAGGCACGAAGTCCGGGGGCGCCTCGTTAAAGTCGGGGGGTGGCGGGGGGAGTTCGTCATCCTGCAGGGGCGGCGGCGGCGGCGGGGGCGGCGGCAGGAAGTCGTCGGGCGGGGCGGGGAAGCGAGCGGCCGCGCCCTTGGCCTTGGGGGGCGTCCCCGGGCTGCCCCCGCCCACGTCCGAGGACCGGCGCACGGGAGGAGGGGGCGGGGGCAAGCTGGACTTGGGAAGGGGCTGGGCCCTGGGCGCTCCGGGGTCGTGGCTGCCGAGGCCGGGGCCGGGCTTCTTGTCCTTCAACAAAGCGACAACAGCGTTATGCTTGTGACCACAGGGCCGTGCGGATGTGACATTTACCTGGACAGCTGAGTCTGCGGATTTAGGAAGCATCTGTCCCGCCCCCCAACCCCCGCCAGGGGTGGCCCCCAATCTCTCAGTCTTGAGACTCCAGGTCGTTCCTGAGCTCTGTGAGCACGTCCCTCTGTGCTCTGGGCCACAGAACGACTCCAAATGCCCTTCAACAGGATCATCAATAATAAAACGTTATCACCTGGTGCTGATCTACCTTGTATTCCCTACATGGAAGACTTTGCCCTATTCCACAGGTATTTATTATAATACTAATAACGTATCTTCTAGGAACTGCTCGATACAAGGTTGCCAGTGTCTTAGAGCTCTAGTGGTACAGAGTTTAGTTTGGGGTTACCTCAGTCTTTACCCTTGTTTTTTCAGTTGCTAAGTCGTGTCCAGCTCTTTTGGGACCCCCTGGACTGTAGCCTTCCAGGCTCCTCTGTCATTGGGATTTCCCAGGCAAGGATACTGGAGTGGGTTGCCATGCCCTTCTCCAGGGGATCTTCCCCACCCAAGGATGGATCCAACTCAAGCCTCCTGCTTGGCAGTTGATTCTTTACCACTGTGCCTAGAGAAGCCCTGCTAGGGTTGTAGGCATACACAGATACATTTTTCTTGGTCTGAGTTGAGCTGGTTGTGAAATGCAGTCGTCAGGAGCGGGTGTCTGAAATTACTTTGCTCCTCTACCACACATACACAAGGGCTTCCTTCCCAGGTGGCCCTTTTAAAGACTTAATTTTTTTTCAAAAATTATAAGCAGCTCAATAACTATATGACTTGTTTCCACCACTGGCTGATGGGACAAAGTAAAAGGGGAGAGTGAGGTGGGAAACTTCTGAAGGTACATTTATAGTTGGTTTGAGTCACATATAAGATACATATTCAGTGGAACTTGTATAGTCAATTGAGATGTTAACAACTGGACTAGTAACTAAATTATAACTTGTAGCTAAAATTTTAGATTTAAATAACTCTTCATTATATCTCCTCTACTGAAAAAAAAAAAAAAGTTATGGAGAATGTTATACAAATTTGGCTATTATTTTCAAATGTGTTTTATTCTCCATTAGCCTGAAGATGTACGTAGAACATTAACAGAAAAATACAAAATGCATATTTTACAGTGGAGCCTTATCAGTGGTTTGGGGCCCAGTTAGCATTTAATAAAGGGCTTCTGACTATCACACTGCTCTAAGTTATTCAGAAAACAATAATTTAAAATCCCAAGGGTTTAAAATGTAGATGCCACTTTCAGAGAGGGCTAAAACCACTTGAATTAAACAAACAAAAATCACTTCAGTCAAAATAAGTGTAGCTAAACTAAAAATAGTTACCAATCCTCAGTATTAAAAAAGATTCTTACATTTTCCTGAAGCTGTGTTGGTTTTAATTTTCCTTTCTAGCCTATGTAATTTTAAGATAATATATATATATGGAGCAATTGTCTAAATCAAATTATAGTGACTTGAATTGCTGGAACTGTATTTTTTCTTTTTTAAAGAAGCAGTTACTTGAACACAGTGTAGAATATGGGCCTACAAGAGACAGTCTGATAGAAGTGGGTCAGGTACCCCTAGTCTTACCTTGGTTGTTTCAAGCTGTCTCCAGTCTTCTCCGAGAGCAGTATTCATAGACTGTGTTGCCTGGGGGAGCTGACCATTGGCTTGGGTGGTGCCTGTTTTAACTCCTAAGAGGCAGAGAAGAGTAGATAATGGGGGAGGGAAAGTTAGGAGTATGGAATCAATAGATACAAACTATTGTACATAAAATAGGTGAGCAACAAGGAGTTACTGTATAACATAGGGAACTATATTCAGTGTCTCGCATTATAATAACCTATAATGGAAAATAATCTGAATAGAAAACTGAATCCCTTTACTGTACACCTGAAGCTAATACAATATTGTAAATCAACTATACTTCACTAAAAATAAGAATAGTCGGTGAGGTATTTTCAACATTCTTGAGAGTTAATCTGAAAAGATAAAGCAGTTTGTCTCCAAAGTGAAAGGATTCACAGGTACACAGGGTTTACAAAAAAATCTGAGCTTCTATCACAATACTTCATAAGGTTCAGCAAAACATGCAGGGAAGTGAATGCTTTCTACAAGCCACAGAATCTGGATTAACTGGGGTCCCAAACAATAGTATGTTCTGCTTTTAAAATCCTTTTGGTAACTGAGGAATAAATTTCAAAAACCTCCCTTCTAAAAGAATTCTTCCTGTGGGTGATTTTTCCTGAAATGGATGTATCTTGGTTTGCACCATGCTGTGTACAGAAACAACTTTTGAACGTTATCCTCAACAAAAAAATACTTTGGGCACAAAAACAGTAGACAGAGGGGACTGAGCAAAATGTACAAACCTTGAATATACCCTAGCATTAGGTTTATTTTCCCCAGAAAGTTCTGGTATGTGCTTCTTTTCCTGTCTTTTTTATTTGCACTTTCGCACAAGTGTGCCTAGCTGAGGTTTCACAGTTCTAAGAGAGTCAGTCAGAGAGAAGCAGTTGTGTGTTGATCTCCGGCTCCTAAGAGGCATCCTGGGGTGGGGTGGGGGGCAGGTGGGGTGGGGATGGGGGGGTTGCAGGTGGCTGCTCCTCCCACAGCTGAACTGCCTCCTAGCCCGAGACATGAGGTCTCCCATTTGAGCGCATCTGAGCTTGCCTTAGCTCTCTGCTCAGGACCAGCTCTTCTGTCAAACATTTATGAAATGACTGTGTGCTTGCTTCTTCATATATTTTCCCAATATTTTGAAAAGCCCATAAATCTACAGAACAACTCAAAGAAGGTCATTAAGCACTTCAGGAAAAGGGGAAGAAGGGAAAGTTTGATACGGACTCAGACACTTCTGCTGTCTCCAAGTATCTGCACAAATTATTAAATACAACACGAAAAAGCTGCACAGGAGAGAAGCTGGACAGCGCCTTAGCTAAGCGGCCAGAGTGAATGTTCCCGGGGGGCCACAGACACCACAGGCTTCCAAAGGCAGCACCCCGAAAAGGACCCAGCAGCTCAGTCCTGCCCCAAACGCATCACTTGAGATGAGTTATTAGGAAACATCAGACACATCCAAACTGAGGGACATTCTATAAAATAAATGGCCCTTATTCTTTAAGAAAAGTTAATGTCCCGGCAGACAAAGAAAGGCTGAGGAAATGTGCCAAATGAAAGAGGAAGAAAGAAATATGATGTCGAAATGCAATTCTGGAGGGAATCCATGCTAGGAAAGAGCACCGCTGTAGTGGCACCACTGAGACATCTGGCAAAACGAAATACAGGCTGTGGTTTACCTAAAAATACTCTTTATCAACATGAAAAGTTAAATTTCCACAATTTGATAACTGCACTGTTGTTAGTAAGAAAATGGCCTCATTTTATTTTTATTTTTTAGGAAATACAAAGGGAAGATTTAATGGGCCAAGGGACACGACAGTCAATCTACTTACTCTCAAGAGGTTCCAAAAAAATAATAAGCAGGAACACTCCCAGTATGGTTTAACATCTCAGCACATTTGTTCTCTGTAGGGCTTATTTCTGATAAAACTCTACAGCAGAACCAACATGGGTTAATTTACTGTCTACTAACAGATTTTCCATTACAGGAAAGATCCTTTTTTTTGATCAATGGACATCTCATCTGACTGCTGTGATAGTGTTCTACAAAAATTGGATTTAAGCAATTCATTTAGGAAAATGGATTGAACATGTATCGAACATTTAGTATTGAGTGTTTATATTACTTCACTTTCAGAGAAACCCTACAAGGTATTAATTTATTGTCATCCCAACCATGTTCAAATTCTAGCCTATTGTCTGCCAAGCATTCTGCTTCCTTCTGGGAAAACTTACCAAGCTGGCTTTAAGCTCAACATTCAAAAAGCTAAGATCATGGCACCTGGTCCTATCACTTCATGACAATGGAAACAGTGACAGACTTTATTTTGGGGGGCTCCAGAATCACTGCAGATGGTGACTGCAGCCATGAAATTAAAAGACGCTTGCTCCTTGGAGGAAAAGCTATGACCAACCTAGACACCAAATTAAAAAGCAGAGACATTACTTTGCCGACAAAGGTCCGTCTAGTCAAAGCTATAGTTTTTCCAGTGGTCATTATGGATGTGAGAGTTGGACTATAAAGAAAGCTGAGCGCCTAAGAATTGATGCTTTTGAACTGTGGTGTTGGAGAAGACTTGAGAGTCCCCTGGACTGCAAGGAGATCAGTCCTGAATATTCACTGGAAGGACTGATGCTGAAGGTGAAACTCCAATACTTTGGCCACCTGATACAAAGAACCCACTCATTGGAAAAGATCCTGATGCTGGGAAAGGTTGAAGGTAGGAGGAAAAGGGGACAACAGAGGATGAGATGGTTGGATGGCATCACCGACTCAATGGACATGAGTCTGAGCAAGCTCCGGGAGTTGGTGATAGACAGGAAGCCTGGCGTGCTGCAGTCCATGGGGTCACAAAGAGTCGGACACGACTGAGTGACTGAACTGAACTGACCATACAGAAACAGTCCCTGACAGCATGGTTTCCTTCAGTTTCTAGAGGAGGTAACAGATAGTAAATGAACAGTTACACAGATTATTAATTATGACTGACCTACAAAGGACAATTTATTTGAGATCTAAAAATGGGCAGAAATTAGCTGCAGGAAAGAAAGAGCACCATAGGGACTTGCAGTGGCTAAGACTCTGTGTGCCCAGTGCTGAGGAGGCAGGTTCGATTCCTGGTCAGAGAACTAGATCCCACATGCTGAAGCTAAGAGTTCACCTGTGTGCTGGGTCACTTCAGTCGTGTCTGACTCTTTGCAACCCCATGGACTATAGCATGCCAGGCTCCTCTTTCCATGGGATTTTCCAGGCAAGAATACTGGAATAGATTGTGATACCCTCCCCCAGGGGATCTTCCCAACCCAGGAATCGAACCCACATCTCTTATGTCTCCTGCATTGGCAGGTGGGTTCTTTACTACTAGCGCCACTTGGGAAGAGTTCACATGCGGCCACTGAAAGATCCCACTTAGGAGACCCTGGTTTGATTCCTGGGTCAGGAAGATCTGCTGGAGAAGGGAAAGGCTACCCACTCTCATATTCTTGGGCTTCCCTTGTGGCTCAGCTGGTAAAGAATCTGCCTGCAGTGCAGAAGACCTGGGTTGGATCCCTGGGTTGGGAAGATCTCCTGGAGAAGGGAACAGCTACCCACTCCAGTATTCTGGCCTGGAGTACGTATGGGAAAAGATTCCACAGGATACAACTAAAGACCTGGTATAGCCAAATGAATAATAAATAATAAACATGAAAAAAAAAGAGATCTAGTTAAAGAAAGAAAGTGAAAGTGAAGTCGCTCAGTTGCGTCCGACTCTTTGCGACCCCGTGGACTGTAGCCCAGCAGGCTCCTCTGTCCATGGGATTCTCCAGGCAAGAATACTGGAGTGGGTTGCCGTTTCCTTCTCCAGGGAAAGAAAAGAGCCTCATAAACAAGGAAGAGCATCTGTGAAGTCCCTAAGAAAGGAGGGTGCTTGGGGCTTTGAGAAATTGGGGAAAAAAACAACAGATGGGTTTTGTGACAGGAACAGGAAGACAGGTGGGGAAAGAGGTGAAATGTGCGAGGCTCATTTCATGCAGGTTCTGGTGGCCTTGCTGGGGACCGGGGACTTATCTGAGAGCAGCAGAAAGCGTCGGGAGGACTGGAGCACCAGCCTGTGGGGCCACGTGAAGATGGTGGCAGTCTGGATTTGATGGCAATAGAGACAGACAGGCACGGACAGATTTGACCAATACTCAGAAGGTAGAATCAACAAGATTGAGGAGTGATTGGATTTGAAGGTGAATGAGCTTTTCTTAGTCAAAAGCTATGGTTTTTCCAGTAGTCATGTACGGATGTGAGAGCTGGACTATAAAGAAAGCTGAATGCCGAAGAATTGATACTTTCAAATTGTGGTGCTGGAAAAGACTCTTGAGTGTCCTTTGGACTGCAAGGAGACCAATCACTCCTTTGGGAAGTTAACCCTGAATATTCATTGGAAGGACTGATGCTGAAGCTGAAGCTCCAATACTTTGGCCACCTGATGTGAAGAGCAGACTCACTGGAAAAGACCCTGATGCTGGGAAAGATTGAAAGCAGGAGGAGAAGGGGAGGACAGAGGACAAGATGATTATATAGCATCACCGATTCAATGGACATAAATTTGAGCAAACTGTGGGAGACAGTGAAGGACAGGGAAGCATGGCATGCTGTAGTCCATGGGGTTGCAAAGAGTCAGACACGATTGACAACAATGAGCTTTTCTTGCATGTTTCCTGCAGGAGTAATTGGGCAGATGATGATGTTATTTGTGGGAACAGAACAATCACGGGGGAGCAAGTTGGGAGAGGAAGAGGATGGGCTCAGTTTTACAGATGTTGAGTTTGAGGTCTGGGGTGCATTCAGATGAAGCCACTGAGCAGACAGTTGGATACATGGGTTTGAAGGTCAACAGAGAAGCCTGGATTGGATTTATGCAGTTACAGGTGGTCAACGTGTAGACAGTGCTGGGAGTAGATCAGATCACTTAGGGAGATAGTATGAGAGTAGGGTTAGGATTGACTCGGCCTTGGGTAATTTAAGTTGGGGTAGAAGAAGAATAAACCTGCTCTAATAAAGAGCGCGTTGAAAAAGGGTGGCTAGAGAAGTTAAGGTCGGGTGTGGGACTTGGAGTAATACCCCAGAGAAGGGGTTGGCTCCAGGAGGAGTGGTCAGTTGTGTTGGGGTTGCTGAAAGGTCAGCTAGAAGGAAGGGTTTATGGGACTTCCTTGGTGGTCCAGAAGTTAAGACTCTACACTGCCAATGCAGGGGACTGGGGTTTGATCCCTGGTAGGGGAACTGAGATCCCCATGCTGTGGGGGTATAGCTGGGAAGTTTAAATTAAAAAAAAAAAGAGGAGTCTATAGTAGTTTGATTTAGCAAGAGCATTTTCCATGATGTACTAGAGGCAGGAGCCTGACTGAAATGGTTATGAAGAGTGAACAGTCATTGCTGTTTCCACACTAAGTCGTGTCTGACTCTTTTGCGACCCCATGGACTGTAGCCTGCCAGCCTCCTCTATCCAGAGGATTTCCCTGGCAAGAATACTGGAGTGGGTTGCCATTTCCTTCTCCACAGGATCTTCCCAGCCCAGTGACTGAACCCAGGTCTCCTGCCTTGGCAGGCAGATTCTTTACCACTGAGCCACCTGGGAAGCCCTGGGGAGTGAACAGGAAGTAGAATAACAGAGACAGCAAATACAGTCCACTCTTTAGAATAGTCTACTTGTCCGATGGAGCAGGAGGGGGATTTAGAGTCATAGGAGGGTTTTAAATTTGTTTCTTTGAAGAAGGGATCGGTGTTGATGAGAAGGACACAGTAGAGCAGGAGAGAAAGTGGAAGAGAATGGCATAATAATGCATCCAGGTCTGGTCTTTGTCCTGGGATTCTGGCATACAACTGCGTATCTTCCAGTTGAGCACAAGCTCTGAGCTTGGAACAGGTGTCAGAATCTCCCCCCGCGTGGTACCTGTGGAAGGCGGGGCTGGTGGCACTGCGTTGACTGTGCCCAGGTTGGTCCACCGAGAGGCAAGCCCTGCCCTGGCCATGGCCCGCTGATAGTTATCATAGAGCGTCTTGCCATACTAGAGAGAGAACACAAAAGAAGCAACAGAGCAATCCATTTATCCCAAACTCTGCACTCCACTGCAATCTACAAATTCAGAGAAAAGAGGACCTTGTGACTATTCCTTTTACTCCTTTCCTGATATACTTGTAGTAGAAGTATTTCCATTAAAAAGAAAAATCTACAAACCATGTTTTCATATGTGAAATAATATTCCAGATTAGCAAAATCAGGTAATATTTGTACCTCCCCACGCAAAGGGAGCTTTAGCTCTGCAATGTGGTGACACATGTCTCTATGTAATTTTGCCATTGCTTGTATCTCATGTTTCTTTATTACGCATAACACTTGCAAAGCTCTCCAGAAATCAATATCTGCAATGGCTCATGTGAAAATAAATCCCTGCTTCTCAGGTCATGGGAAAGGTCCATGTGTCAACCACTCCCACTTAACTCAATAAAAAACCAATAGGCAAACAAACGAGGTGATAGTGGTGGCATTGATCCATTAATGACATTGACTTAGTGAGAATGGATCAGGTGTTGGGACTTTCCTCGTGGTCCAGCGGTTAAGACTCTGAGCTCCCAGTTTAGGGGGCCTGGGTTTGATCCACAACTAAGATCTTGTGCAGCCAAAAAAAAAAAAAAAAAAAGAATGAATCAGCTGTTTCTGAGTAACACAAAGATTGGACCCACGTCAATTTGCCAGGCTAGCTGGCAAATTCAAGGTCGGGTGAGCCCACCCATTCTCTCACCTTGGCGATCCTGATTCCCGTGACCCACTGGCTTAGCGCTCTGGCATCATCACAGCACAGATACTTGATATACTGGGACTCCTTCTGAATCTGGGGATGCTGGAAAAGAGTCATTCCAAAGACCATTTGTAAACTCTTCACAAATTAGCACCTTTCAAAAAATGTTTAGAAAATTCTCACAGCGTCTGAAATTTCCTGAGATGGTGACCAAAATCACTGGTAGCAATTTTAGAATTAGGAACAGGGGTACTTTTTATAGAGGCTAAATTTGGAAAGAATTGACATGATTTATCACAAGCACTTTTTACTATATTATCAACAGTCATGTCCATTCCTGCTTTTTGAACATCTGGAAACCTTCACATCTTTCATGCTTCTAGCCCTACAAGAAATCCAAATCACTTCTCCATTTATCAGATAAGGGAACTTACGTGCTGTAATTCTCATGTCAAGGAATCAATGCTTTTGTGACTCTCATGCAGGCCTAGGGTTATTTCTGCTACGAGGAATTCAGGGTTTTGCCCTGTCTTCTGTCATCTCTTCCCCACATGGATGGCCCAGAGAAGGAGTATTTCTGTCTAACTTTAAGTGGCAGTGAGCTGGGTGCTGCACTAGGGGGTCACCCAGGCCTTCCAGGAGCTCCCGGTCAGAGAGAGCAGTGATGGGCAGGTGCAAAGGGGATGGAGTGTTCAGGGTCCAAGGTCATACAGAACGTTCTTGTCTTTCAGCACCAGAAACACAGCTCCCTGACTTCCAACCAAACCTTCCAACTGAACCAGAACAGAACTTTCTGGTCTGGCCCTTGTGTAAGAGGGGCAAAACATGGGTGTCCCCAGCAATCTGGTGTTTATAATTGTTCTTAGAAAACAGCTATTTTTTTTTTTCCTCCTGGAGGAATTAAAAAAGTTGGTTTTTGTGACCTTGGGCTTGGCGTATTAAAATTTGTGTGTGTGTGTGTGTGCATGTCATGTGACGGGAAAGCTGGGTTCCCAGGAGCAGACTGTGAATCATTTGTGCTTGGAGTGAAAGGCAGGAAGCAACTGTCTGGGTAGAGGGATCCACTTAAACAGCACTATCAACAATCTCTTAAGTGTGTTCATCCAGAGTAAACTGTGGTTCTTCCTTTAAACACAGAGGCTACTGAGCACGAAACACAGGCAAGAACACTTGACCTTGAGTTCTAACCACCGCTCCTCCTGTGATGAAGAGGTTGATGTACAGACTTTGGTTCATTCTCCCCAACATGAGTGGGGTGCATCTCACCAACTTCCTCATATCATAAGCATACCAGGATTGGATACAGGAGAATTAAACATCAGGTGATCTTGAAGATGACCTCAAAGATCACTTGTGAGCCTCAGATTTTATGATTCTAAGACGAGCTGCCCGGTGGGCTCAAGGCTCCCTTCTGGCTCCCCCATCAAGGCAGGAACCCCACAGGCTCCCGGGACGTCACTCAGCAAGTCCCTGGGCTTAGTCCTCTGTCATGTCTTGGGACCTTGCCAAGGCGTTTACTCCCTTGAGCTTTTAGCCCGAAAATATTTGCAAAGAAGTTTAAGGAAAAATGCCAGTTCCATGCCACTGGCCAGCCTCTTCTGCCATTGGTTTGGTTGCTCCTGACCACAGAAAGGGAGAAGCTCCCGCAGACATGCCATGCAGCACACAAAGGTCAAGGCAGCTGCAGACCCTTGTCCAAAGGGATCTTACGGATCCTCGAAACAGTGGGAGACTAGAGAGGTTAAGCTATGTATCCAAAGTCACACTGAGAGGCAGAACCCTAATGAGAACCAAGGGCTCGTGCGTCCAGTAGATACCTCTGGGTGGTTAGGCAGAGATGAGGAAGAGTGGCTCACATCGTACTTAGGAAGTGGTGGCTGGGGTGTTGCTGAGGGAGATGTATGTAAACAAATGCATGATCACTCAATGACATGGTAAAGTCTGCAGCAAAAGTTGGAAAACAGAGAAAGGTTCTTTGAAAAGGTGACAGATGTGGAAGGAAGAGGCCGATAAGAACCTGGAAGCTTGGTGGACGTGCAAACTCCTGGGCCAGATCCTAGACACACAGAATCAGAAGCTCTGGGGGCCCAACCACCTGTCTTAACAGCTCTCCAGGTGAGCCCCATGCAGTCTCAAGTTTGAGAAATGCTGGTCAACAGACATGTTTAACTGGTACTAGAGTGCAGTAAGAATGACTCCAATTCTTACTCACTGGTTATGTCTGTCAACATTGCACTAATAGTCTTACGGGCAGAGATGGTTTAATCTGCACGGGAAGTGTTATTTCCACTTCTTAGCAGAGGGCAGTGAAGCTTAGGGAGTCTTGACACTGTGCCAGGAAACAGAGCCAGGACTCAAACTCCCATGTTCCTGGCAGCACCCTCCATGGATGGTCGTAATCCACATGTTCATCCTGAGTAAGAAGCTCCTGGGTTGAACTTCTCAGCCTGTGGGTGTCTGTGGACTCACACGATCTCTTAACATGCTACTCTAATCCTGAACCCTTTCTGCAATGTATGTGCATATGCTTTGAATTCTGTCAATCTGCTCACCTCATGAAATATGTGCATATCCAGAGTTTCTTCTGCCCTCCAGAGTGGACAGAAAGGGAAATAAATGACCAAAATGTTTGTAAAAAAAAGTAAGTTCTCCAAAGGATGACTGACCCTTTTACTCAGCAAATGCATAAAAATTCCCAGCATTTTGGGAAGGAAGTGAGAAGTGTGCCTAAGCACAAAACGAGCAGGGCGACTGCCCATAAGGAACCTGGCTTTAGAACAGAATCTGTCATCATCATTTGAGAAAAGGGAAATGCATGTTCCTGGTGGGTTGTTTGTTTATTCTGATTCTTGTTTGTTCTCGAATCATCAGACCTGCATTTTTCTCCACCTCAGAGCCCTTGGCCCCGTCTGTGGGAGGCCCTCCGCTGGGTCTCAGCATCGCCATTCTCAGTGCAGCCCAGGGTGCCCACGTCCCAGGCCAGATAGTTCAACACATGATCCTGGGACCTAGTCCCAAGTTTGTGAGTCAGCAGTAGAAACCACATTCCCACCCGGCTCACTGGGTCTAAATCCTCAGCCTGGAGCCCTCTAGGTCCGAGATCTCTGCTTTCTCTTGCTGAAAATCTCTGTTCCAGCCTCTGGCCATGGGTTTATGGGCCCTTCTGACAACTTTCATTATATTTGTCTGCTCTGAAGTGTATTTCATCACCAGCAGAGAAGCCCTGACTGTTGATGCTTAGAGCCAGAAGACATTCTTATGCTGTGCAGGCATCGGGATGCCCATGTGCAAAGGAGGGCCTCTGCGTTCCTAAGTTCTGAGTCTCAGGGTTGCAAACGAGGGCCCCGAGGGCTGACAGCAACACAGTGAAAACACAGTTCAAGAGCAGCTGGGGCTGGGGTTAGGGGAGGCTGAGAAGAGATTTTGTGTGCCAGCTAACAGTGTCTGAGAGAATAGCCTCCTCACACCGCCCTCCCCGCCTTGGCTTCTCATCCTGGTTCAGCTAGTTCCTGGCTGAGAGTCTCTGTGCCCAGATTCCACATCTACAAACTACGGAGAGAGGCTTGCCTGGTGGCTCAGTGGTAAAGAATCCACCTGCCATTGCAGGAGACACAGGTTCGATCCCTGGTCCAGAAAGATCCCACATGCCATGGAGCAGCTAAGCCTGTGCACCAGAACTACTGAGCCTGTGTGCTCTAGAACCTGGGAGCTGCAACACGAGACGTCACCACACGAGAAGCCCGTGCGCCATAACTAGAGAGTAGCCTTCGCTCTCCGCAACTAGAGAAAGCCCGTGCGCGGCAATGAAGACACAGCACAGCCAAAAATAAATACAGAAATCAAACTAGGGAGAACTGGGCTCTTACCACAGAAGGCTGATAAAAGATTAAATGAATTCATCTATTAATTAACATATGAAAAGTGCTTAAATCACTGCATTGCAGATGCGATGTATAATGTGTTTGCCGCTGTTCTCATGGCCCTTTCTATGCCAGGATTTTATTACTGTAAGTGGAGTATAACCTTTAAAAATGGTGAATCACTATATTGTACCCCTGTAATTTATATAACATTGCACAGCAATGTTTATAATTTAATAAAAAATAATAAAGTATATTTGCAGGAAAAAAACAAATTCTGCACACAGCCTTGCACCCGAGCCGAATGGAATGAGATAACCTGAGTTTTTCTGGTGTGAACTTGTGAAGGGGAATTTGTGGTGTTGGAGGCAATGACATGGCCAGAGGAGCTCCATATATTCCTTGAGTCCATTTCTAGGAGTCAGTTGTTACATTTGGCAGAGAAAAGTTACTTCTGCCCAACCTTCCAAAATATGGTGCTAATGTCAACCTTACCAGACATCTGATAATACATACTGTCTTTTGATAATGTGCACTTTAAAAAGTTTCAAGACCCACTAATACTATTTTTAGAAAAAGATTTTTTTTCTATTTTCTATATTTTTCTAGGAAGTCTTGTCAACTTTCTCATTTCTCAAAATATCTTACAATGGAATAAGGACCTGATAAAGAACTGAACAATCAATCATTTTGTCAATAAAATTAAAAATAAAATCTGTCCAAAATGTAGAGCTTTTATTCTCATAAGATGAGAAGAAATCCAGACAGGCTAACTTGAAAGTTTTAGACTCAATAACAGACTTTGGGGAAAATGATCTGAATAGGGTAGAAATGCTTTCTCCTTTCCTACTTTGGTTTACAACAAAAAGCTTCTTATGTTATACTTGTAGTTAACTATATAACACTGAACATTTCTAAAAAGGAAATAACTGATTCAAACTGCTTACAGATGTAAGGTAAGGACTTAAAACCTACCTTTAGAACAAAGCAGTAGTCAGTGGGTGCTTTGTATTTCATTTTACACTGAATCCCATAGTAAATGTTGACATTTTCAAACTGTATAAAACAGGCCAGATCTCGAGATGTCTGAAAGAGAAGGAAAAAATAACCTCAACCTAGCTGACAGGTAATGTTTTCCCAAGGTTGTTCACGGCACAATGAAGGGTTACATTTTAGTAGGAAAATACAGAATTTCAGGTGTTACTTAAGCATTTACCATGTAGTCTTCTAAAAGCCAGGCCTACATTTTAAGAAGTGAAAGAGCACATCTAAGGCAGAACAGCGGCCACACGTGGAGCAAAAGATTACACTGCTGTCCTAGCTCCTCACATGGACCCCTAGAGACGACTGGCTGACCTGGAGACATCATTACTGTATTGATGTGGTCCAGACACAGTGACTGAGCACCTTGTCAGACGTTTTATTTTGGCTTTTGCCATTCTAAGTCACTGATGGATTTCTGACTGAGCATTTAGGACAAAAGTCCTCGTGGATGAACAATGAGTGGTATTTGATGCTCAGAAAATCAGCACACACTTCATGCATCTCTTCTTGAGGAGAAAAGATTCCTTGCATGCCATCTCTTTAGGGCTGGCAGTGTTGCTATGGAAACAGAATCCTCTCCTTACGTATAACACACATCGTGAGACCTCTAATCTACATATTGGTGACACATCAACTACAAATCTGTCCTATTACTTCCCCCCTCACCTTCTCTTTTTAATCAATAAAAAATAAAGGGCAGAATTACTACATCTCAATGCACAATTATTCTTTTATATATGGCAGTACATTTTTTTCTTGTGAGAGCTTTTCTTCTGGATTTTCAAAGTTTTAGTATTTTTAATTAGAAAAATAAAGCATTCTTCATAATTTAAAAATAAATATATACTTCTATTTAAAGATAAATATAAATATATATTTAAAAGAAAAATGAAAATCTTCCTTCACTCTTCTCTTCTCATTTCATTTCTGTTCTCCAGAGAAGAGATTCTTCCAAATGTTTTTGGGAATATATTTATATGCCTATGTATGTGTAGACATATTCACATATAAAATTTTAAAAATATATATGAGATCTTACTCTTAATATTTTTTCATGAATTTATTCTTTTTCTTAACATTATATCTTGGAGTCTATGTCAGGATGTATGAAAGGCAATATCGCATTGTATAGCTGCATAACATTACACTGTAGAGATGTAATTATTTATTCAATCATCCTACTATAGAGGACCAGAGGTTATTTTAATATCTTGCTATTACAAAAAATACTTAAAAATACTCTGTGGGATAGATTGCTAAACATGGAGCCGGCCTTTGAAGGGGCATTCCCTTTTACATTTGCCTAGATCTTGCTAAACTGTCCCCCAATTTGGCTATACCCATATGTATAATTCCAGGTAAAAGAAGTCTTACTCTTATGCCTACAGAACAATAGAGTAAAAAGGGAGGGAAAAAAGTCCTCTGAAATCAATATGTTAAAAAATGAATTAATCTTTAGAGAAATGCTTTGGTCATAATTTCTGAGACCTGATTTTTAAAGTAGATAGATTTCTTTACCTTTAAAAGAAAGCAACTGAAAGATTCAGAAGGATTTCTGAAACTCTATCCTAAAAGTATATTTATTTGAATAAACAGTGTCATCATATGAATCTCGCAGCAAAAGGCAGAGTACTGAAATTTCCACCTGAGGATTTCTTTAGTTTTTCCCTGGTAGCTCAGCTGTTAAACAATCCACCTTCAATGCAGGAGACCCCAGTTCAATTCCTGCATTGGGAAGATCTACTGGAGATGGGATAGGCTACCCACTCCAGTATTCTTGGGCTTCCCTTGCGGCTCAGCTGGAAAAGAATCCGCCTGCAATGCAGGAGACCTGGGTTTGATCCCTGGGTTGGGAAGATCCCCTGGAGAAGGGAAAGGCTACCCATTCCAGTATTGGGAAAGGGTACCCACTCCAGTATTCTGGCCTGGAGAATTCCATGGATTGTATAGTCCATGGGGTTGCAAAGAACTGGACACGACTGAGTGACTTTCACTTTCATGAAATGCCTTTTTTATAAGCATATTTTTTTTTCTTTCTGACCTTAGTCTTTCCTTTGGGGACATAATAAATTCCAGAAGCTCGTAAAAGAAAATAGCGCCTTTTCCAGGATTTCTTCCCATCTTCTTTCAAATACAGAGCTCCCTCGAGTTCTGGCACAATGACGGATGTTCCACAGAAACTCTCCTGAAATTGAGATTCCAATGATATAAAACCCATCAGAGATAAACATACATTTTGTTCACATTGAAATAAACTGTGGCAAGCTAGCCTGCAAGCTAAAAATCATTTTGTCTACAGCTCTAATTGAATGCATATATTGACACTGCATACTATTTGCCAAAAGACAGGAAGAACATGGTGATTGAATTTCAGCTCCAGAGTTCGACTTCTAGGCTCCTTGACCACTTAGCTCTGTGATTCCGAGCAAGTGACTCAACCTCAGTGCCTTTACTTGCAAAATAAGAGTGCTGACAGCCCCAACTTCATAAGGAAGGTAGTGAGTACAATCTTGGTACATATTGTGGAAGTATTACATAAAATCTATTTCTGATACTGTAGGTAGATAAATATATAACTTATTCCTTTACCTGTAAGTGGAAAAGTTATGATTTCACTGCTAGTAAATAGAAAAATTTTTATCATTAATTCTGTACATAAAATATGTATAAATTAGTATTTTATTTTTGGCATACTTTTAAATCGAGATACAGCTGACATAGAAAATTGCATTAGATTTAGGTATATGACATAATGATTTGATGTATGTATATACTGCAAAATGATCACCACCGTAAGTGCAGTTAACATCTATCACCCCACATAGTTATACATTTTTTTCCTCATGATGAGCCATCAGTGAACTGGCTCTGGGTGGGAATGTGGGCCCAGGTGTCACCAGGTCTTCTGACTTTTCAAGAGAAGCCACAAATCTCCTAATTCAAAAGGTCATCATGTTGTTGGGGCAACAAAAATCTGGGGCTTCCATGCCCGTTTGTGACCTGTGGCCTGGCAGGTATTTGCATTATAGGCGGGGACCAGGGCCTCAATTTTTAGCAAAGTTGCAATGCGAAAAGTCATTCTGAAGTTTCAAAAGAATCAAATGAACTTCAGCAATACAGCCTTGAGTGATACTCAGACATGTGCCCCATACTTTACACATGGTGCTTCCACTCTCTTGCTAAATCTTTGTAATAATGCAATACGATACAGGAAACCAACGTTCTTGAACTCGCCCAATAACACATGAATCTCAACAGGCAGAACCAAACTTGGATCAGATCTCCAACTGCCATCTCAACTTTCCACCACACCTGCCTGCTGGAGGGGCACCAGAGAATTCACTGCAAAGAAGCCACGCCTGACTTCTGTTAAGAGCATGTAAGCAATGACATCTATGGAGTGTTAGAGACGAGTTTCATGTGGATTATTGTCTTTTAGTCAAGACTTACCAATCCAACTTCATGAAGAGTAAACTATATTGTCTAAAACAATACTTTTGAACAACCAACTCCAAGAACCAGTTTAATGATCTAAATAGCTATAATTTAGTAATAATTTGATCTTAAAACCCCAAGTTAAAATGTCAGTGTGTCTCTCAATCGTCCATTATTCTAGGAAGCAAATAGTTTAAAAAGATACAGCTAATATTCCTCTCTTTTCTACTGCTCTGCAAAATTAATCTTACCTCAAGCAAGGATTCCTTGTTCTTCGCATTCATTTTCTCATTTGTTTCCTTGTTTTCTTTTTTTCCTTTGTTATCCAGGTAAAAATTCTAAATAAAATAGTAAAAGATAGGATCAGTAAGGGTTCATCACCATGGTAGCCACTGCACAGAACCCACGGTCTTGCTGGAGAGGGACACATACGTGGAGGAGGTAAACTGAGGACCACAGTGTATGGTCTCTGTCGACTAGTGCTTACTGAGGGGCTTACCAAGTGCTGAGCACTGCCCCACTGGCCAGAAGTAACACCTACCCTTCCCTGCACGGTGTATAATCAATGAGGAAACAAGCACAAGAGAGAAAACACTAGCAAAGGATACAACTGTCATTTAATTTAACCATGGTCTAGAATTCCATGTCAAATGCTGGAAGCCTGGAGACCCCAGGGCCCTTGGAAAAGCCCAGAACTGGAGGATAGTGGAGCATCCCAGATCCCAGGTCCTTGGTCACCATGTAGGGTCCCTGAGGACTAGAGACTCTGGCTTCTCCAGAGAAGTGTGAAATCTGGACTTTTATCAGTGTGGGCAACCAATTTTAATTTTTAAAAACTGCATGAGTCAGTCAAAACACAGAGTTTGCTACTTGGCAACTTGCAGAGACAGAGAGAAGCAGAAAGGACATCTCTGGAAAGAGAACCAGCTTAGCAAATGCAAGGAAGACCACCATTTAGAAGCACTCACGATTTGGGGGGAGCACCTACTATATGGCATATCTTCAGTCAGGTGCTTCACAAACACCACCTCCAATCCTAATGACAAAGCTGCGAGGTAAGTGACAGTCCCCTCCACTTTACAGGTTCGGACACTGAAGCTCAGCCAGGTTAAACAGCTAGAGCACTGCAGTGCGAATGAACACCAGAGCTAAATGTATCTTATGTGTGGGCTCTTACCACCACAGTTACCCCTGAAACTGAAGGTCAGTGCAGTTCAAGGGCAGAGAGACCAAACCTACTCTAATTCCAGCAGCTCCTGACTCAGGGAGGAGGCAGGGTCCTCGCCTTTCCCATGATTATCCCTTTGGAACATCTGCTTGTGGACTATGTCAGGCAGAACCATTACCATAGTTAAAGCATTTAACGACTTTTAGGTGGAAACAACGGAGAAGGCAATGGCACCCCACTCCAGTACTCTTGTCTGGAAAAGCCCATGGATGGGTGAGCCTGATGGGCTGCAGTCCATGGGGTCGTGAAGAGTTGGATACAACTGAGTGACTTCCCTTTCACTTTTCACTTTCATGCACTGGAGAAGGAAATGGCAACCCACTCCAGTGTTCTTGCCTGGAGAATCCCAGGGACGGGGGAGCCTGGTGGGCTGCAGTCCATGGGGTCGCACAGAGTCGGACACGACTGAAGCAACTTAGCAGCAGCAGCAACAGCAGGTGGAAACAGTTTATAAAATAATGCCTGAAAAAAAATGTATTAAAACTACAGTATATAACCCTGGAGGGTAGTAACTAAGTTAAGGAGCCTCCTGAGTCTAGATACAAATGTTTATTTACATGATGAGAGTGCTTCCCCAAGTGTGACCCCCAGACCACCCCAGTGCTCTGTTAAATTCATGTTCCCGGGGCCCCCAACCTACTGAAGTGGACTCTCAGGGGACCTGAGAATCTGCATTCCAGCACACTTCCTGGATGATTTCTACTTACATTGAAGTTTGAAAATAAAGAGGAAGCAAACTGCAAAGCAAACTTTGCAGAATTAGGAGATCTCCTAGAAATACAATGTACCACGATGACAAATTGTTACCAGAGGAAATAAGCCAGGTACAACTCCTTCCATAAATCTTACTGAATTATCTTTCTGTGTTGTTCAGTCACTCAGTCATTTTCGACTGTTTGTGATCCCATGAATTGCAGCATACCAGGCTTCCCTGTCCTTCACTATCTCCCCAAGTTTGCTCAAACTCATGTCCATCGAGTCAGTGATGCCATCCAACCATCTCACTCCTCTGTCGCCCCCTTCTCCTCCTGCCCTCAATCTTTCCCAGCATCAGGATCTTTTCCAATCAGTAGGCTCTTCTCATCAGGTGGCCAAAGTATTGGAGCTTCAGCTTCAGCATCAGTCCTTCCAGGCAATGTTCAAGGTTGATATCCTTGAATTATCTTTTAATGCATTTTTAAAGACAAACTTTTATGTATTATTTCAAAGGATAGCATATTGTGAATTAGTGTGGTTATTCTATCAGTTCAGTTCAGTTCAGTTCAGTCGCTCAGTGATGTCCGATTCTTTTGAGACCCCATGAATCGCAACACACCAGGCCTCCCTGTCCGTCACCAACTCCCGGAGTTCACTCAGACCCACGTCCATCGAGTCAGTGATGCCATCCAGCCATCTCATCCTCTGTCGTCCCCTTCTCCTCCTGCCCTCAATCCCTCCCAGCATCAGAGTCTTTTCCAATGAGTCAACTCTTCGCATGAGGTGGCCAAAGTACTGGTTATTCTATAGGGTTTGGAAATTATTCTAATTTTATGTATTTGGCTTGCAGACTGTGATTAATGTAATATGGAGCATATACCACCTGCCCCAACTCTATACTAAGACTTTACAGGTACACTTTTCATTTCATCCTCACAGCAACCCCACAATGTAGGTGTGACTGCTATTTCACAGATAAGGAAACAGATAAGTGACTGCCCAAGAACAATTAGTGCCAGAGCTTTGAATTTGTCATGATCTTTCTCAGTATTAAACTGCTCTCAACACCACAGGAAAGAATCCAGTGTGGCAGAGTGGATGGACTTACCACCACTGAACTGCACACCAAAAAGTGACTAAAATGGTAAACCCCGTGTTATGTGTATGTCACCAAAATTTAAAAAAAACGTGATAACTTAGCCCTGACAATGAATACAGAGTGTGGTGCTAGCAAGGACACTTGCTTTAGGGCCCTGGAAAAATGTGATCATGTATGCATTGAAAGAAGGGAGAGGAACAAGAGGAAGACTGCAGAGCGTGTGTGGGTCGTCATCATTTGAGAAAAGGAGAGCATGTTTCGCCCTCTGCAGGACAGACAGGGAAAGAGCCTTTCTAAACTATAGTAAGTGTTAGTAGTAGCTCAGTCGTGCCCGACTCTTTGCGACCTCATGGGCTGCAGCCCACCAGGCTCCTCTGTCCATGAGATTTTCCAGGCAAGGATACTGGAGTGGATTGCCATTTCCTTCTCCATTATGAACTACGAAGGGTCTCCTTTTATGAGGGTATTGTGAAGCCATTATCTTTTCTGAGACCCCTCTCACTTTTTCAGCTTCTGAATACCTTTTCCCCTTCCAGGTGGTAGTACTATACTATGCTTTTGCTTTAATGAAATTCCAAGCTGGAGATCATGCAGGGCAATCCTTACAAGGACTGACTGGTCTTGGGTGAGAATTTGGGGGGCTCTGTAGCAAGTGGCAGAACTTAATAGTTAATCCATTATCTGTTAGGGACAATCTGAGCTGAAAAATAAAGGAACTTTAAAATGGGAAATGAGACTTTCAGCTGCAGTCTGCCCCTCTTTCTCACAGCTTCTGAAAATGCAAGCTTTGAGAGCAGCAGGATAGGAAAGAAATGGCAAATCCATTGTTTAAAATCACCTTGTTGGGATAATGAATAAATCAAGCAAACACTTACCAATCCATGAGTAAATATTTGTACTTTTCACATGTAAAATATCACTGTTTTAAGAATCATTTTATCACACTGAGAAGATAAATATAAGTAGATGGCTATATATCTATAGATGGGGGAGCTGTATAAGACTGCACAAATTAAAAATGAGCCAAGTTCTGTAGGTTTGCAGAGAGGAGGAAATTACTGTGGGCTGAGATGATCAAGGAAGACTTCACAGAGGAGGTGTAAGTTGTAACTGTGCCTTGAAAGATGTTTATCTTCAGATAGAGGAAAAGAAAGAAGGAGAGCATTCAGGGCAGGAGGAACAGCGTAAAGGCCCAGAGGTGGTTAAACACTGGGGCTCTTTGAAGCAAACAATGTCCATGGACAGATGAACAGATAAAGAAGATGTGGTATATACATACAATGGAATACCACTAAGCCATAAAAGAATGAAATAATGCCATTTGCAGCAACATGGATGGACCCAGAGATTGTCATATTAAGTAAATCAGACGAGAAAGAAATATCATATACCATTTATATGTGGAATCTAAAATAATGATACAAGTGAACTTATCTACAAAACAGAAATATTAACAGATTCACGGACACAGAAAACCAGTTTACGGTCACCAAGGGGAGAGTGGGGGCAAGGGGAGAGAGAAAGTCGTAGCCTGGGATTAACACACACACACTGCTATATATAAAAGAGGTGAACAATAAGGACCTACTGTACAGCTCAGGGAATGCTACGCAGTATCTTGTATTACCTGTAATGGAAAATTATCTGAAAAAGAATATATATGTGTGTGTGTGTGTATGACCAAATCACTTTCCTGTACACTTGAATCTAACACAACGTTATAAATTAACAAATTTTTAAAAAATTTAACAAAATTTAAAAAATTACTGGGTTATCTTTGGGGCACTGGTGAACAACCAGCCTGGCTAGAACTGGGGCACAGCTGATGCAGCCCAGCCCATCACCCCAAGCTCTCTTCCATCCTGTGTCAGAATTCAGTGATGCCTGTCACCTGTGCAGTGCCCGCCCCCCGGGATGGCTGGAGCGCACGTCCTGGCCACCTTATGCTCGCTTTGGCCACGTGACTTGCGTGGGCCAGCAGAATGTGAGTGGGAGAACAGGATGTGGGTCCATGGGAGCAGAGGGCCTGAGAGTTGGCAGGGTGTTTTTCCACGGCTTCTCCAGCACGCTTGCCCTTCACCAGGAGGAGAGTGTTTCACAGGTGGCTGCTGGTCTAAGGACAGTAAGAGGCATGTGGAACTCTCTTGATCTGACTCACACTGTGGAGCCAGGGACAGAGGACCTGCTGACCTGCAGGCCCTGGAGAGAGGAGATACCTGCTGCTAGAAGCCACTGGGACCCTCAGGTTGTGTTCACAACCCTGACTGATACACACGCCCATGCTGGCTGGGCAGGGGCTCTGGGCACTGAAGTCGAGAGAAGACTTTGTTTTAAAGGAGAAGCCCCTCCCAGGGACTTCCCTGGTGCTTGAGAAGTTAAGATTCCACCCTTCCAAAGCAGGAGGCCCGGGTATGATCCCTGGTCAGGAATACTGCATATGCCGCAACTGAAAGCCTGTATGCCACAACTAAAGATCTTGCTGCAACTAAGATCCTTAGTGCTGCAACTAAGGCCCAGGGTAGCCAAATAAGTAAAATCAATCAATAAAAAATAAAATAAAAGCCCCTTCTGGAAGTTGTAAATGTGATGCCTGTATGACTCTCCTTCCAGCTGGGCCTGGTCCCAGATGGTCAGAGATGAACCTTGGCAGGAGAGAAAGGCTGGAAAGGAGGGGAGAGACCATGAGGTCATTTTCCCCCATGGCGGTTGGTGCCCTTCTGCACCCAAGGGGAAGCATGCCATTGTGGTTCCGTCTCTGCTTCTTACTTATGCAACTAAATAAACCACCACCACTACCAAATTTCGGTTAAGAAACAGAACAATGGAACGAAAATTGCCTGAAGTATCAATAGTGATGATCACTGAACTGTGGGAATACTTAAATTTCCTTTCTTCTACTTTTCAGTTTTTTTCCAATAAATTGATATTAATTTTGAAGTCAGAAACATAAAAGATGTTTATAAAAAGAAATGAACAGCAATACAGCAAGCAGGTGGCCTTAATTTGTTTTCACAACACGTTCTCTGAAAAAGACATTCTTCGGGGCTCCTGGCAAGAAGGTCGGCTAATGTTAATACCAAGGTGGGTCACCCTCTCCAGACACAGACCCCAGGCCTCACACTTCTGATTTTGGTTTTGGGCCCCACTGGTCTTCGCACAGTGGGGGCTACATGTAGGCACAGCTGGGAAAAGAAAACTCTTTGGGTTACAGCTGAGGTTCATGTGTTCATTTGAACACCTGGCATTTTTTTAGGAGGAGCAGACCACCCTGTGACCACAGTTAACTGGGAAGAGGCACTTTCCCAACGCCAACTGGCCTGAGAAACTGAGAGAGACTCAGCTGCTTCATCAACAAAGTTGCTCTAATTAGGACAGTAAGGTTGTACTGCCCCAACCTACTTCACCCCAGAGAGGCAGGCCCACATGGCACAAGGGGCCCCTGTCCTGACCCCTAAGCGTTGAGTTTGTATTTCTTTGAAAGGAATACATTTGTGATATTTTGTGAGATAATGAATAATGTGAAATTTTGTGAGGTATCTTGTGAGGACACAGCTGACATTACAGAATGAATATTTTATATGGTTTAACAATATACAAATTATCTTACCTGGGGGTTTTTAAATACAGCATACTTTTCCTCTTTCTCCAAAAATAACAGTTTATTTTCTGTGTCTCTTGTCCAGTCTGATAAGATTTCAACAACATTTTCATGGTCTTCAAAAAACCTTTCTGATGTAACAAGAGAAAGCATTTTTTCAGACCCAAGACAGCAGGGTTTCCAACAAAGAAATAAGTTGGTACTGAGCTAACACAATGCTTCATACTTCTCATTGGTTTTAGAAATTCCTAATTCTTACATTAGAGAAGGCAATGGCACCCCACTCCAGTACGTTTGCCTGGAAAATCCCATGGATGGAGGAGCCTGGTAGGCTGCAGTCCATGGGGTCACACAGAGTCAGACACAACTGAGCGACTTCACTTTCACTTTTCACTTTCATGCATTGGAGAAGGAAATGGCAACCCACTCCAGTGTTCTTGCCTGGGGAATCCCAGGGATGGGGGAGCCTGGTGGGCTGCCATCTATGGGGTCGCACAGAGTTGGACACGACTGAAGTGACTTAGCAGCAGCAGCAATTCTTACATGATGTCATACTGTAACATCTCTGTTATGTCTATTCTTCAGTCTCAGGTCTTCAACTTATTTCCCATAAAAAAACATGGCAGATAAGCCTATAATATAGTGGTAGTGGTCAGCCATTGCTCCTTTTTTGTATTTGGGTTTTTTACTATTTTAAATAGCCCTCCACCCTGTCTGGAAGGAGGACAATTAGGCAGTAATTGGGTAAATAACGTTGAATGAAATTGTGAGATAACTGCTGCTGCTGCTGCTAAGTCACTTCAGTTGTGTCTGACTCTGTGCGACCCCATAGACGGCAGCCTATCAGGCTCCCCCGTCCCTGGGATGCTCCAGGCAAGAACACCGGAGTGGGTTGCCATTTCCTTCTCCAATGCATGAAAGTGAAAAGTGAAAGTGAAGTCGTGTCCAACTCTTCCCAACCCCATGGACTGCAGTCTACCAGGCTCCGCCGCCCATGGGATTTTCCAGGCAAGAGTACTGGAGTGGGGTGCCATTGCCTTCTCTGGTGAGATAACTAATAAGCACTTATACAAAGGTCCTCAACCTTTCTGGCATCAGGGACCAGTTTCATGGAAGACAATTTTTCCACCCACCGGAGATGGAGGATGGTTTCAGGATGATTCAAGGGCATTACATTTATTGTGCACTTTATTTCTATTATTATTAATACATTAGCTCCACCTCAGATCATCAGCAATTAGATCCTAGAGGTTGGGGGCCCCACAAAACATTGCTCCCTAAACACATATAAAATACATATAAAACACAATGTATTATACGAATATCGAAACCAACCCTAAACCTTCCTTCCTGTCTTTTCTCTATCTGACTCTGAGAACTGAAGAAAACTTGGAGGATTATTTCCTTGTAGATCATTTCCTCCAGTAAGACATATCCCCAAAGCTTCTAAAACAGGCAACCCTGTATCCCAACAATTCTGTATCCCAGCTCTTCCATATCCCAACTCTCCCGGGAGACAACTGTTCTGTGAGTGGATTAAGAATGAGAAGTAGCAGAATCTTTCTTTAACTGCTTTTTTAGTTCATCAAATTCTATCAACTGTCCTTTGCTCTTTGGGGCTGAGCCTCTTCCACTAGACAAAGTATCAGATACTACGTGAGTGAGCCGTGGAGGAAGAAAAGTGGACAGGGACATGAGGCCCGGGGCAGAGTTACCCAAGAGCAGGGGTCACCAGCTCCTGGGCCACAGGCCGGTACTGGTCCATGGCCTGTTAGGAACCCACCTGAGCAGCAGGTGAGCGGCAGGCGAGTGCATGAAGTGGCTTCATCTGCATTTACAGCTGCTCCCCATTGCTCGTACTGCTGCCAGAGACCTAACTGCTCCTGTTCAGTGAACTCAGTAAATGTAACACGTTTGAAATATCCCAATACTATCCCGACCAGGTCTATGGGAAAACTGACTTGCATGAAACTGGCCCCTGACATCAAAAAGGTGGGGGATGACTGCCTTAGAGTTTAAAGAAGCAAACTTTAAAGAGACATTGGCTGATCAGCACCCAGGCCCATCGGCTCAGCTGGCTAAACAGTAAGAAGCATCATCTTGTCACTCACTTTCCTTTTGGATCTGCTAGAGAAGTAGCTGCAATAATGCACACCCTCCCCCGGGTCTGGCCACCTGCTTCCATCTGAGTCTCTTCACCACACATCAAGCAAGAGACAAGCACTGAATCCAAAATAAGGAAAGTGATGGGTGGGGTGGTCTTCACAGCCTTGAACAAAACTCTTCTTCATAATTAGATCAAAACCCATAATATAATAAAGCAAACCACAGGTTTCTGGAATACAGCCTGCCGTTAGGACTGGGACTTACCGATTTGCAGCTCTGGATATATTTCATAAAGACACCAATCCACGTTACAGTCACAGTGGGTTTTCTCAAAAAGGTTGTCGAGAACATCTCGGGCTAACTGCCGCTCATCCACCATCAGTGACTTCGAGCTGTTATCATTCATAAGTATCTTGACAACAAGCTGAGGATAAAGCCACAGGACAGCTAGTAAATTCCAGCAACTGGAGAAGGCCACTGAGAAAGGTTCAGGTTTCCACTTCTATTGCTTCTGCATATTTAGGTAAGAAGGTATCCCACAGACTCATTCATGTGCCAAGAATACAGACAGGTGCTGGAGAAACCAATTCACAAAACCAGAAATAATACACAATAAGCAAAGTCCTTGCCCAGTCCTCAGAGACTCCATTCTGATAAGGGAGATCTTGACTCTGTGACCCCATGGACTGTAGCCCACCAGGCTCCTCTGTCCATGGAATTCTTCAGGCAAAAATACTGGGGTGGGTTGCCATGCCCTTCTCCAGGGAATCTTCCTGATCCAAGGACTGAACCTGGGTCTCCTGCATTGCAGGCAGATTCTTTACTGTCTGAGCCACCAGGGAAGCCCACCAAAATCACTGGTCCTCCCTGATTCAGAGTCTATCTCTGCCACCTGGGATTGTCTTTCCCTTTCCAGACCATCCCCATCCAACCTACAGCCTGCAGTGCTTGAAGCTACTCCACACACCACCAGCAGAGCATTCCTGAAGCAACATCGTCACCCAGAACCCCCAGACACTCTTGCTTAAATTTCTGTTCTAGCTTGAAAAGAGAAGTGTGGGATAGAGACAAGTTCTGCCTATTGTTTGTCTAAGGTTGGTCCTGGTTAGTCACATAGGAAGTGCATCTTTATTTAAAAAGTATTGGGACTTTGCTGCTGGGCCAGTGGCTGGGTCTCCACGCTTCCAATGCAGGGGGCACAGGTTTGATCCCTGGATGGGGAACCAGATCCCATGTGCCACAACAGGAGTTCTCATGCCACAGCTAAAGATGCCCGCATGCCTCAGCAAAGACTGAAGATCCTGTGTGCGGCAACCAACATCCGGTGCAGCCAAACAAATACACACATTTTAAAAATAAATAAATAAAAAGTATTTCGAAAGGATGGAAAGAGAAGTCATACAACTGGCAACATTTCTTCCTCCCCTAAAGTTTGGGCCACATTCTGAGCAGCAGGTAAACTGCCTCGCTGGACCCACGCAGTTGGATCCTGAAGACACTGTGCAGTGAATGGTGACGGGCACACAGTGCCTGCGGACTGCTGTGCAGAGTTACTGAGAGCAACCAAGGGTGTGGGTGGTGATAAGAATCTGGGTGAGGAGCAGCAAAGACCACATGAAGAAGCGCACCTAGTATCTCCCCTTCCCCCACTTGCACTCGTGAGACTCAAATGCAAACACTGGGGCAGTAAAGTGCGTTTCCTCCTGCAGAGGCCATTTGAATCAGGCTTTTATTCCAGGCTTGGCCAAAGAATACTTTTTTCCCTTTGAAACCTGTAGTCCAGGAACTTCTAGTTGGACACTTTGTTTCTGTTGTCTGTTCATCTTTTGATGTATTTAACACAACAGGCTCAAATAAATACCACAGTGTCACAGACATTCATCTGGGGATTTTCCTGACAGTTCAATGCTTAAGACTCCACCCTTCCACTGCAGGATACAGGGTTCAATCCCTGGTCGGGGAAGTAAGATCCCATATGCCATACCACATGGCCAAAAAAACCCACACAAAACATTCATCTGACCTGAGAAATCACGCTTGGAGGGGTGCCTGGAAAAACAGAAATTCCTCAAATATCGGAATGACCGTGGCTTATTTTCCATAGAAGGCATACCCATTGCTCTCTGCTGAGGATTATTGCTATAAAGTAGCTACGGGTCCTAAGAAACCCTACCAATGTTAGGATTTAGAGGACAGTGTTCCCGATGGGAAAATCAATAACTTTTGACCACATTTTTTCTCGCTTAGGAATTCTTGAAAAAACAAAACATAGCTTGGTGTTATCTTTTGTTTTTAAAGAGAGAAAAAAACCAAACCGCACACATAGTTTGACAATGATGCAGTGATGGAAAGGGCTTGGTTTTGGTTTTTCTTTTGGCAGAAACTGCAAACTAAATTTAACGCACATGTAGTTACAAATGTCCACAATCATGAAACTTAGGGAAAAAACCAAGAGAAGGCAGGTGACCTTTAGTGAAAAGAAACCATGTTGACTCTTCTTCACAGCTCTCTTCCCATTTCCAAGCTGAAGGGTAGTTCTGTATCAGCACATGACACCCTAAAGCACGGTTACGTGATGTAGCAAGCTGAGTACTTCTCACATCAATCAGTTTAGTTCAGTCGCTCAGTCATGTCCGACTCCTTGCGACCCCATTTCACATCAATACCATATCATATAGGGCAAAATGATTCCAGAATGAAAAGACTTCCCCTTTCTGACCCATTGTAGTAAAGACCATGGGATTTTCCAGGGAAGAATACTGGAGTGGGCTGCCATTCTCTCCTCCAGGGGATCTTTCTCACCCAGGGATCAAACCGACACCTCTGGCTTCTCCTGCATTGGTAGGCAGACTCTTTACCACAAAGAAACAAATACAGTCAATGAGTGAGTCTGATACTCTTTCCAGTTCTAAAAACGTTGCACCACAAACTACGTATATCATTCCTGATCCAAAAAGATGACAACACCCAGCAGAATATTTGAGGACAGAGTACTTCAGGTCAACTTGATTTCCAGCCTTTATAAAACATGCTGTAGATTATGTGTTAGTATACCTTACTTACTTTATTAACAGATGAGTATGACTCAGTTATTTTTTAATTATCTGTGCCACACAGCCTTTTATTTTTAGAAATAAGTCTCGAGTACCTCAAGTGAGAAAAAAATAAACACCTTGGCTTCTTAATTTTCTTCTCTCTCCCCCCGATCAGAGTGGCTTCTGTTTCACATACACTTTGCTGACTAGAGGCAGGTGCTGCTTTTCGCTGCCGCTACAATTCACCTCAACTGAATTATGGCAACTTTCTCTAGCTTCTGGTCTCCAGCAGGAAATACTGCTCGCTCGTCCCTGTCCTCTTCATCTCCGGTTAAGCACACGAAGGAGCCGGTTTTAGAAACACGACAGGCCATCCACGGGACAAGACTATGGACCAGCGGCCAGAGGTGCAGGCGGGCAGGAGGCCATTGTGTTAGGAGCTGGTAGAACCTTTCTTTGGGTCGCTTCTATTTCTCCGCAATGGGTGGCAACATCACGAGGAAGAGGAGGGAGGTATTGGAGGTTTTCAGGGAAAGGACAAGGTGGAAGCAGTTCTCTAGGTTCGTGAGACAGAGACTGGAGTGGCAAGCTCTGGCAGCACTGAGAGCCCGGGCTGAGCAGAAGGGGAGCTGGATTTAACCAGGGATTCACAGAGGCATCAGCTCAGTAACCGACCACAGAATGTAATTACACATAGAGAACAGGAAGGGAAATAGTAAGAAGGTGCATGCATGCTTGAAATGAAAGGAACCAGGCTGATCTGGAAACATTCTCACAGATGAACCTTGACTGTCTGGATCCCGGGGTAATGAAGGAATATTTATTAAATGTCAATCAGCATGTGTTGAACTCCTTCATTCAAAGAACCATGAGAGAGGCTGCAGGAACATAAAATCGAACACCCTCTATGAAAAGAATAATTCACCCAACTGTAATTAAAAAGCTCTTAATGAGTCTCAGTCATAGCATATGCCTCAGGGGTCGAGGTGAGACTTTATCTTTCTCTTAATTTACCAAATTAACTATTATTAACACTTTATTATTAGGCAGATGCTTTTACTGAGGTTAAATATGTGTGTTTCTGATACAATACAGTAAATGCGTCTCTGGAAAAAGCTACAGAAAATGCACAATAAATTACACACTTATTGGGACCACAGGGTTGGGGCAGGTCACTCAAAACCTATGCAACTTTGAACGCACAGCACCAGCCAGAATAACATTTGGAACTTCAGGAGAGAACTCAGACACCCAGGGCAGTCTAGGGGCTGCCCCAGGGGGTATATGACATGCACAAAAGCAACTGTGGGAATGAGGTGATGCCAGTGGAAGCTGAACTCTAACCAAATTGAGATGGGCCCAGAAGAGGATGCCACCTGCTATTACCCAAGAGTGAGCAGAACCCAGAGGGCATCCTCAGGGGAGGGAGCCCTGGGGGTAGAAACCTGGAAACGTCCACATTGACACTAACATAGGTTCCCTATTTATCAATCACAAATGAGCAATTGATGTCATGGAAAGAATAATTTATCTTTGTCCTTAAGCTAAAAAAAATACAACTCATTGGAAAGTACCACTTGAATGTAAAACTTTTTTACCCTTAAGCATATGAAGAAGTTGTTAATTTGACTGCCCCGTGTAAAAGTGATTCGTAGTTTACCTTCTTGACCTTGGCCTCCTTCAGTTTTTCCAAAGCCAGTTTTATTTTATCAGCCTTGGCTTGAGCTTCTTCTTCTTCCTGTAAAACGTTATGACGTCAACACAGTCCATTAATCATACAAGCGAGTAAGTATTCCCAATATCGCCAGTGTCTTAGTCACTTTCTGTTGATAAAAGCCTGTATTGGTACTTGCCTGGCTGTCCAGTGGTTAAGACTCATCATGTTGTGTAACTTAAACTTGTATAGTCGTGCTTGTGCTCAGCTGCTAAGTTGTGTCTGACTTTTGTGATCCCAAAGACTGTAGCCCGCCAGGCTCCTCTGTCTGTGGGATTTCCCAGGCAAGAATACTGGAGTGGGTTGCCATGTCCTTCAGGAAATATTCCCAGCCCAGGGATCGAACCTGCATCTCCTATACTGGCAGCTGGATTCTTTACCACTGAGCCACCAGGGAAGTCTTATGTTATTGCATATGTGCATGCTAAGTCTCTTCAGTCATGTCCAACTCTTTGCGATGCTATGGACGTAGCCCACCAGGCTCCACTGTCCATGGGATTCTCCAGGCAAGAATAATGGAGTGGGTTGCCATGCCCTCCTCCAGGGGATCTTCCTAACCCAGGGATGGAACCCATGTCTCCTGTGGCTCCTGACTTGCAGGCAGATTCTTTACTGCCAAGCCACTGGGGAAGCCCTATGTTACTGTATCTTGCTGTAAATAATATAAATGTACAAAATTCTCTCTGAAAAGTTTTTTGGACTTCAACCAGGCCCTTTGAAACTTCTCTAATATTATACATCAATTATATCTCAATAAACTGGAGGGAAAAAAAAGCCTCTGATCTAAATGGATCACCAATTTTCAAATAATTTTTATACAAGAATCACACAATACAGCAATGAGTAGTATTTGATATTTGTTTATATTTCATATTTATTCATCCAAAAGATATTGTAGGGATTTTCAGGGTTACTAGTGTTGTATTTATAAGTACTGATCAGCATACAGTACAATAAATGTGAGAGCCACAGGAAATAGAGCTAGGTTATTTCTCTGAAATATTTTAAAAGTGGCTTACCCTAGGCAAAATCCTTAAAGAACCCTTTTTGCATTGATGAGGGACATAAACTGACATCCCAAATAATGACAATATGAACTTCCCAGAAATCTATTAATATCAAACACTTACCACCTGCTTGCCCATAACACCCCTTCCAACTTTGACCTTACAAGTGATATCTTTGCCAATGAACAAGGCTGTCAAATTCAGCAAAATTCCATTTAGTTCAATTTAGAAATATGTAAGGAATGCCTTCTATTCTTTATGTACTGGGCAAGGACCAGGGACACAGCAATGTGTAAATCATTTCCACAGCTCATACCAGGTTAATCATGTATGACCCCCAGAGGTGAGTATTATCAGGAAAAGCCACGTACAAATGTAGACTTTAGCCAAACTGTACTACTTCCTGAATATGGCCGTAGTAAGTTCCTTATACTCACCAACGTGTCCTTTCATGGCCATTTTATGTCTGACTGCAGTGAACACATCTGGGATCCTTGTTTTTTGAATCTTAGAGCTCTGGGCATACACATTTATGAATGGAACTGTCACTTTGAAGAAAGTCAGAGATCATGGGTGGCAGAGGTCAAGAGTCCTGACCCCATGGACTTACCTGAGAGATGGGTCCTGGAGGGGGTGGTGGCAGAGGAAGGTCTAACATTGGATCAGCTGGTGGAGGTGGTAAGTCATCATCATACTGACTCGGTGCAGCAACATTTGCTCCGTAACCAAGAGAGGCTGTATCACTGAAACTTGGCACACACAGGGATGCTGAAGGAGGCTGCTTCTGAGGGGACTCTTTCTGGGCCTGGATTGTCCTCTGCTCAGCTTCACTTATGTCTGCTACCAGATCTGCCATGAGAGCATCTAAATCTTGGTCTTCCAGTGCATTTAAGGACTCTGATAGGGAAAATCACATTCATGAGCAAGATAATGATGTGTACCTGGAAAAACTAAATGAAAGTCATTGTAAAGAGTCAGTTTTTCTGTAAAGCAATTACCCTTCAATTAAAAAATAAATTAATTTTTTAAAAAAGATTAAATTTGAGTACAGGTTGCCAGGGACTGGGGTTGGGGAAATAGGATGAGGTTGGTGAAAGAATATGAACATTTATAAGGCAAATAAGGTCTGAGGATCTAAGTATACCACGATGACTCTAGTTGCTAACACTGTGTGGTATAATTGAAATCTGCTGAAAGAGTAGAACTTAAACATTCTCACTAAAATAAGAAGTAAATATGTGAGGTGATGGATAGGTTAATTGTCTTGATAGGGCAAATCTTTTCACAATGTATATGCACAGCAAATCTGCATGTTGTACACTTTAGGTATCATACAGTTTTATTCATCAGTTAAACCTCAATAAAGCTAAAAATATCCTTTCCTTCCAAAAAAAAAAGAAAGGGAGGCAAATGCCTTCCCTACATTGAGCATCCTCACAGGCCACCTATAAAGTCAAATCTAAGTGCTGACTGGATGCCTATGGAGGAAATTCTTGTGCATTCTGGTGCAAGATCTTAGAGTTTTACAAAGTAGGGGATGGGGGAGGCTGGAAATGGATGGAAAATTCTCCCAGGTCTTTGGACAGCAGCAAACAGAGCAACACTAATGAATATACTTGGAAGAGAGTCGGTCTCCACCAACTGGGATTTATTTAATATGCCTTGAGATTTGGGGTGAGGATTGAGTTTCTGTGGGCACACCATCCAACTATAGGAACTCTCACATCTCAAAAGAGCAACTAATGATAAACAGCAGGAAACAAAGCACAAAGGGCATTAAGGAGTGAAAAAAATGTTTTTGAAAAATTGGGATTAACTGGTGAAGACTTCATAAGACTGTGAGTTGGAAGTTAATTCTCTCTTTTTTTAAAGAATTTTCTCTTGTTGTTTTCAAGACTTTCTATACATTAATACTGGTAGTTAAGGATTGTTTTGTTTTTTTGACTGCACCACATGGTTTGTGGGATCCTGACCAGGGATCAAACCTGGGCCTACTGCATTGGGAGCACGGAGGAGTCTCAACCACTCCACCACAGGGAAGTCCTGGGAGTTAACTCTTAAAGGAAACAGCAGACCCAGATTTTCAGAGTGAGCGGGAGGGGGGATGGTTTCGCTGGAATTTCTTCCACGTGTGAGATTACTGTGGTGATCAGACATGGGATACTGAAAACTAATGAGACCACATGCACCCAGGGAGCCATGGCCGTGAATCAAGCTGGGACCGCACTTGGCTGATCAGGCAGTCACCGGATGGTGAGTGTGATGAACACAGGGTGAGCAGGGTGGAAGCGACGATGAGGAAGACAAATCTAGCTGCTGTGTGCAACGTGAACGAGATTGAGGAAATGGGAATGGGGGAAATACAGCCTTCTCAGGAACAAAGGATCAGAAAGCATGGGGAAATCATTTATTGCCCAACATCATCAGCATGAACACCATGCAGCACATTATTACATTAATGCTAATGGTTCAACCCTGAATATTCACTGGAAGGACTGTTGCTGAAGCTCTGATACCTTGGCCACCTGATGCAAACAGCTGAATCACTGGAAAAGACTCTGATGCTGGGAAAGACTGAAGGCAAAAGGAAAGGCGGGTGGAAGAGGATGAGATGGTTAGATCTCATGGACACCAACCCGATGGACATGAATTTGAGCCAACTCCAGGTGATAGTGGAAACTGAGGAGCCTGGCATGCTGCAGTCCATGGGGTCGCTGAGTTGGACATGACTTAGTCACTGAACAATGGCTCCGTGTACAGCACCTGGACTGAAGGCTGGATCTCCCAACTATGTAACAAGGGTTTATTTCCTCCTAAACCAGTGTTGTTTTGCATACAACTTCTTCATAAAATTAAGTGAAATCAATTTTTAAAATCTCAGAAAGAATATATGTAGAACTAAGGAAGTGTATTCCTAGTTTTCTAGTGCTGCGAATTACACTCTGACAGATTTTAGTCATTGCTATGATTTCAAATTACTCAAGAAAACAAATGATGATGCTTACCATTTAAATCCTTAAACCCCACACTGTAGTTAAATTCAGCTCTGGGCGGTTTAGGATCTGGAGGAGGGAGAATGTCGACTCCTAAACTCTGTGAAAACAGAGCCCCAGCCCCAAAGTTATTCAGGATACTCACATTTTTGCAGGGCAAATTGTTCATTAAGTTAAGAATCGTCTACTGTTTACCCATGTTCTCTCTAAACATGTTTTCTAAAAACTGTATTATTTGCACATTTTAGGTGATTTTTTCCCTACAGAAAATAAGTTAAAAATTATTCTAGAAAGTACACTTTGAAACAAAACAGATCAACTGAGACTGATGAGAATGAAGTTGTTTGCTTTTATAAACAACAGAAAAAACTTCTGGTAATGGTGCATTTGTGACACATACACTATATATATAATTCATTAAGACTTAAGTTATGACATCAAAGAAAGGAATATTTAGTCACTTGAAGAAAAGAACTGTTCAGGATGCAATCTTTTATTATACAGTAAAATGTTAATGCTGTTGCTCTTATTTAATAAAACTCATTAAAAAGAAATGAAGACACAGTAAGTTACTAATTTTGTAAGTAACATTATTTTTTAAGTGAAAAAGTGACTTCTTGTATGATTTAAAAGCTAATATTTAAAAATATTTTTACATCCGTAGTTTGAGAAGTGATTTCACCTGTTCCTACTCATGAATGTTTTCATGACAGTAAGTGTATTTTTTATGTTAATTTGATGTAGTAAATCCTTGTTCACGTTTTAAATTTCTGAAAGAAGCAATCATTATACTTTTGAGAATAAATTAATGAGATACTATCAGTTATAAGTAGAAAAAAAAAGACCATTAATCAAGAAGCTTAAAAAAATGAACCAAAGAAAGTTAGAATCAAGGATAAAATGTAGGGAAGAGTGACTGCAACCCCAGAATTCATTCTAAAAACCAGAATAAGCTTGCAAAAATTGCCAAGAAAAGGGAAGGTTGATAGAGAAACTATGGGGCAGATACCGGAGCACAGAAAATAGAGAAAGGAAGTGCACACACACACACAAATGCTCATTAACTAGTTGCTTTTTAAACACTATAATTAGGAAGTATAACATTGCAATTAGAGGAGCCAACTCATTTTTTCTCAGGAATATATCAGGCTACTTAAAGAAATTAGAAATAGTTCTCTATCAAAATGTGTATCTATGAATGTGTGATGTAACAGGCTTTGAGTAAAATAGAGAGGGAAAGAAGAGCAAGGAATAGTTTTAGGAAGAAACTCCTTTAATCACTTTTAGCCAAGCAAACCCTGTGACTGGGCTCACTTGAGCACAGTGAAGATCAAAACTCAGAAAGGCTCTCAGTAAAGGCAGATCCAAGACACTCTGAGGGGTCCCCATCTTACTCTGGAGGTTATACCAACAATACTCAACTATGAAAATCCCAAACTGACCAAACAGGATAGTCATTCCTCTATGGAGCAGAAGTGAGTGGACAGAGACAAGCAGACGTTCAACAAACCCTCCCCCTTCACAGGTGGAAAAAAGTCCTCATATCTACAGAAATGTGGCTACCATCCCTCTGGTTTTTAGTCAGCACCCCTTTTCTCTAAGCCTGTTGTCTCATCTTTTGTCTCTTCCTTCATAGAGTCTGAACTTCCTTGAATTTCATATAGAATATAAAGTAGATGCTAACTAGTATTGATTTATTTTTCTAAAATAAACATAAAAAATAGATTAGTCTTCATTTATTTTGTAGAAAACTTTGGGATCCCTGTCTTTCTTATTTAGGAATATTGGATGATTCTTATTTTAGTGCTTTATGCAGAAAGTCATGAGCTGATTAGCCTTTACATAAAGGTAACTGCCAGGGAAATTGTTCAGTGAGGGTGGTGGTTGCAGAGGGTTTGCTTGGGGAAAATTCCTCCATTGGCATTCCTAAGTATTGGGACACCATGAGCATGAGAACTGCCATAACAGAATGTGTGTGTGATCCATGTATTCAGTTAACTGAACTCAGAAGGGTATAATCAGGAAAAAAGCTTTATTTTTTTCCCCAACTACAGTTAGAGCAGGACTATATAACATTGTCAATTTCCAGTCGTTAGAAAGATAGCTCTCTTGTCATATTAGAATCAAATTCAGTAACACTGTGTTTTTTTTTTCCCTAATTTGAAAGTTAAGAAGGAGAATTTACCTGAGTCAGGAGATCCATCTCTCCCAGCAAATTGCTGAACATTTGGTCTATATCTTCGTTTGACTCACCCATCTGAAAAAGGAAGAAATCCAGAAATAAACAGTCTAATAAAAGCCTGGTCCTTGGGGATAATTGTCCCATCTCTTTTTTTCCTCCAAAAGGCCCATCAATGGGCAAGTAAGTCAAGAAGAAAAGCTTGTGGAGAGGAAGGTTCACTTCAGCCTGCACGTCCATGCCTGACCTCTCTGCAATTTGCTTGGTCCAAGATTGAGCCGAACTCCAGGGACTGTCTCAGAGTATCAATGGGACTGTTTTCCCAGACAGAACTAGTCTCCTTGGGGCCAACTGGACAAGTGGGTGACATTCAGGAATTCACAACCAGGTAGGACACCCTGATTGGAAAAAGAGAATGCCTCAGGTCGTGGGCGATGGCACCAGAGCCACAAAGAACTTCATTTCCACTTGAAAACGAACACAAAAATGATGTCAGGTGTGAGAGAGCAAATTTACCAAAAAATTCCTTGCTTTACAAGTTTTTATCTGAAACAGCAGTTTTCAGCACATTTATTTGGAAATATTAGGATGCCACACAGTTAGAACTAAAACGGCCACATGATCAAGTGATAAGAGATGGAAATAAAACGTATTTTACATTATAACCTTTCTCTACCTAAACCAAGTGAAGGAAGTGGCCACGGGAGAAAAAGTGCTTCCGTAAAGTGTGAGGAGGGACGCCCTGGGAGGTATAACTAATTGCTTTGGTCCTGACATTGTTGGTGAGGCTGGATTAGGACATTAGGAGGCACAGTCACAAGGCTTAATTAGTAATGTGTTGTTTGGCAATAAAGACTCAACTGCTTCATCTGTAAGATAAGGACTTTGTTGCAGATAATTTCTAAGGGTCACAAATGCTCTAAAACACTAGAAAATTAGTGCTCATTACAGTTCAAGCTAAGAAGTCTGGTGAATGGATGAGATCAGCATGGATTACTTAAACCAAACAATATGTATGTGTGTGTATGCATGTGTTTGTATCCATTATTTTATATGAAACTTAAATACATACAAAAGTTGAGAAAATAATGTAATTATCTTCATGTACCCATTGTCCAGCTTTAACAATGACCAACTCATGACTGATCTTTTTAACGTAAATATCATATATGTAACATTAAAGGTTTTTTTTTCCTCACATAACCATAATAATATTATCTCTGCACACACACTTGTGTGTATTTGTATTTAAAATAAATTACTTGAATTGCCAAGATACAGAAGCAACCTAAGTGTCTATCAATAGATGAATGGATAAAGAAGATGTGGTAAACGTACACAGTGGAATATTACTCAGCCATAACAAGGAGTGAAATCTTGCCATTTGCAGCAACACAGATGACTTGGTGGGCATTATGCTAAGTGAAATAAGTCAGGCAGAGAAAGACAAATACTGTATGATATCACTTATCTGTAGAATCTAAAAAAAGACAATAAATTAGTGGATAAAACAAAAAAAGAAGCAGATTCACAGGTGTTGAGAACAAATTAGTGGTTACCAGTGGGGAGAGAGAGGAGGGGAGGGGCAACATAGGGGTGCAGGGTAAGAGGTGCAAACAATCTGGTATGAAGTAAACTGCAAGGATGTATTGCACGACACGAGAATATAGCCACTGTTTTATAATAGCTATAGATGAGGTATAACCTTTAAAAATCGTGAATCACTATACTATATACCTGTAACTTACATAATACCAACAGCAACTATACGTCAATAAAAAATATTTGGCTAAAATAGGCAAAGTCAAGGTGAGTTTATCTTTCCATGACTAAATTATCATGAAAACTTATAGTTCTCCCTTTACTATAACCTCAAACTAATACTTAAGCAATAATACCTTTTCATATTTACTAGCTTTAGTTAATCAGGATTTAACTAAACCCTCTGTCTCTTTATATGTAGCTAAAAGACCTCTGTCATACTGACTCTGCTTATTTAAAACTGACCTAAATGATTAAAAAAATCAGTTCTTGAAAGTACAGAGATGTAATGATGACAATGATGAAGACATATCTAGCACTTAACCTTGTTCTAGGAACTGATCTGTAAGCCAGGTTGATATTAACAGTAAACAGCTAGAACAGCACTGACACTGAGAAATCAGAATGAATGAGTGCTGTAAAAACCATCTGGAGTCCATCAGTGCATATCTGCCAGACATCCACCCTGTGGACTTCCCTGGTGGCCCAGTGGCTAAGACGTGGCATCGATGGGTCAGAATATCCATTGAGCCCAAACACCTTAGATTTTCAGACTGTATACACCACTGATACAGAATGGGTTGAGGCATACACACACCACTATATATAGAATAGATAACCAACAAGAACCTACTGTGGAGCACAGAAACTCTACTCATATTCTGTAATCGCCTATATGGGAAAAGAATCTGAAAAAGAATGAATATATGTATAACTGAATCACTTTCTTGTACACCTGAAACTAACACAACATTGTAAATCAACTATACTCCAATACACAATAAAAATTAAATTAAAAATTTAAAAAACCAAAACAGGTTGAGGACATGCCAGAGTGAATCATACACCTAATGTGGAAATAACCTGAAACAGCAGCACATACTTGTGACCTCTGCTGACTCCCCCGATGTTCATCAAAGTAGAAAAATCCTCCCCCTGCCCTCTCATTCCTTTTCCCTAGAGTCTGTTGATACTGAATTACTTAAAGGAGTTAACATCAAAATTATTCTGTAAATCTTGTTTTAAGCAAAGTAGGTTGCTGAAATTGACTAATGTCCCTACTTGGAGAAGGAACTGGCAACCCACTCCAGTACTCTTGCCTGGAGAATCCCAGGAAGGCGGTTCTTGCCTGGGAGAATTGGACCAGGAAGGCAGAGCCTTGTTTGGAGAAGGAACTGGCAGCCCACTCCAGTGTTCTTGCCTGGAGAATCCCAGGGACAGAGGAGCCTGTTGGGCTGCCGTCTTTGGGGTCGCACAGAGTCGGACATGACTGAAGTGACTTAGCAGCAGCAGCAGGAGATAAAGGCATCTTCTGAAAAACAGGTGACTTGGGGAAGAGGGGCACTTATCGGAAAACAAATAACATTTCAGAAAGATAAATGGTACTTCAGGAGGATATATGGGAGATAGGGGAGTTTTGTGAAAATGTTTGTCTGGTGCTTGGAACTTTCCTTAATTGTAAGACTTTTTCCAAAACTCAAACAACAATGATAGGTTGATAGGTAAAGAAAAGGTGAAAAGTCTTTGTCAAATCTTATTTATCTATGAGGAACTTTTCTCTAATTTTAAGACTCTTTCCAAGAGTAAATCAAAAGTCAATTAAAATGGACTTAAATGCATTCCTTTTTAGAGCTGAATAATACACAACTTCTTTATCCATTCATCTGTTGATGGACATTTAGGTTGCTTCCATGCCCTAACTATTATAAATGCTAGGAAATACGTAGAATGAAAAGAATGAAAGAAATCCATAGACTTTTTTTTAAAGCTATGAACATAACTGCAATGAACACTGGGGTACACGGTTTTTTTTTTTTTTTTGGAATTTGCTGTATGATGCAGAGAACCCAAAGCTGGTGATTTGTGACAAACTAGAGGGCTGGAATCGGGAGGGAGGTGGGAGGGTGGTTCAGGAAGGAGGGTTCATATGTATCTATGGCTGATTCAGGTTGATGTATGGCAGAAACCATCACAATATTGTAAAGTGATTATCCTCTGATTAAAAATAAAAATTAGGACAAGTTAACTCATTTAAAAAAATAAAATAAAAGCGTTGTTATTCTTGGTGAAAATCCTGAAACATTTAGTTAAGAGCTATTAATAACATAAATGTGTATTAATGTGTAAATTCAAACCAGATTACATATTTATCTTCCCTACAAGAAAACCTTGCTTTTGGAATGAACAGAATCAGAGTTCCATGGATATATACAGTGTCCACACACACACACACACACACACACACACACACACACACACACACACACACACACACACGGACAAGAAAATAGGGCTGTGTCTATTTATATGTGCATTATTTCCTGAAGGTCAAAATCAAGAGTAAACAGACAGAAAGAGAGAAAAGAAACACCCAGCCCTGAGCACTCAAAGTGTTGCATGGGTTAACAGCCAAAAGAGAAAGGGTGGAGGAGCCTCAGTGAAGCAATGGATTGTGAAACAAGCAACGTGCACATAGCGACTGGGTGGAACTAACATCTTTTTGTGAGTATGTCATCTCTGAACTCCTTTTGTGTGAGTATGTCATCTCTGAACTCCTTTTGTGTATTGGGGAGGAACAACACATTGTTGATTAAAAACATTTGGAATCATTCTTTATCAGATAGATTTTGCTGGTTTGTTTTTTTTTTGGAGGGCGCAGAGAGTTGGATAGGAGTGGGATGGGGTGGTTGAGGCTGTACATTCAGGCCGAAATTCTGCCTTAGAGTCCCTGAATGACGGTGGGATTTTCCCTAATGCTCTGTCTTTCCCTAAGGCTCAAACTTCTGAGCCTGTTTTTATCTACAGATAGTTTTTCTTCTCCACATATATACATTTCCTATAAAAGCTTTAAATATGCGTATTTAAAAAAATCTGCCTGTAAGAGAAAACATGGTGACTCTAAGGAGGTGTTAATGCAACTTGTGATGACTGTTTCACAGTGTATACATATACCATATCATTATGGCGGATGCCTTAGTGTTAGATGTCAGTCAGATCCCCAGAGTGCAGGAAGAAGTGTATCCCGACAGCATTCTAATATATACTTATGTTGCATGTTATATAATATACTTATATACAACTTATATAACATATATTATGAAAATATATATCTATATATTGCTTAATAGGACATCTGTTTATATCTATGGCAAAGTCAACCTTGTCTATTTAACTCAATTTGGACACGGGTTTCATTGCCACTTGGATGAGCAATTCCAGCCATGATTTTGGACCTGAGTGACTCACCTAAAGCAGCCCATTCAATATTCCACAAGCTTTTCCATCATTCTTCCCCCTCTGGTGCGTTCTCCTCCTATATGCCCTAGCTTGACTATTGGTCATTATCCATCTATTAGTCTAATTTAGAAACCCTGGCACAGTCCTCAGACTCTTCCCATTTTTCCACCCCTATCAGTCAAAAAAAAAAAAAAATCCCGTCGGTGGTTCCTGCAGAGAGCTTTCCTTTCCTTCATCCTCAGTGTTGAGACTCTCATCAGCTCATCAAGCCTCCAGAATTCCTCATCAAGTCCCATCACTATCATTTCAAATTTGAAATGGGGATCTGAATGTTTCAATCTTCTGTTCTGTGGCTGATCACGATGAAGCAGGGAGAGTTCAAGTCTCGCCACATCTTTAAGTCCTTCGTAATTTGCCCCAACCTACTCTTCAGGGTTCAACTCTTGACACTGTCTGAACAGGATTTTAAACATTCTGTTTTGGTACACACTATTCCCTTCAAGTAGCATCCTCCTCTGTCCACTCATCCTTCATATAACCCTACTGATCATTTGGAATCCAACTTTCATGGATGTCAGCATACCTCGTGGAGAGACTTGCTGTCCATTGCACTTGGCAACCCTATCAGTAAATCCAGATGCCAACAACAACCTGGATAAGGTTTTTAAACCTCCCTGGGTTAGTTTCCTCATCTGTAAAATGAAGAGATTAACATGTAATTCGTAGGATTTCTGTGACATTCATATTGGTGTGCAACCATGACCACCATTCATTTCCAGAACCTTTTCATCTTCCTCAACTGAAATTTCATACCCATTAAATAGTAACTCCCCATCCCTCCCACCCCCAGCCCCGAATCCTAGGATCCATCACCCTACTTTCTCTGTTTATGCATCTGGCTACTCTAGACATCTCATGTAAGTGGACAGAAATATTTGTCCTCAAGATTCACCCTGGTTGTAGCACTATTGTGTACCGCGTACTATCGTGTATCATGCACTATTGTGCAAGTGAAGTGGTGTCTGAGTCTATAGCTAGATTGCCAGAATTAAACTATAACTATTAACAGAATTCATGAGAAAGAAAGTTGGAAAATCTGAGGTTCTTTCAGTATCAATTTGCTTTGATATTTTTATTATTTTTAAATTAAAAAAACCCCAACTGGCTGTGTTTATTTTTTCCAGGGAAAAAAAATCAGCCCACACATTGTTGCTGTTTAGCCATTCAGTCTGTCTGACTCTTTTGTGACTCCATGGACTGTAGCCTGCCTGGATCCTCTGTCCATGGGGTTTCCCAGGCAAGAATACTGGAGCGGGTTGCCATGTCTTCTCCAGGGGATCTTCCTAACCCAGGGATCGAACCATTTGGTCCATGGATTATTTATCACTGAGCCACCAGGGAAGCCCCAGCCCACATATGACAACTACAGATACAAAAGAGGAGATAATTTTTAAAAAATCTGTTGGTGATAGGAATCACACTTGGTATGGAATATGTAGTGCAGAATCCAGGTCCTCAAATGCTGGTGGAGATCGTGAGGTAGCCAGTGTATGTACAACTGGAAAATAACAGACAATATTGCATTTTACCCAATTCCTGCTGTGTAGTTTTTTTTCAAAATGCAATGAAAGCCCTCCTCAAGAGGAAGTGGTTCATGGAACAACGCAGCCCGTGGTTAAAGGTTCTCGCAATGTGTGGGGGAGGAGGGAGGTAAAACTTCTGTGTAGCATAAAACAGGAAGCAGAAACATCTCTAAAATTACACACAGGATCAAATAATACTCAACAAAGAACCATAAGAAATGTCTTGGGTCAACTTAACTGGCTTTGCACAGTATACTTGAGGTCAGTGAAAAAAATGTTTTTATTGGAGTATAATTGCTTTAAAATGTTGTGTTTCTGCTGTACAACATCATGAGTCAGCTACATGTATACATATACCCCTTCCTCTGGAGTCTCCCTCCCAACCCCCACTTCCCACCCCTCTAGGTCATCACAGAGCACCGAATTGAGCTCTCTGTGGTATACAGCGGCGTCCCACTGGCTAGCTATTTCACACATGGCTCTGTGTGTGTGTGTGTGTGTGTGTGTGTGTGTATCAATGCTTCTCTCACAGTTCGTCCCACTTTTCCCTTGCCCTTCCCTGTGTCCACATTTCAGTTCTCTATATATGCATTTCCATCCTTGTCCTGCAAATAGGTTCACCTGTACCATTTTTCTAGATTCCATATCTGCCTTAACATACAATATTTATTGTTCTTTCTGACTTACTTTACTCTGTATGATAGACTCTAGGTTCATCCACATTACTACAAATGATCCAATCCCATTCCTTTTTATGTCTGAGTAATAGTCCATTGTATATATGTACCACATCTTCTTTATCCATTCGTGGGTGGAAGTCAGTTAAAATTTTGAGAACTAGGCTAACAAACTGTTATGAAGTTAACAGGATAATCACTATGGTCATATGAACAATGCAGACCAATACAACAATCAATCACAAAGGAAATTCATGGGGGTGTCGTTAAGTGTGTGTATGTATGACCATGCAAAAGGAACAGCCAAGACAACAGGATTCTTTGGTAGGCAGTATTGTGATGGCAGAAGTTTGATGGAAAAAACATTTGTAAATGGAAGAGTGATCATGAAATGACATATTTTATTTAATAATTAAAAAAACACCAAAGGGGTATTTGAAAAAGTCTTAGAATTTGTTGACAGTGTAGACATACACATGTACATAACATGAAATGGATTACTGTATTTTTTAAAAGATATGTTTTTTAAATATTTGTATGTATTTATTTGGCTGCACTGGGTCTCACTGGTGGCATGCAAACTCTTAGTTGGGGCACGCGGGCTCCAGCTCCTGACCAGGGATTGAACGCAGGCCCCCTGTGTTGGGAGTGTGGTGTCTCAGTCACTGGACCACCAGGGAAGCACCAAAAGTATGGTTTTTAAATGGACTTCTTTCCAAATTGTTTTAGTTTTGAGTGAATGCAGGGTGGAGTGGGCAGAGTAATAATGTACTCTGCTAAGTCAAGCTCCAGGGAGGTGAAAAGTGAGATGGCAGAAAGAGACCCAAAAATATTCAACAGCATCAAAAGTTAACCACATGTGACATGGGGGAAGGGCAGCTTATATGAATGCAAATTCTCACTTGCATCTACTGACTTTTCTATATCTTTAGAAGACAAGAAGTAGATTAGTGTCACTTGTATATACTTGGGCTGAAAAGAGATCTTGAGATTTTCTTAAGTTCCCTTTTTATTCTAATTTGAGCATTTACATAAAGTATGGGGAACTGCTTTCGTATTTAGAATCTACTGTGGCATCAAACAAAAGTGACAACATAATTTAGGGCTTCTTGAAGAGATAAAAATAGAAAAATGTATTATTCACTCATTTGTAAATAAGAATAATGGGAACTAAGTTTCATACACACAACGCCTACAGATAGTTATATGTATTGACTGTTTCCTACTTGTCCCTGTTTTCTCTTGAATTTACCCCGCGATGGCTGAATGTTTGTGTCCCACCTACCCCCTGTCCCTGCCCCCAAATTCATTTGTTGCAACCCTAATATCCAATGTGACGGTATCTGTAGATGGAGCCTCTGGGAGGAAATTAGGTCATGAGAGTGGAGCCTTCATGTTGAGATTACTGCTTGTATAAGAAGAGATTTGAGGGACTTCTGTGGTAGTCCAGTGGCTAAGACTCTTTGCTCCCAATGCAGGGGGCCTGGGTTCAATCCCTGGTCAGGGAACTAGATGTTACACGCCACAGCTAAGACCTGGTGCAGCCAGATGAATGAAGAGACACAAGACAGCTTGCTTCTCTCTCTCTCTCTGCCATGTGAAGACGCAGCAAGAAGACGGCCATTGCAAACCAGGAAGAAGACCCTCACCAGACACGGGATCTACTCACGCCTTGGTCTCTGACTTTTCAGCTTCCAGAATGGATGAGACATAAATGTCTGTTGCTTAAGCTGCCTACTCTATGGTATTTTTGTTCTAGCATCTCAAACTGACGAAATGAAGTGTGTTAGTTGCTCAGTCATGTCTGACTCTTTGCAACACCATGGACTGGGGCCTGCCAGGCTTCTCTGTCCATGGACTTCTCCAGGCAAGAATACAGGAGTGGGTAGCCACTCCCTTCTGCAGGGGATCTTCCCAGGGATCAAACCCCAGTCTCCCGCATTGCAGGCATCTTCTTTACCATGAACTTTTGTTTCTACCATGTCACCAAACTGTGTCAAGATCACCAACAACCATCACATTTCTAAGTCCAATAGTTAATTCTCAGCCTCTTAAGCAGCATTTAACACCATTCACCGATCACCTTGTTTTGGAAATACTTTTTTCACTTGGCTTCCATGAATGCTTTCCTTCCTGCTTTTCCTCCTAACAGAGATCAACTGAACTTGAAGTTAGTAAAAGTTAAGTTTCAGGGATTCCAGGGACTTCTGGTGGTCCAGTGGCTTAGAATCCACCTTGCAATACAGGCGACTCGGATTCAATCTCTGGTCTGGGAACTAGGATCCCACGTGCTGCAGAGCAACCAAGCCCATGAGCCACAGCTGGGCCTGTGTGCCACAGTGAAGGTCCCACGTGCCGCAACTGAGACTGACGCAGCCAAATAAGTAAACTTTTTTTTTAAGTTTCAGGGATCCTCACTTACAGGCTCTTTCTAAGACTGTACTTCTCTTCTGGCCCCCAAGCCACAGCATGGAACACTGCTTTCTTGCTGAGACAGTGGTAGTGGTCTCAGGGCTTGGAGTGGGGCTAGTGGGCTGCCAGCATCACTTCCACTTCACCTGGACTCCAGCAAGAGCTGGACCTAAGGTAAATCTCACAGACTGTGGATGCCATCCTCTATCCCAAGGAGAATCTCTGAAGGAAACACTGTTCTGCTCTGTTACTTGCCTGGAGTCACCTTGACCCAGGCTCCATGGCCACCTGACCTCACCAGCAGGACCAGCTTAGCAGTTGGGAGGGGGCAGGAGCTGTGTGGTCCCAGCTAAACTGCACCAGCTGCTTCTTGAGCCACTGGGAGCCATGGGTACCACGTTGTATCTAGCGAAAGCAAGTGACTCAGTTCTCTGAGATCTTGCTCCTGGGCAAGAAGCACCTCCAGTGGAAGAAACCACAGAGCAAGTTACAGATGAGGCCTGACAATGGAGAGTTATGCGACTGAAGCAAAACTTTTTCTAAATTACCAGTAACACAATTAATGTTGAGTAACCAAGCTGGAGGAAAGACTAAATTAGCTATTTCCACTACAGAAGATTGTATTTCAAATCCATCCCCATATGGAGAGCTGATCAGAGAATATGCAGTCTAAAATGCAGGAAGACATACGTCAGGCAGTTAGTAATAATAAAAATAAAAATGTGCTTTGGGGATACTATGATATTTGTGGCATGTATGTTCTTTTAATGGAGAAGGAAATGGCAACCCATCCAGTATTCTTGCCTGGAGAATCCCATGAACAAAGGATCCTGGTGGGCTACAGTCCACAGAGTCGCAGAGTCGGACACGACTGAGTGACTTAACACACACACACGTTATTTTAAAACTGAAATACAGTTGACTTACTGTAATATTTCAGGTGTACAGCACAGTGATTCAGCTTATACATATATATGTATAGTATATATACATCGTATTACATATGATGCACATATATATGTATTATTTTTCAGGTTATTTTCCATTATAGGTTAAGGTATTTAATATTGTTCCCTGTGCTATGCAGTAGGTCCTTGCTGTTTGTCTATTTTATATATAGTAGTGTGTATCTGTTAATCCCAAATTTCTGATTCATCCTCCCCTTTCCTTTCCCCTTTGGTAACCACGGTTTCTTTATTTTTTTAAATTTTGATATATTTAATTAAAAATTTTTAAAGTTGGAGTATAAGTGCTTTAAAATGAAATCAATCAGCCATATGTGTGTGTGTGTATATATATATATATATATATATATATATATATATATATGTATACAGCCCCTCCTACTCCGCCCCTGCGCCATCCCACCCATCTAGGTCACTACAGGGCACAGAGCTGAGCTTCCTGTGCTTTATAGCAGGCTCCCACTAGCTATCTATTTTATTCATCATGATCAGTCACTCAGTCGTGTCTGACTCTGCAACCCCATTAACTCTAACCCACCAGGCTTCACTGTCCATGGATTCTCCAGGCAAGAATACTGAAGTGGGTTGCCATTTCCTCCTTCAGATGATCTTCCCGACCCAGGGATTGAACCCGAGTCTCCTGCATCTCCTGCTTGGCAGGATTCTTTACCGCCAAGCCACCTGGGAAGCCCGTTTTACACGTGGCAGCGTATAAATGTCAACCCTGATCTCCCAATTCCTCCCACCCTCCCCTTTCTGCCCTGTGACCACGTCCGTTCCCTACATCTGTGTCTGTATTCCTGCCCTGCAAACAGGTTCACCTGTACCATTTTTCTCGGAGAAGGCAATGGCACCCCACTCCAGTACTCTTGCATGGAAAATCCCACGGATGGAGGAGCCAGGTAGGCTGCAGTCCACGGGGTCTCGAAGAGTTGGACACAACTGAGCAGCTTCACTTTCACTTTTCACTTTCCTGCATTGGAGAAGGAAATGGCAACCCACTCCAGTGTTCTTGCCTGGAGAATCCCAGGGACGGGGGAGCCTGATGGGCTGCCGTCTATGGGGTCGGACATGACTGAAGAGACTTAGCAGCAGCAGCAGCAGTACCATTTTTCTAGATTCCACCATAGGTTTGTTTCCTATGTCTGTGAGTCTATTTCTGTTTTGTAAGTAAGTCCATTTGTATCATTTTTTTTTTTTAGATTTGTGGTAAGTACTTTAAAAAATTAGCCATTTGTTGTGATTCCTTTCTCACTCTAAATATTTACTTTCTATTTTAAATTTTATTCATCATTTTGTACTCTTTTTTTTTTTTGAAGGGAATGTCCTCAAAATGTGTAAGATTCAGGAACCTCACTGGCTTCTCCTTTCAGCCTCTCCCATCAGCCCCTCATTTCCCAGATCTCCTGGTCTTCCCTCTGGTCTCTGTCTACACTCACTCCGGTCTGATCTCACACCGTCTTGTGGCTTTAAACTCTACATACAAGCTGCCGAAAACCAGTGTGCATCTCCAGCCCAAACTTCTCTCTTATTTCACATATTCAACTACTACTTAGCCCCGCCCCATCCCTCGAGTCTTTGATTTTATCTTCTTTACTTCTTCTGCTCCTGGGAGCCCCCCAGCTGCTTTAGGGACCCTACCTGCATCTGCACATGTTTTTCTCTTTATCTGAACACCTGTTTCCTGCTGACCTAAATGGCTTGCTCCCCACAGCCTTTAGGTGGTTGCTTAAATGTTCCCTCAGTGTTCCCCGACCTCTTTCAAAATCAACTCTTTACCACAAGCCCACTTCTCCCTGTTTACATTCTCTTTCCACTTATCAACTAGGATGTAAGCTCCATGAGGGCAGGGATTTGACTGTTTTTGTTTCTTGATGGGTTCCCAGGAAGCTGAGCAATGCAGAAACACAATGGACACTGAGTGAATACTTGTCACATGAATGAATGAAAAAAAAAGTAAAATGCTATACATTCATTTAAGTTTCACGAGGGCAAGGATTACTTCTGCGTTCCTAACGCCAAACATAGTGCCTGTCTTGGTCACAGAAGACCTACAAAAGTCTTCCCTGAATGGATGAATGGCTTCAAGGGGAAGCAGTGGAGGCGAAACAATGAGAAGGGGAGACAGATAAGAAAAGGGAAATGGGGACTTACATGATGGTCCAGTTATTAAGACTCTGTGCTTCCGCTGCAGGGAGTGAGGTTCAATCCCTGGTCAAGGAACTAACCTCCCAAATGCCACACAGTGTGGCCAAAAACATTTTAAAAAAGAAAAGAGAAGGAAAACGTTTCTACAGCCACCGTAGTGGGTGGTAAGAGTGAACAGGAGGGAATTCCCTGGGGGTCCAGCGGTTAGGACTCTGAACTTTCATTGCCAATGGACCAGGTCTGGGGAACTAAGATCCCATAAGCCTTGAGATACAGTCAAGAAAAGAGAGAAAAAAAGAGAAGGAAAGGAAAGAAAAAAGATGATGCTCTGCTAAGTCAAGCTCCAGGTAGGTGAGAGGTGAGATGCATGAATAAGACCCTAAAATGTTCAACAGAATTTGGAAATAGTAAGTGACACAAGAGTATTCTTTAATGCTTTCAAAGGGGATACCTTTAAATGGAAAAATCTGGTGGACACACTTTCAACCAAATAATCAAAGACTTAGGATCACCACTGATGGGACAACCTGACATCACTGCCCCTGTGGTAATGCCCCCCGAACGTGGCATCACCTCTACACTAACACACCAGAGTATTTCACTGGAGTCTAGTCTGGAGGGGTCAATCCAACAAATCTCCATTGAGGGACTTTCTGCAGAACAAACAAAATGACTTGTCTAGACTCTTCGGGGGGAAAAAAAAAGATGTTATTGGGATAATTTGGAAAATGTGAATATGAACTGTATCAGAAATGTGAATATGAACTGTATCAGAAAATTATTAAGTCAATGAAATTTCCTGGGTGTGATAACTGTGGTTTGTGTTTGAGAAGGTCTTTGCTCTTAAGAGATAAATGGTGAAAATTCTTACTTTTTTGTTGTTGTTGAAGTATTGAAACTTTTCAAGAGAAAAAGTTGAGGAGGAAGGAAAGAACCAAAATCTTTTAAGTCCGGTGGATCTGAATTTAAAAAAGCAAAGCAGGGACTCCCCTGGTGGTACAGAGGAGAAGAATCCGCCTGCCAAGTCAGGGGATGCAGGTTTGATTCCTGGTCTGGGAAGGTTCGGAGCAACTAAAGCCCATGTGCCACATCTACTGAGCCCAAGTACTGCAGCTACTGAAGCCTGTGTGCCTAGAGCCTGTGCTGCACAAGAGAAACCAGTGCAATGAGAAGCCATGCACTGCAATGACGAGTGGCCCCAGCTCACTGCAACTAGAGAAAGCAACTTTGTTGCTGTGCGCAGCAACAAAGACCCAGAGCAATAAAAAAACAAACAAAATAAATAAATAAAATGGTACTCCTTTAAAAAAAAAAAAGCCGAGCAAAAAAAGAAAAGAAAGAGGAACAGGGAGAGAATGAAATGTGAGATGCTGGCAAAGACAATACAAAAGAAAAAAAATATCTATCCTGAGCAGAGCTGATTTGTTATCTCATCTAATTATCATAAAACCCTGCGGGGGTGGATAACCCTACTTACTCCCATCTTCATAGATGAAGAGCTGTTTGAGTGACAGGCCCAAGATCACACAGGACAGGACTCAAACTCAAGTCCTGTCTCTTCCATCGTGCTGCTTGCTCCTGCCTTATGCAGAAAACAAGCCACATAGTCAAAAAGTCACAGCATGGGAGTCGTAGTGAAAGAAAAACGTAGGTGCAAAGTACACCTGGATACTCGCAGCACGTCTGCCTAGAGATGACACATGGTCACAGGTGCCAGGAAAATGTAAGAGGAGAAAAAGGCACATGCAGTATAGGAAACCAAACTGAAATAGGATTTCACGCAGTAACATCTCAGCTCAAAGGGAGGCTCTTTCACATCAGAGCTTCTAAAGACTCCAGAATGGGGTTTTGTCTTCATAGACATGACTGTGGGTGCTATCATAGCATCTCCCTGCTCAGCTATGCTAAGCTAGGGTCCCTGTCTGGCCATGGTCCTGACATCCACCCCTTAGGATAGATAGAAAGGGAGGGGCCGCCTGGGTCTTAACGCTGTGCGCAACAAACAGGTGGAAACAAATTATCTGGCAATCACAAGATTTTGATGCATGATTTTAAAACAGTAATATTCCCTTCTTCCAACTCCTAGTTGAAAGCGGAAAAGGATGAAGGGAAAGAGGTCAAAACACTTTGGCTTCAATTTCTCATTTTTGCTGTGGCAGTGAAGACCAATGTGTTCTAGTGCAAGGAGGATTTCCCTGAGCGATTGCTGAAATTCTTAAATATCCAAGCATGAGAATATTAGTGTCAGATGGCTTTTTAATTTGCAGGAGGGCAGCGGGGATATTTCCTAAAGATTCCTAAGAATGAAGAGTCATGACCTAGGCCATAACTGGAGTAAAAAGGACCAATGTCCCCTGAGATGCATGGAATAGTGCCCAGCAGAGCACATGTTCCAGGCTTTGCTTAGAAAGCAGTAAACAGCTCCTCAGGGCTGAATCTGCCACAACAACACTCTAAGACTATTGGCCAGCTTTGTGAGTCATTTCTTATAGCAAAATAGACCCACAGGTTGCTATACACCATAAAAAAAAAATCACTGAAACCAAAAGAAAAACTAAAGGCAACTTATTTCCTCAACTCAAAAACATATTTTGACATTCAAATACTTCTGAAGCCATGATTCATATCGTCAAATATGAAATCTGGCTACCACCAGTAGGAATCAGCTATGACATAGTATTCCTTAACCACACACGTGTCAACTGAGTGGAACAGAAAAGGTGTCTCTTTATCTTATCGTCATTTTATTTGTTATCTGCATTGGTAGTAGAAGACACACTTGATTTAAAAAGCTATCAGGGATTCCCCTGGTGGTCCAGTGCTTAAGAATCCACACTTCCATTTTGGGTTTATTTTTGTGTATGGTGTTAGGAAGTGTTCTGGTTTCATTCTTTTACATGTAGCTGTCCAGTTTTCCCAGCACGACTTATTGAAAAGGCTGTTTTTTCTCCACTGTATATTCTTGTCTCCTTTGTCAAAGATAAGGTGCCCATATGTGTGTGGGTCTATCTCTGGGCTTTCTATCTTGTTCCACTGGTCTTTATTTCTGTTTTTGTGTCAGTATCATTCTGTCTTGATGACTGTAGCAATTTGAGTCTGTTCTAGTGAGGTGGATGAAGCTAGAACCTGTTATACAGAGTGAAGTTAAGTCAGAAAGAGGAAAACCAACATCGTATATTAATGCATATATATGGAATCTAGAAAAATAGTATTAATGAACCTATTTGCAGGGAAGGAATGCAGATGCAGATACAGAAAACAGACTTGTGGACACAGTGGGAGAAGGAAAAAGGGCGACAGAGAAAGCAGCATCGACATACGTACCCCACCACCTGTGAAATCGACAGCTGGTGAGAAGCTGCTATACAACATAGGGAGCTCAGCTTGGCGCGCTGTGATGGCCTAGAAGGGTGGGATGCGGGAGGGAAGGAAAGCTGATCTGCACTGTCGTAGGGCAGAAACCAACACAACATTGTAAAGCAATTTTCCTCCAAATAAAAAAATAAATTAAAAAAAAAAAAAAAAGAATCCATGTTTCCATTGCACTGGGTTCAATCTCTGGTTGGGAAACTAAGATCCTGCATGCTGCACAACCAAAAAATAAATAAATAAAATTAAAATTAAAAATATATAAAAAGCTTAAAAAAAAATTCAGTGATGCAGCACTGAAATGTAAAGTTAAGGTCTGGCGAAGACTGACATTCATAGACCAGGACATACAATTCATGGCAGCAGGAATTACTAGAGTGCTCAGACTGTAATTTTCAAACTCAAAAGAGATGGATTTCACAGATTTATGTATCATGAAGAATTAGCATTTAGGTACCAAAGGCCTACCTACTAAACACTTGTAATTGGAATCCAAAAGCTGTTTCGCTTCCAAAAATATTTAAGACAATGAAGAAAAATAAATCTTTGTATTTAAGCAAATAAATATTTTTAAAATTCATGACTTTTTTCATTTCAGTCCCTCGGTTGTGTCTGACTCTTTGCGACCCCATGGACTGCAGCATGCCAGGCCTCCCTGTCCATCACCAACTCCCAGAGTTTACTCAAACTCATGTCTGTTGAGTCGGCGATGCCATCCAACTATCTCATCCTCTGTCGTCCCCTTCTCCGCCTGCCTTCAAACTTTCCCAGCATCAGGGTCTTTACACATGAGTCAGTTCTTCACATCAGGTGGCCAAAGTATTGTCAGTCCATCCAATGAATATTCAGGACTGATTTCCTTTAGGATGGACTGACTTTTTTGGATGAGCCTAAAAATTGCACTGTGAACTCTAAAGGTTGAAAGGAACAGGCTTGGCTAAGTGTCTGGCACGCTCAGCCTGTCTTAGAATCTTAAGATTCTCAATATGAAGAGGTAAAGGCTCACATTTTATTTGTAATACCAAGAAGAAACAATATGAAATTCTATAAGCAACTGTATGCTGTTATGTCCTAAAATGTCCCTGAACATTTGATGCAGTGTCTTCCACCTCCAAAAATAAACTGTTAAGGAACTGATCAATGAAATAGGATAAGGATGCTGAATGTTCTCAAGATGAGAAGTGAACAATGACCTTTGGCTTTAACCACATAAAAGTCACTGGTTATCTCTGGAGAAGCGTTGAGGGTGGAAACCAAATGGAGCCCCTTCAGAAGAGAATGGGGAAGAGAGATAAGACAAGACAACCTATCTGAGAAGGTGAGTCCATTCAGTCAGTAGCAATTATAACGTGCGTTCCTGTCACTCACAGTTCTTCCAATTTCACGGCTCCAAACATCTTTCTTTTAAACTGAAATTTTATTTTTATCTACTTATTTTTTTCTTTCGGCTACACCACACAGCATGTGGGATCTTAGTTCCCCAACCAGGGCTCAAACCCATGGCCCCTGCAATGGAAGTATGAAGTCCTAACCACCAGACCCCCAAGAAGTCCCCCACAGATGTGCTGTGCCATCATTTAACCACTTCTGTATTGCTGGAAATGGATTATTTGTCCTTCTTTTCAAGAAATAATGTTACGAGCCAGATGTTTTCCTTTGCTGAAAAATTATTTGCAGCAAGGCTTAAGGATAAAACTGGAAATATCAATTAATTCTTGTTGCCTTTCTGTGGGGTAAGAAAATCTCTGGTTTTGGATCCTGGTCAGTATTCTGCACCTGGTACCAAAACCCCCAAAGGACTGGGGCTGTTGGTAAAAATAACAGTCAAGGGTGGTAAACTCTGCATTAATGAGCTCAAGCAGTGTGTGTCCCCACCATGCATGCCCTGGCCTCCTCTCTATTTTCAAGTACTTGTGGCCATTTCTGTGAGTGCGTGTGTCCAAAACATGATATACCATGTGCCATGGAAAATATATCAGAAAAATCTGAGGTGCATTTAAGAGTTTTCAGCGGCAACCCAGTTCTAATTCTTTTTCTATAAATTTTACTAAAACCTTTTGGTAAATTCTAACGTATTTTACTAAAATTTTAGTAAATGAGTAAATTTTTACTAAATTTTAAAATTAGTAAATTCTCTCTCTTTTTCCTCAAAGATGCACTGAAAATGTTTTTTACTCTATTTTGAAGTTAGAACTATTTTTTTCAAGATAGGAGCTGAATTTTTACTCCCACACATTCACGATGATTCATCCTTTAAAAAAAAAAAAAAAAAAAAACATCTATTAACAGTATTTTTCTCCCAAATCAGCTTCCATAAGTAGTTGGGGTGCAGTGTGTGTGTGGTGGTGGGGCGCTCCTATTTTGCTCACATTTGCCTTGAGACACGTGGGCCCACCCACGGCCGAGGCTGGGGGACCACGAGCCAGCTGGGGCAGACAAGACCCTTCCCCAGGGACAGAGCAGAGTCTAGATCTCCGAGACAAAACCCAGCACTGTGACTTATTGGCTGGGTAACCTTGGGCAAGTTACTTAAACTTCTCGGCACTTTAGTTTTCTCATCTTCGAAAGGTGTGATAACTAGCTGCCTCGTGGGGTCCAGGTGGGAGTCTATAAATGAATGCATGTACAGGGATGGGGGAGCCTGGTGGGCTGCCGTCTATGGGGTCGCACAGAGTCGGACACGACTGAAGTGACTTAGCCGTAGCTGTACAGTCTGTACAACAGGCCTGGCTGAGCTCTGTGCACTCAGTAACTGTAGCCCCAGTACATAAGCAACTGGAACTGAAGCCTTCTTTAGCCTCTGAAAGGTCTGGAAGGCTGAAGACATGCCGATAATAATCCTTTAGAAGCTGGCATTATTTTTGCCTATTTTACAAAGTTTAAGCAACTTATCCTAGATCAGAAAATTAGTTAGCTGCAATAGTATGGAATCACTAATTACTTTACTTAAAGTAAGTGCCACTTTGAATCACTGCCTTAGATCCATTATTTAGAGTCTTATTAGCAGCTTAGGGTTTAAGGAGAGAGATTTTAGGTGAATGCAGTAGCTTTGGTGCTTGAGACTCAGCTTAAATGCCACCCCTCAAAGAAAAGCAGGCCCCCTCAAGATCTCCACCAAATCATATTGGATGCTCCAATGCTCAAGAATACGGGCTGATCGGATATTCTGATCATGGTTGTGGAGAGAAGGGTGACAGTGAGCAATGCACGTCACACTGTTCCAGCCAACAGTCTCCTGACCAGGAGCCTAATGCTCAGCCCATCCTTTCCCCACCAAGAAAACCAACTGGCTCCACAGGCATTCTTGGTTGTAACTGGCAGGGGTGGGAAAGTCATGAATGGAAAGAAAAGGGAGAGTGTTTTAAAATATATACATATCTTTTTTTTTTCTTTTTACAATAGCCTCTTTAAAGATTCTTTTTTTCAGTTGGAGTATTGTTCATTCACAATGTTGTGTGAGTCTTAAGTGTACAGCAAACTGGTTCAGTTATACATATACAAATTATTTTTCAGATTCTTTCCCATATAGGTTATTACAGAGTATTGAATATAGTTCCCTGTGCTATACAGTAGGACCTAAATAGACATTTCTCCAAAGAAGACACAAAGATGGCCAACAGGCTTGTGAAAAGATGCTCAATATCACCAACTAGACAAAAAGTGAAAGAGAAACCGTTAGTCGCTCAGTCGTGTCCAATGCTTTGCAGTCCCATAGACTGTAGCCTGCCAAGTTCCTCTGTCCATGGAATTCTCCAGGCAAGAATACTGAAGTGGGTAGCCATTCCTTTCTCCAGGGGATCTTCCCAACCCAGGGATCAAGCCCAGGTCTCCTGCATTGCAAGCAGATTCTTTACCATCTGAGTCACCAGGGAAATGAAAATCAAAACTACAAATCCAAATAGTCAGGATGGCCATCATTAAAAAGTCCACAAATAATAAATACTATAGAGGGTATGGAGAAAAAGGAACCCTCCTTCACTATTGGTGGGAATATGAGTTGGTGCAGCCTCTGTGGTTATCAGTATGTACATGCATGTTAAGTCGCTTCAATAGTGTCTGCCTCTATGCAACCCTATGGACTGTAGCCCACCAGGCTTTGGGGATTCTCCAGGCAAGAATACTGGAGAGGGTTGCCATGCCCTCTCCAGGAGATCTTCCCAACCCAGGGATTGAACACACGTCTTCTGCGTCTCCTGCATTGGCAGCTGGGTTCTTTACCACTAGCCCCACCTGGGAAGCCCTCAGATATCAGTATGGAGGCTCCTTAAAAAAATAAACCTAGAGTTACTGTATGATGCTGCAATCCCACTCCCGGGTATACATCCAGAGATCATTCTAATTTAAAAATGTACATGCACAACCCCAACTGCACTATTTACAATAGCCAAGATACGGAAGCAACCTAAATGTCTATTGACAGATGGATGGATAAAAAAGATGTGGTATGTATGTATGTATCTATATAGGTATCTATATACACACATACACATGATGGAGTATTACTCAGCCAAAAGAGAATGAAATAATGCCATTTGCTGCAATATGGATGGACCTAGAGATGATCATATGAAGTGAATTAAGTCAGACAAAGACAAATATCATATAATAGCACTTATCTGTGGAATCGAAAAAAATGACACAAAACAGAAACAGACTTACAGACATAGAAAATAAACTTTTGGTTACCAAAGCGGATAGCAGGGCAGGGACTAGGAGAGAGATAAATTGGAAGTTTGGGATGAACATATACACACCACGATATACAAAACAGGTAAAAAACGAAAAGTAAACAGACTATCTTTTGTTTCCCTACAGGAAACCAAGAACACAGGTCTGCTTTATGGGGCCATTGAGTAGGTGCTGTTATAATAACGATATTTCTTACTCATTCTCTTAGGTTGGGATGACCTAGAGAAATGGGTGATACAAAGACAGATATACCTAGAGACCACTTGTTTATTTTCGCATGAACTCATTGAAGTACACAGTGATAGGTCATAGCTTTAGACCATGATTCTTTACTTCCTAATTCATTCATTATCTCAAGAAGCAATAATGGGATGCAAGCTCTCTGCCAGAATTTATGGTAATGCTAGAATCTACACCTTGAATATTTGGTGAATGGATGAATAAAGTTCAGTCTAGACAGGATGGCAGACGTGAAAATAATTTAACACCATGTAACAATAATTTAAGGGCTCCCCCCAGGAGTAAAGAATTCGCCTGCAACGGAAGAGCCACAGGAGACGCAGGTTCAATCCCTGGGTAGGGAAGATCCCCTGAAGTACGAGATGGCAACCCGCTCCAGTCTCTTGCCTAGAGAATCCCGTGGACAGAGGAGCCTGGTGGGCTATAGTCCACAGAGCCACAAACAGTCAAACACAACTGAGCGGCTGAGCACACACAAACAATAATATGAAAGATATAAAATAATAAGGGATCAGAGAAGAGAGATCACTCACTGTGTAGGGGTGAGAAGTTGTTCTCTGCAGCCTGAGACGATGGTGGGATGCACAGCAGCTAAGAGCATGGGCCAGCACTTTGGATTCTGGAAGACCTGGGGTTCAGCCCCACCTTCACTGTGGTAAGATCTGGGGTTCAGCCCTGCCCTCATTGTGGTAAAATGTTGAGAAACTTGGCCTTAACAGTGTTGGTTTCTCAACCTATTAAACAAAGATATTTCACTGAATTTTTGTAAAGATTAAATAACACCGAATGCCTATACATGTGAGATGCTCAGAAAGTGCTAAGAGTGATCACATCACCATTGCCCTTTTGAGTCGGTACGTATATCCTATGAGAAGAATGCCAGACTCTGGAAGCACGTGGTGGGTTCACAGAGTTGGGAAATCTAGTGAGGCCCAAGCTCATCTTTTTGGATTTGGATCTGCACTTTCTTTGCAGCCTGCCTGCTGCCCTCTTAGTCTCTCAGTCGTGCCTGACTCCTTGCAACCCTGCAGACTGTAGCCCTCCAAGCTCCTCTGTCCGTGGGATTTTTCAGGCAAGAATACTGGAGTCCGTTCCCATTTCCTCCTCCAGGGGATCTTCCTGAATCAGGGACCGAACCCAGGTCTCCTTCACTGCAGGTGGATTCTTTACGGCTGAGCCATCAGGGAAGCCCCTTTTTTTGCAACAGTAGTTCTCAAAGTGTGAGTCTCAGACCAATAGCCACAGCATCACCCAGATACTTGGAAATGCAAATTCTTCAGCCCCACTCCAAAAATTATTGAATCAGAAACTCTGGGGGTGAGGACTGCTGCTGCTAAGTCTCTTCAGTTGTGTCCGACTCTGTGCGACCCCATAGATGGCAGCCCACCAGGCTCCCCCGTCCCTGGAATTCTCCAGGCAAGAATACTGGAGTGGGTTGCCATTTCCTTCTCCAATGCATGAAAGTGAAAAGTCAAAGCGAAGTCGCTCAGTCGTGTCTGACTCTTAGCGACCTCATGGACTGCAGCCTTCCAGGGTCCTCCGTCCATGGGATTTTCCAGGCAAGAGTACTGGAGTGGGGTGCCATTGCCTTCTCCAGGGGGTGAGGACTAACACTCTCTATTTTAAAAAGCTGCCCACGTGATTTGTTTGCATGCTAAAGTTTGAGAACCACTGGTTTACAAATAGATGGTAAAAAAAGTATGGGAGGTGGGAGGAAGGTTCAAGAGGGAGGAGACATGTATATACCAATGGCTGATTCATGTTGATGTATGGCAGAAACCAACACAATATTATAATTATCTCCAATTAAAAACAAATAAAAATGTTATAGGCAAGTACAGGGTGTATGAAGATTATGAGAATTAAAAGTTTTAGCCAAGACAAAAATGGCTTGTGCTTTACGTCAAATGCAAGGAAAGAAGGCACTTGCCATGTGCCATGCCCTGTATTATTTCTGTGTTAAAAACACATAAGAAACTGTCTATTTACTGTTTAAAGGTACGGAATGAGGGAATTCCCTGGCGGTCAGTGGTTTAGACTGCGCTATCACTGCCCAAGGGCCCAGGCGCGATCCCTGGTTGGGGAACTAAGCTTTGTGGCATGGCTGAAAAAAAAAGATTTAAAAAAAACAACAGTATAGAACGAAAAAGAACCTGGTTAGATACTGGAAAATCCAGCTTATTTTTATCACTACCTAGATAGCATATTCAAAAGCAGAGACATTACTTTGCCATCAAAGGTCCGTCTAGTCAAGGCTATCGTTTTTCCTGTGGTCATGTATGGATGTGAGAGGTAGACTATAAAGAGGGCTGAGCGCAGAAGAACTGATGCTTTTGAACTGTGGTGTTGGAGAAGACTCTTGAGAGTCCCTTGAACTGCAAGGAGATCCAACCAGTCCATTCTGAAGGACATCAGTCCTGGGTGTTCTTTGGAAGGAATGATGCTAAAGCTGAAACTCCAGTACTTTGGCCACCTCATGCGAAGAGTTGACTCATTGGAAAAGACTCTGATGCTGGGAGGGATTGGGGGCAGGAGGAGAAGGGGATGACAGAGGATGAGATGGCTGGATGGCATCACTGACTCGATGGACGTGAGTCTGAGTGAACTCCGGGAGTTGGTGATGGACAGGGAGGCCTGGCGTGCTGCGATTCATGGGGTCTCGAAGAGTCGGACACGACTGAGCGACTGAACTGAACTGAATGTTCCTTTCCTGGGCAACATGTAACCTCTTGAGGAAAATGTTCTCTCAATTGCTATGGGACTTGGAAGCACTTCCTTTCCTTATTCATAAGAAGCAGATTCACAGTGTAAAGATGGCAATGACAATGATGGTTTTAAACAAGGCATCCTGTTCTTTGATGTGGGGTCTCTGTCCCCTCCCCTTGACTCTGAGCAGTCTTTGACTGCTATGACGGATGCAGTATCAGGGAAGTGACGCTCTGTGTGCAGGGCAGGCCAGGAGAGGCCATCCACAAGGTCACTTAGAACTCCCCCCATACACTCCCTGTGCAAGCCCAGCTGTCACCCTGTGAGAAGCCAGAGCCACCTGGAGGGGCTACAGGAGACACTCTGGTTACCAGTCCTGGCCCAGCTCAGGGGCCAGGCTGGTGAGTAAAAAATCCTCCAGGTAAGCCCAGTCTCCAGCAGTTTGCACCACCTCCAGCTGTTCAAGTATCCCCAGCTGAGGTCACAGACATCACTCGGAACTGAGGCCAGCTAGCCCTGTGGTGGCGAGTCCTGACCCACACAATCCGTGATCACAATAAAACTGTCTGTCACGCAGCACTGAGTTTGGGGTAGTCTGTTACACAGCTGTTGATAGTGGAGCAAATGATCAGTGCAGCTACCACTCCAGGGTACCTTCTACAACTCCAGCATGGTACTATGCTCTTATGCTAGATTCTGGCTTGTTGCACCTGCTCTGCAAAATATGTTAGTCCCATCTGCAAGAGAAGAAATGGAGGCTGTGAGCAGAAAAGTGTCATGCAAAGGAACACGCGGTAAACGACTGTTTATGTCAATATTCAGTGCATTAAAAAAGAGCCAAAATGTCAGTATTTATCCAAAAATAATAATGAGAAAACGGCAAAAATTGTGGTGGTCATTTTGTAATGAATAGAAAGATCAAATCACTACGTTGTGCACCAGGAACTAACACAGTGGTTGAAGGTCAACTATACTTCAAAACAAAGAAATTCATAGAAAAAGATATTAGATGTGTGGTCACTGGGGGTGGCATGGGGATTGGAAGAAGGTGATCAAAAGTTATGAACTTCTGCTTATAGGATAAATGAGCATTAGGGATGTAATGTATATCATGATCGGAGAAGGCAATGGCACCCCACTCCAGTACTCTTGCCTGGAAAATCCCATGGACGGAGGAGCCTGGAAGGGTTCAGTCCATGGGGTCGCTGAGGGTCGGACACGATTGAGCGACTTCACTTTCACTTTTCACTTTCATGCATTGAAGAAGGAAATGGCAACCCACTCCAGTGTTCTTGCCTGGAGAATCCCAGGGACGAGGGAGCCTAGTGGGCTGCCATCTATGGGGTCACACAGAGTTGGACACGACTGAAGTGACTTAGCAGCAGCAGCAGTACATCATGATGCATATAGTTAACACTGCTGTATGTTATATATGAAGGATGTTAAGAGAGTAAATCCTAAGAGTTCTCAACACAAGGAAAAAAAATATTACTTAGATTTTATATCTATATGAGATGATGGATATTCATCAAACTTATTGTGGTAACTGTTTCATGATCTACATAATTCAAATCACTTCAATACACTGATAGGGGCTTCCCTGGTGGCTCAGTAGTGAAGAATCCGCCTGCCAATGCAGGAGACACAGTTTCTACCCCTGATCCGAGAAGATCCCACAACTAAGTCCACGCACTACAACTACAGAGGCTGTGCTCTAGAGCCCAGTAGCTCTAGAACTACTGAAGCCGGTGTGCCCTGGAGCCCATGCTCCACAAGAGAAGCCACTGCAGTGAGAAACCCGCCCCCACCCCCCTGCAACTAGAGAGGAGCCCCTGCTCTCTGCAGCTAGAGGAAAAGCCCACATAGCAATGAAGACCAGCATAGCCAAAGATAAATAAAATCATTCTTAAAAAAATAAATGCACTGATAACTTCTGATCAGTGGGCAGTGAATACACATCCTTTCCTACGATTCAAGTGAAATGACTCCAGAGCAGTCTGGAAAGCAAGGAAGGATGCCGCTGCTAGATGAAAAACCTTGAGGAATTTCTGGAAGATGTTAAGGAGAAGGGACTGTATAGAGAACCACTAGAGCAAGGGAAGCAGTGGTCCAATGTGGGTCTGGAGGAGGGCTGTCAAACCCAGAGCCGAGGAAAACGGCCCAAACTCGGGGTCAGCAAAGATGGAAGTCCATGGACAAACTGGAGTAATTAAGGACCGATGCTATGGGCCATTTGACTCCTCTGTCACAAGGAACAAAGAGAAACTACACCTGCCCTGGGTCTAAAATCAGCAAGAACCCTTGCCCTATACACTATGGGAGAACTGGCTCACAGGTTCTTAAGGTGGGACTTGAGCCAGGAAAACAAAAACAAATAAAGCAGTTTGGGGCTCTGTAACAGACATGAGATCCCAGTTCAATCAGCCAACTATTCATCCATCCTTCCATCCATTAGAAGGGGTTGAGAAAAGAAATGCCCACATTCAGTGAAATGCACGAAGAATTCTTAGGAGCTCCACTTTCAGCATAAGTGGAGGCCAGCATATTGCTGACCTCAGCAAATAGCCCCCAAGGAGGGCTGAAACTTACACACATGATCTTTATCCAAACCAAACAGGAAAGCTGCCTTCTGTCAATCACCACATCCATCTATAGAACCTGTCAGCCTCATAGTCAAGAAAGAGGCTGTTCAGCTGCCAAGTAAGTCATACCACCTTCTTATGTTATTCTAGCCTTTCAATAAAAGTATGAATCAACAACCAAGATTTCAAAAAATCTTTTCAGCTATGCTGAGAGGGGCAGCATTTTATTTATATTATATTTGTATTGGACAGGGCTCCAGAGAACCACAGTCTTCTGTTTTTACAAGTGCCTAAGCATTTTGACCCAACTCTCCCAGTAGCTGACACAGTGCTATGGTTGAATAACAGTTCAACTATTGGAACCCAATGGATAACAGTTCATGTATTAGCACCTTTAAAAAAGAATAGTAGGAGTTATAAATATGGGACAATTACTATAGATCAGACGCATATAGGATCTTATTTAACTCTCAAAGCAATCTTAGGATGTAGTGACATTATTCTAATTTTATAGGTTATAAAACTTAGGGCTGGAGAAAGTAATCTGCACAAGCTCACGTGAGTGGAGGACTGGACTGTGCCCAGGTCTCAGTTGAAAGCTCATGTTCACAATCATGCCACACAGCCTTCTGAAGACACAGACTGACGGTGATCATTAAGAGGTAGAATTTGGCAGCTATTTTGCTAATGGTGCTATTACAGTATCTATTTGTCCAGTTTGAATGCAACTGAGTTCGTGACTGTCTTTCACACCACACTGAGGTTAGGCAGAAAATCTTGTATTTTCATCCAAGCCTGTGACACACATCACGTACTCAGTAAATGTATTCAGCTGTTGGGTGATCCTGGCTAAGTGATTTAACCTGAGTCTTTGGTATAGTGTCTGATATACTATACTAAGCCATTATTATTATCCCCACCATCATCATTTTTGTTACTGTATCTCCCTCTAAAACCACCATGTGCTAAAAACTACTGTGTACTGTTGAGTCCGACTCTGCGACCCTATGGACTGTAGCCCGCCAGGCTCCTCTGTCCATGGGGTTTCCCTAGGCAAGAATACTGGAGTGGGGTGCCATTTCCTTCTCCAGGGGATCTAAAACCACAGGTGGAAACAAGTGTCCGTCACTTACTCACACACCACGTACCGGTTCCCAAGTCCCAAGCAGGACTTGCTTACTTCTGCCTGTTGCATTTTTGTGTACCTGAACTGCCATTTTCCCATAGACTAGGCACAGTTTTAAAATACCAAGCTACTGGAAAGGACATCTGTAAGTTGTGTTTCTAGGACAGAGATTGTTATTTTATTTATTTTTTTTTTGCCACGCCACACAGCATGTGAGTTCTTAATTCCTCACTAGACCACCAGGGAAATCCCTAGGACAGAGATTCTTAACCATTCGGAACTATAGAGGAACTGCATCTGGAATCTCCCTAAAGCTTTTTCAAACTGTACCCATGGCACTTTTACAACTCCACAATCCAAATCTTATCACTACCTTCCACGCTGGAAGTGAAGTCGCTCAGTCATGTCCGACTCTTTGCGACCCCATGGATGGTAGCCCACCAGGCTCCCCCGTCCATGGGATTTTCCAGGCAAGGGTACTGGAGTGGGGCTGCCATTGCCTTCTCCACCCTGGAAGGGAGGTGTATTTTTGGAGTTGAAGACCATCACAGAGAGCTGCTGTTGTGAGGGTGTGTTATGCTTGTGAGCTAGCAGATGAAAGCTAAAGAGAAAAAAAAAAAAGAGTTGACAACCACCGTTGCCTAGGGCAACCGATCTTATTTGCCGGATGTGGGTTTAGGGTATCCTGCTCTACGTTTTACTTCCACTCTTTCTCCAGTGCCTGTTACTTTTAAGAAGAATCCAAAAAAATAAGGGTGAGGATGGGAGGGTGGGCAGAGGGGACAATAAAGAATAAAAAGTAAGCCATGGCAATTTGTTGTTGTTTTTTTTGCTTAGAGGGCTAATGAAGCATTTTGGGTGTAGGCTGAGCTATGCATTAAAATCTGGTTCCAAGGACACACCCCACAGTAACAGAAAATGCTTTTTGTTTCTTTTTGCCCTTAGTTTTCTTCATAAGGCATCTAGTATCCTCCCAACAGCCGAACCGTCAACACTTAGTTAGGATACAGTATTTGTGCAATTACCTAGAGCTGCACCGTCCAGTTCAGTAGCCACTAGCCACAGGTGGCCACTGAGCACTTGAATTGTGGCTCGTCCAAACTGAAATGTGCTCTAAGTGTAAGACACGCTGGATTTCGTATGAAGAAAGAAAAAGAATTCATCCACAATTTCAATATGACTTACATTTACTGTAATTTAGTATAATTAATATTAATTCATTAAATGGTCATTTTGGATACATACATACTAAATAAAATAGATTACTAAATTAACACCCTGTGTTTCTCTTTGACTGTTTCTAGTGTGGCTTCTTGAAAATGTAAAGTTATTTATGTGGGGACTTTCCTGGCAGTCCAACGGTTAGGATGCCGCACTTTCACTGCAGGGGGCATGGGTTCAATCCCTGATCAGGGAACTAAGATCCTTCATGCCCCATGGCATGGCAAAATAAATAAATAAATAAAAATAATCTATGTCGCTTGCATTATACTTGTGTTGGACAGGGCTCCAGAGAACCAGAGTTTTCTGTTTTTACAAGTGCTAAGCATTTTGACTCAAAGGTGGTAGACTGTGGGGATTGTACCATATAAATGTGATCTGAGTACTACGCACTAAGATTTAAACCAAATCTCCCGTTTCCCTTCCCCCTGCCCTGTATGCTCCAGCTCTGCCGAACAATTTCATGCATGTAGTGCCTGAGGTAGCTTTCTTCCACTGGGCCTCCTGGAAATATCTTTATCCTTCAAAATGCCTTTGGTTCCCCCCATACTATGTCTTCCCTACAGTCACTCCCATCACCATCTTATGCTCATCACAAACTGGAATGTGTTTATTTGCAGGCCTGGGTCTCCCAGTAGACCAGAAGCTTCTGGAGCTTTGGTGCCATATCTTATTTTGTTTTACACCTTCTACTCTGTCTGGCACATGATCAGCCCTCGACAGATATAAGACTGGAGAAAAAGTTCCAGTGTCAGCGTGTTCAGCAGAGTGTTAATTCAACTTGAGTGTGCATGTAAGCACAGAGCTCCCTTCTGTGAATCTCGAATGAGGGGTGCTTTTCTGCTCTGATGGTCAGGGCAGTGAACTCCCTGGACATTTCAGCCTTTCTCTTCTACGTTAATCTTGGGAGCCGCTTGCTCACAGCATCGCACTGTACTTACCCACGTCCCGGGCCCAAGCCACTTCATTTCTGTTTGCCACATACAATGGCAGAAATTTAAGTACCATGTCAGTCAACAAATAGTCTTGATTTGCTAAGAAACAGTCTTGACTTGCTAAGCCATATCATCTAGGAATTTAACTAGGAGGGAGTCATTCCCCTTAAAAAATAATAAAATAAATGATTTTTTTAATGCCACATCCCAAACTTCATCAGTTCATTGACCCATCAACTGGGAATTTTATGTTAGCAGCAGAGATGAAAGAGTTCATTAATACCATAAATACAGTAGCCTTAGACAAATTCATTTAGTCAGCTCACTGAATTGAGATCATTCTGTAAACTGCCTGAAAAAGATTTTGTGGTATTTTTTTCTGTCAATAACTGATTTGTTCATCCTTTTCTTTTTGAGACAAAATTCTAATAATGCACTTAACTGAAAAACAAACTTTCGCTTGTGGGGGAAAAAATAGTCTACGATATGAACTGTGATGCAGACAATGAAGTAAGCAGAATTCCACTAAGTGCTACTATGTCATAATTATACTGCCCTGACACCTACTGTAGCCAAAACAAATGAAATGTCAGCTATCTTGATCTCAGTAGTTACTTCCTAGAAGCCACTTCCAATGTCAGGGCAATGTTACCTACCACTCTTCAACAGCTGCTAGTGAAGTCTTGGTCCTGCTCTAACTCGTGCATCCATTTAAAATCCATCTGGTTTTAGATTTTGAAAATATAAGTATCTTAACCTTGGGGCACAAAAACCTCCTTTGTGCAAAGGGCCGTTATCTTCCCTTCCTCAGAATCCTGATGTTAAACTCATAATCTTAGAGGTGACTTCCCTGATGGTCCAGTGGTTAAAAATCCACCTTTCAGAGCAGGAGACGTGGGTTCAATCCCTGGTCCGAAAACTAAGATCCCACAGGGCACAGGGCAACTAAGCCCACGAGCCACAATTAGAGAGAAGCCTGCATGCTCCAGTGAAGAGTCAATGTGCCGCAACTAAGACCCAACACAGCCAAATAAATAAATAAATTCCCAAAACCCTCACAATCACAGAAACCTTTTATAAGGCCCATGTCACTGGTTGTGAATTCATGTATAAGTATGGGGCTTTTCAATATTCATTTCCTGCTCTCTCCTTTATTAAAAAGAACTCTCACTGTCTTGAGTTTCAAGGGCATGAAATATTACTGATTAGCTGACTATATTCTTATTTCATTTATATGATAAAGATTGCTGGTCAATTCTTTCAGCAAGTTTCAAAAGAAGAGTTTAAAGCATTAGGATCCTAAAGAGCTAGTTTTACATCCCAGTTCTTAAAATGTAATCTTGGGTAAAATTCTTAACACTCTCTAAACTGTCATTTCTAATCTGTACAATGAGAATTAATGATAGTACCTTCCCCAAAAGTTACTTAGGCTGAATGACTGTAGCCTTTTATGTAATAAGCACATAGTGATAACAAGTTGACATTTCATATCCATGTCCAAAACTTTCTTTTTCCAGATTTTTCAATTTATTTTTAATTGGAGTGTAATTCCTTTACAATGTTGTAGTTTCTGCTGTACCACAACATGAATCAACTATATGTATACATGTGTCCCCTCCCTCTGAAGCCTCCCTCCCCAAAACTCAACTTGTCACAGCTTTCCCTCTAAACTGCCCACGTGGTTGATGCCACTTCCATCCTTCTCATTGTTTGGGTCAAGAAATTTCGAGACATCTTTGGTTCCTCTTTCTCTGAAATCCCACATCCACTTTGCCAGGAAATCCTGTTGGCTCTACCATTAAAATATATGCCGAATCCCAAAGCTTCTTAATAGATTTCTGACTTTATCCAGCTTTTTGTCAAGCAATCACAGTAAGCCTTTGACATGTAAGTCAGATCACATTATTCCTCTTCTCAGAATCCTGTAACGGCCCCTCAGTTTAACTCAATGTAAAAGCCAATGTTTTCATGATGGGTTACAAGACCCTACGTGATCTGCCATCTCTTTACCTTCCCCCTATGTCTCCAACCACACCTCCTATTACCCTCTCCCTCCAGGCCACACAGGTGCCTTTTCCCTCGAACGCACCAGGCTTACCTGTGCCTTATGGCCTCAGCACTAGCTGTTCCCTCTGCTCAGAACACTGTTCCCTCAGACAGTCAGCTCCTTCAAACCCTGGCTCAGGTCTTCCCAATGAGGCCAAGCCTGACCATCTTATTTAACCCTGCAATTTTATTTCGTTCAACTTTACCTTTTTAAATGGGACTCTTCACTCACCAATATTATTTACTTATTTTTGATGCTTACTGATGATTATCTGCGTCTCCTAACTGGAATACAGCTCCCCAAACGCAGAGATCTCTGTCTCTTTCATTCACCTGGAATCAGTTCAGTTGAGTTCAGTTCAGTCACTCAGTCGTGTCCGACTCTTTGCATGAATCGCAGCACGCCAGGCCTCCCTGTCCATCACCAATTCCCGGAGTTCACTCAGACTCACGTCCATCGAGTCAGTGATGCCATCCAGCCATCTCATCCTCTGTCATCCCCTTTTCCTCCTGCCCCCAATCCCTCCCAGCATCAGAGTCTTTTCCAATGAATCAACTCTTCGCATGAGGTGGCCAAAGTACTGGAGTTTCAGCTTCAGCATCATTCCTTCCAAAGAAATCCCAGGGCTGATCTCCTTCAGAATGGACTGGTTGGATCTCCTTGCAGTCCAAGGGACTCTCAAGAGTCTTCTCCAACACCACAGTTCAAAAGCATCAATTTTTCGGTGCTCAGCCTTCTTCACAGTCCAACTCACCTGGAATAGTGCTTGGCAAATATTTTTTTGGATGACTGAATTCTATTTAAAGTAGAAATTGAAGTCATATGGAAATTAGCAGTTCCTAACTTACGTATGCTTTACCATACTTAAAAGTTACAGTTATCCTCTGATATCTTGGTTACTTCATTAATAACTAAGATTCTACTACTTCCATGGTACTTCCTCTTCAACATTTGTAATCCACTTTGTTTTCATGCTATTTAAATTAAAATAAGTTCTCTTTACTTTATAGGACACTCTATTTATGACCACGCTTTGAGTCAGTGAAGATTCTAATTTCAGTTTCCCAGGAACTTCCCTGGAGGTCCAGTGGCTAAAATTCTGTGCTCGCAATGCAGGGAGCCCAAGTTACACACCTGGTCAGGGAAGTAGATCCCAGATGCGGCAAGTGAGACCCAGTGCAGCCAAATAAATAAACTAATAATAAATAAATATTAAAAAATAATTTCAGTTTCCCAAGTACCAATATACTCTAATTCCCAGTTTGATATCTTTGTAAATGCATTTACCTGCTTTCTAAATCCTTTTCAAATAATCAGCACAGTCAGAATAATGATGACCTCTATCAAGAAAAAGTGAAGTGAAGTCGCTCAGTTGTGTCCGACTCTGCGACCCTATGGACTGTAGCCTACCAGGCTCCTCTGTCCATGGGCTTTTCTAGGCAAGAATACTGAAGTGGGTTGCCATTTCCTTCTCCAGGAGATCTTCCCAACCCAGGGATTGAACCCAGGTCTCCCACATTGTAGGCAGACGCTTTACCATCTGAGCCACCAGGGAAGTCCATCAAGAAAAAAGGGTAATGCTATTGAGAGGAAGTCAGAGGTACTAATATTATTTTACTTCTTAAGCTAGATGATATGTACCCTGATGTCAGTTTTATTATTATTTGCTGTAATAATATGTATGGGCTTGCCTTGTGGCTCAGCTGGTGAAGAATCCACCTGCTATGCAGGAGACCTGGGTTCAATCCCTGGGTTGGGAAGATCCCCTGGAGAAAGGAAAGGCTACCCACTCCAGTATTCTGGCCTGGAGAATTCCACAGACTGTATAGTGCATGGGGTCGCAAAGAGTCAGACACAACTAAGGGACTTTCACACACTCACGTATGTATCTTACATCATCTACTGTATTTATGGAATATTTCATAGTGAAAAAGGGAAAATAAATCTAATGTTTGCTTGTTCTATCACTCTGTATTTTCCCTCCAGTTTGATATGATCTATGGACATAAATCTTCTGGCCAGTTTGTGCAAACATAACTATTGTGTGATTTAGCATTTATCCCTGCTCCCAGCCTGCAGCCATTTCACTGATGAGTCTGTGATATGAGATCAAATCAGAAGGATCCCCAGCAGAAGTAGGAAAAAAAAAAAGCTACTCACTATTCATTGATTTAATTAACACAGCCCATTATCAAGAGGATTGGAAACATAATAAAGCTAAAAATGAAACCACATGGGGACTTCCCTGGTGGTCTAGTGGTTAAGACTCCATGGTTCCAATGCAGAGGGTATGGGTTCAATCCCTGGTCTGGGAACTAAGACCCCACATACTGTGCAACACAGCCAAAAATTAAATCAAATGGTTGCTGCTAAAGAAGATTATTTTTTCGAAAGACATGTTTTCCCACTCTAAAAAGGCATGTTCTTTGCTGGGCCTACCTTCACTTCATCCTCCCTGACCCCCGTGCGGTGTAGGAATCTGATGGGTGCTCACACAGCACAAGGCCTTGGTCGTGTGTGGGGCTGTAATTGCCCATTTATGTCTCCCCTAGTAAACTCGAACTTCACTGAGGAAAGGCCTCCTGTTCTTTTTCACCATTTAAGCCCTTGCCCTTGGTATAGCGCCTCAGTGCTGGTGTTATACTGACTCAGTTCAAAGGTCAGCTCTGCTTCTCACTCCCTGGGTAAGCTTCTTAACCTCTCTGCACTTTCATTTCCTCAACGATAAAGGGTTAACAGTGGTATAAGCCCACGTGCGTGCATGCAGGTACGCTAAGTTGCTTCAGTCGTGTCCAACTCTTTGTGACCCTATGGACCGTAGCCCGCCAGGCTCCTCTGTCCATGCAATTCTCCAGGCAAGACTACTGGAGTGGGTTGCCATGCCCTCCTCCAGAGATCTTCCTGACCCAGAGATAGAACCCAAGCCTCATTATGCTTCCTGCACTGACAGGCGGGAAACAGCGCCACAGGGGAAGCCCCATAAACCCAGCATGTGAAGCTTACTGAAACAACACATCCACGTTAGTTAACACAGGGTCTGGTACAAAATATAAGCTAAATAAATATAATAACTGTTTATGATGACCAGTTGGTGATAAAGAGGAAACTGAGTTGACAGAGAAGAAAGACTAGCTCTTATAATATGATTCTTGGTGATTCAAGTGCATAGATGATGTTTAGAAAATGTTTGGAAATGGTGTCAGGAATTCAAGCTTTAGAACAGGAGCTGAGCAGGTGTGGTGCCTTGGGGCGATGCTATAGGTCTGCCTGCTCAAGCGTCAGGGTTGGTAGGGGGCCAGCTGGGTCTCAGGGCTTATACGGATTGATGGTACCACCCAGAAGTGGTACTAATATCACTGGACATTTAGTAAATGTTATTTGAGTCCCAACTACGGTGCAAGGAATTTGGCTAGGTGATGGGGATGCAGTGCAATTGTAAACGTTTTGGTGTGACAGACTATGGCACACAATTTATTACAAGCTTCTGCACTACTAAAAGGTACTGAGCATAAAAATAATTAACACTGAAGAGGATTAGAAGTAAATTAAAATCATGTTTGTGAAAGTGGGATGGTTTAAAGAAATTGGAAGTGGTATATTAAATATAGGCATTTTCGGCGATGCATTTTTAAAAGGCTTTTTATGTGAACCATTTTTAAAGTATTGAATTTGTTACAATACTGCTTCTGTTTTATGTTTTGGTTTTTTGGTTTCAAGGTATGTGGGATCTTAGCTACCTGACCAGGAATGGAACTGGTATGCCCTGCATTGGAAAGGAAAGTCTTAACCATTGGACCACTTAATCAAGTCCCAGCAATGCATTTTATGAGCAGTTCATTCTAATAGTAATATGAAGATATCTAGAACTTTTAATTTGTTATTGAAAAAAGTCAAAAAATAGTAGGTGATTGGTATACATTCTCAGGATATAAAAATACAAAAGATTTAATAGACACTACAAAATTTAGTGTTAAGTGTTAGTTGCTCGATCATGTCCAACTCTTTGCAACCCCACGGACTATAGCCTGCCAGGCTCCTCGGTCCATGAAATTTTCCAGGCAAGAATACTGGAGTGGGTTGCCATTCCCTTCACCAGAAGATCTTCCCATCACAGGGATCGAACATGGGTCTCCTGCATTGCAGGCAGATTTTTTACCATCTGAGCCACCAAGGAACAAAACCTAGTAAGCAGTGCTTAAGATTTAAAGAAACTGAGTCATAAAGTAATCCATATTACAAAGTTATATTTCCTGAGAATTAACACTTGAAAAAATTTGAAATCGATTATATAGACCTACCCAACCTTGGGGTCATCAATTTCCTATTGAAATTTTTCAATAGAATGGAAATGCGCCTTCTTACATGTTGACCAGAAATCTACTGTTTCTTGAGGAACTTCTCAGAAACAAAAGACCTCAAAAGATTTGACTCTAACATCTGTTATCATCATTTTCTCCATTCTTTTTTGTTAGTGATCAGCCATTCTTTGTCAGCATTCAAGACAGGACAGATTCAAAGAATTCTGGAAACTCCTCAATTGCTATTTTAATGATAGATATCAGGTAGGCCAATAATCTTTACTGATAAGGTTAGAGAGATCAAAGCAACTTAATTAACATCATTTTTTCTCTAGCTAAAGGCAGGTCTGGAAAAGAACCCAAGTCTCCCAAATATCCGGGAAAGATATAAATATCAGTAATAATGTGAAAATGACTAAGAATCGGAAAGAAAGTGAAGTTGCTTAGTTGGGTCCTACTCTTTTCGACCCCGTGGACTGTAGCCTGCCAGGCTCCTCTGTCCATGGGATTCTCCAGGCAAGGATACTGGAGTGGGTTGCCATTTTCTTCTCCAGGGGATCTTCCCAACCCAGGGAACGAACCTGGGTCTCCCACCTTGCATGCAGACTCTTTACCATCTGTTTCCCTGGTGGCTCAGAATCTGAAGATGACATTAAATTTCTTAGACCTTTCACAACACGTTGAGCAGACAGGAAACACCACCATGAAGACATTACAGAAATTTCCTAGTAGATTCTCTGTTAATTTTGCTAGCCAGCGTTACTGTAAGGCTGCCCATGGGCTGTCCCAGTATTTCAGTATTCGGGCCAGAGAGAAAATTGACCCTGAGGTTTACTCAAAGAGGCAAAGGCCTGGAAACCTCCATTCGGAGGCCTAGACTTTAAAATCAGTAGTAGTTAGTACTCTTGCCTTTGTTTAAACCACGTTATACCTGAGCAGTAATAAACCCCTGAGCCTTTTCTGTTTGTTATTTCTGCTGATACTCCATTTCTTTCTATAACAATTGCATTTAAAGTTATTTTTGAACCGCTTTGCAGTGAGTAGCACCAGGAACAAACACATTTAGCGTTCCACAACGGTCTGAACGATGAGATACACCTTCCCTGAAGGAAGATAAGGGGTGCGCTTGGATGAGGTATTCTGGGGGACCCCTACCCGAGATCCTCCTGGATATAACGACATCCTGGTTAATTTGCTTCGTGCTTCTAAAAGGACGCTCTGGATATTCATTCCAAACAAAATTACAACACCTGTGCCTGGTGTCCAGCTCGTTCCTCTCTGCTGTTTTAAAGCGAAAAGGACAATAATTCGGATGCAAAGTTATTTTTAAAAAGAAGAAACAGCCGTCTGAAAGTTTTCAAGAAAAGAAACACTAGGACGCGACAGACTTGTGACCGTCACTCTCAAATTCTCACATGACCTGCACTCAATGCACGGCGCCCGGAAATGCCCCCGGAAATGCCCCCTGAAAATGCCCCCTGAAATGCCCCTGGAAGCCCTTCAGCGCTGGTCAGGCTGCGGCTCCCGGACCCGCTGGACAGGAGAGGGTACACCGGTTCCCCGTCTGACTTTGGAGCAATTTTCTGGGCAGGAAATCAGTCAAATCTGACGAAACCCAACTCGGGGAAGGCGAACCCCAGCCCCAAACCCCGCGGAGCTGAGTCAAGGGCAGGGGTCGGCGAAGGGCACCGCCCTCCAGGGCCCAGCGGAGCCGCGCGTTCACCCGGCCCGGCCTCGGGCACGACCCTGGTCGGGAGACATCCCGGGGAGGGGAGTCGGGGGCCGGGGCGGCCCGGGTGCCGCTCCCAGGGCTCCCGGGGCAGGCGGGCCGGCGCCACTTACCTCGACGGCTGCTCGGGGCGCGCGGGCACTTGGCGGAGACTCGTGCGCGGGGCAGCTTCGGGGCGGCGGCCGGGAGGCTTCGCGGAGCGCGGGCTGCGCCCCGGCTCGGGTCGGCGGCTGGGGAGGAAGTGGTGTCAGCCCGGCCCGGCCCTCGCGGCGCGCAGACGTGGGGCGCTCGGCGCGCGGCTCCGCATGGAGGTGCGAGGAGGGCGCCTGGTGGGAAACACCCACGGACGCGGATACAGACGCCTGAAGCCCCGGGGCCGCTTTTTCCGACTCGAAGGCTCTGTGCCTCCGCGCATCTTACCCCTCCCCCTCCCCACCTCCCACGGCCCAGCTCCCCCTTCCTCCTCCTCTCCCCCCCCTCCCCAAAGAAGACCACAACTTGGGTTGCAAACCGGGGGAAAGGTGCGCCTTCCTCTCAGCCTCCCCTACCTGCGTCGCGGGCCCTCCCCTCTCGGAGGCGTCCTCTGGATTGTCGCCTCGGTGTTTCTATTACCGGCCAAGGGATTGGGGCCCAAACGGCGGTTCCACCAAAGCCCCAGAAGCCGGTTTCTTTTGCAGCGGTGTTCGTAAGTGTCGACTTCAGCCCTTCTGGGGCTTCCTCTTTTCGGGCCAGTTGTGCAAGGCCCTGCTTGCAGGCCGCGCGCCGCCCGCGGTTGGGCGGTCTCCGTGGTAGAGCTGGGGCGGGGAAGGGTGCGCTCCGCAGGGGCAGTGTCTTGATTATCGGGTTGGCAACCCCCTAAAGACTAATAATGACACTCAGTTGGCGGGCGAGCCTGTGGCCTCTCCCATATAGCTGTGGAAATCCAAAATAGCCAAAACCTTGTGCACGGGGATTCGGCCACAGAGATTTAACTTACATCTGCAGTGACCCTTTGACCCAGCGATCTAAGATCTAATTTAACACATACTAAGAATGGGCTACAGATACGCAGTGATGCGCACCCGCCAGGCCACTCTTAGCCGCAGGATTTGTAATCTCAAAGGACTAACTGGAAAGAACCCGGTGACTTAATCTCCAGAGGGAAAGTGGGTGAAATCTGAAAACACAGCAGTTAAACCCAAATTTGGAAATGTGGTTGAAGTCACCTCCTCTGTCGTTCTACAGCTGGATCTGTGAGGAAGGTGGTAGAGACCTGATGGCATAAATTAGACCCATAAATTCATTAGGTAATTTCAGATAGTTCAGCCATTAAATACTTAAGGAAAAACTGTTTACCACCTACCCTTCTAAGAACAAGCAAAACAGTAGTGATGAGAGTAATTCCTGCTCTCATGGAAGGTACATTCTAGTTGGGAGAAAACAGACAATATACAAATTAATATTTAACATGTCAAGTACTGTCAGCATTTTGACAGCAATTAAAAGGGGAGGAATAGAGTGGGGATGGAGGTGCTGTATTAATTAGTGTCATCAAGGAAGATCTAGCTAAGTGACGCTTTAGCCAGACCTAGGAAACTAAGATCACGGCATCTGGTCCCATCACTTCATGGGAAATAGATGGGGAAACAGTGGAAACAGTGTCAGACTTTTTTGGGGGGGTCTCCAAAATCACTGCAGATGGTGATTGCAGCCATGAAATTAAAAGATGCTTACTCCTTGGAAGGAAAGTTATGACCAACCTAGATAGCATATTCAAAAGCAGAGACGTTACTTTGCCAACAAAGGTCCGTCTAGTCAAGGCTATGGTTTTTCCAGTGGTCATGTATGGATGTGAGAGTTGGACTGTGAAGAAAGCTGAGCGCCAAAGAACTGATGCTTTTGAACTGTGGTATTGGAGAAGACTCTTGAATGTCCCTTGGACTGCAAGGAGATCCAACCAGTCCATTCTGAAGGAGATCAGCCTTGGGATTTCTTTGGAAGGAATGATGCTAAAGCTGAAACTCCAGTACTTTGGCCACCTCATGCGAAGAGTTGACTCATTGGAAAAGACTCTGATGCTGGGAGGGGTTGGAGGCAGGAGGAGAAGGGGATGACAGAGCATGAGATGGCTGGATGGCATCACCGACTTGATGGACATGAGTTTGAGTGAACTCCGGGAGTTGGTGATGGACAGGGAGGCCTGGCGTGCTGCGATTCATGCAAAGAGTCAGACACGACTGAGCGACTGAACTGAACTGAACTGAAATGGATGAGAGAGCAGTCCATGTGGATTTTTGGATGAGAATATTCCAAGCAAAAGGAGAAGCACATTCAAAAGCTTGGGTTAGGAGGGCACTCAAGATGTTAGAAAAGGGCAAGGAAGGGACTGTTCTGGTCTAGTAGAGGTCTTGCTCTGAGTGATGGGCAGCCAGTGGGAGGTTCTGAACAGTCTCAGTACTGGGTAAAGAGGCAGAGCCAAGCAGCAGAGTGACTTTCATGGCAAAAGAGGTTAAGGAACACCTCTGCAAAATAATGGAAAGGGGCAGCCATTCAGAGACTTGGAAAAGCATTCATAGTGAAGAAAGCAAGAAAAGATCTTGAGGAAGGAACGGAGAGGGTTAAAAAGGCAGGGTAACTGGAATATGGCAAAAGAGTCGGGCAATGGTAAAGGCTGGGGACAGAGAGGTAGGCAGGTGCCAGACCAAGCAGGGCTGGGAGTCAGCCTTGAGGACGTTGGGTTTTATTCTAATTGTAGCGGGGAGATATTGGAAGGTTTTTAGCAAGTGATTCGATTTCTGCTGTGTGCCATCGTGCTGGCCCGTGATTGGAAGCTCAGTCAGATGGGACAAGAGGAAAAGCAGTAAGAGGACATTTAGGAGGCTGTGGGGACCATCCAGATGAAGGATGGTGGTAGCTTTGATCAGGATTTGAACAGTGGGGATAATGAGAAGAGTTTGGATCCAAGATACAGTATGAAACCAGAACCTGCAGTATTGCTGATGGGCTGGGTTGGGGGTGGGAGAGGGGCAGAAGGGATTAGAAATTAAGTGTAAACCAGTGAGACTGGCATCCTGGGAGCACTGGTATGAGGCAGGGCTAGTGAAGAAAGATCAGTAGGGACAAGCCAGGTTAGGACCATGGGGACCATGTCCAGGATTGTTTTCTCATCCATGAGATTGTGTAAAATAGTATCTGAAGCCTCTAGTTTCTTTGTAAAGTAAAAAAAGAAGTAGGATCATCTGCTGGGGGAGGGGGTTGATAGGAGGTTAGCAGGTCATAGATTTAGGGAGCTGGAGAAAGTTTAACAAGGGCATTGCTAAGAATCCAAGAGTGAGTTGCTTAGAAGAATATAATGGGATTTCCAGGCAGCCTGAGTCTGAAATTGGTGATGGTGGCAGAAGCAGTCTGCTCATTCATGTGGCCCTCCTGCAGAGCTGGTTACCTAGGTTTGGAGAACATTTAGCTGTAATAGGAGTGGCCAAAACAAGCCACCTGGAAGGATGGGTCATTGTGGTCAGAAGGGAGGCAGTTTGAAGTTTGCTTCTGGAGGCAGTGAGATTATGGATGTTGACAATGTCCAGGGTGTGACCAAGGGCCTGGGTGTCTGAGATGGTCAAGGAAGTAAGATGCCAAAAAGTAGCAAAATGTTAAGTCACCCAGGGTTAGGGTGATCACATAGAACTGTTGATATGGGACACTTTTGAGGGGACCAGAGTGCCAACTGGATGAGAAATTGGGAAACAGGTGTAATGCATGACTCTTCTGGACAAACAGAATGACGACAAGATTTAAGGTCATCTTAAAGGAAGATTGGGAGTCAAGTGTCAGGGTTCTTGTGAGAGAGCAGGAGTGACTGGAATTCCGGGAGATGGCTGTTCTGAAGAGGTAAACGGAATAGTTTACCCAAATGGCATGAGCCTTGAGAGAAACATGTGTTTGCTTTTTGTATTATTTTAAATAAAAAGTTGAGCCACTAGAATGTCTGCAGGTAGCAATGGGGAGCACAGAGAACAGCAAACTCACCCTCTGAGCTTAAGGTACATAGAGTGTGAGAGAATAGACCACCTACTATTGAGAAAGTTGCAGTGGCAAGTCTGCAAGGGCAGAGTTAATGCCCCAATAGAGGGACGCTCCAGAAATAGCTTCAGGACACAGGAGTGGCAGTGACTGAGTTTGGAAGATGGGGAAGAGAATGCCTGATGGAATTACAGGCAAGGAAGAACTGATTATCCTGGTACGATGGAGTGGAAGAAAATTCTCCAGGTGGCTTCCTGTTTGGGGAGGGCCTCCCTGGAATATCTCTGCAGAGGGTGGTTCGTGGATAGAGAGTGCAGGGGAACTCGGTTTCACTGAGCTGGATTTTCAGTTTCTTACAACCTTGCTCTTTGGGCACATCCACCAAGTCCAACTTGTGTTTTGGCTCATTTCCTTCCAGCTAAAGGGCACTTTCATCTTCTGGCAAGGGGCCTGGGTTGACCTGAGGTAAAAATCTTGCTACCTTTGTTTCCTCCAGGGGAGAGGGATTTTTTTTTTTTCTTTTGGTTTAGCATTTTGTATAGTTTTGCCCATTTATTTTATTTGCCTTGCTCTTAATCATAAGGAATATCTGTTTCTGATATAAATGTCTAACTTTTATGCCCCCTGCAGTGGACTGTATTTTCCAAAAATGGCCACAACCATCTCTCTCTTTCCCCATGAAGAGGTGGAATCCATTTCTTTCCCTCCCCCTTGAATCCAGGCAGGCGCTGTGACTGTTCTGACAGATAGAGGATAGCAGAAGTGGTGGCGGGCTTAGCCCTTCACGGGCTCTTTCAGCCCGCAGTGGGGTGAGGCCATTTGGAGAAACACAGAGGCACTAGGGATGAGGTGAAGGCACCCAGCCCCCTTATCTAAATAAAGCTGCAGGAGAGAGACCAGGGTGAAAAAACCACCCAGCGGAGTTCAATCAACCCACAGATTCCCTGAGAGATAATGATAAACAGCTGTGTGAGCCTCTGACTTTTCAGCTTGTTCACAGCCAGAGATGCTCAGGATATCATCTTGGGTATCTGCTTCTCCTTTTTCTGTCCTGGTAAAGGTGTACTTACAAATGGGTAGTAAAAAAAAATAACTCTGCTCATGATTTCTATTTTAACCATAACACCTATGTGTAATTAGGATGCTATTACTAGGGCTTCCCAGGTGGGGCTAGTGATAAAAAAAAAAAAAAAAAAAAAAACCCACCTGCCAAAACAGGAGATGTAAGCAACTCGGGTTCGATCCCTGGGCTGGGAAGATTCCTTGGAGGAGGGCATGGCAACCCACTCCAGTGTTCTTGCCTGGAGAATCCCATGGACGGAGGATGGGTTTTCTTTTATAAAAATTTTAGTCGCACTGTGTGGCATATGGGACCTTAGTTTCCTGACCAGGGATCAAACCCATGCTCCCTAAAGTGGAGTCTTAATCCTTGGACTGCCAGGGAAGTCCATATATGTTTTGTATATAGTATATATCTTTCCTCTTCCTTGTTAGTAAAACCCTCCCTCTGCCTGACCACTTAGTCCTCTGACCTTTGTTCACATCTTTCAGCCAACCCTTTCCTGCTCCACACCCTGGTGCTAGTGAGTGGGAGGAAAACCAGAATAGAAGAGATGGAAGAATAACCCCAGGAGGAGAAGGATGGGGAAGAAGACAATGCCCAAGAAAGCTTGGGAGAGAATTTTTGGTGGGGAGCTGAGAGCTAAGCAGGGAGAAGGATGTTTGGGGACACTGCAGGGTAAGAGAGAGGCAGAAAGTGAGAAGAAAGGGAAGAAGGGGGGTTTAAGAATTGTAGGCTTGGTTTAAAATTAAATGTGGTTGTTGGTTTCTTTGCATTGACACTGCACAGAGACTATGCCCATGGGAGCCTAGTGTTCAGTTACTTAATAAGCATTAACATCTGTGAAATACTGAGATGCGCGCATACACTGTGCCTCCCTAGACCTTGTGACTCTGGAGCCGTTATCATTGCCACCTAGTATCACTGATTTATAAGGAACAAACTCCATTCAACGTGGCTCAGGCATAAAGGAGAAGTTCTTGGAGAAAAGCTCTGATGGCTCATTGAACTTGGGAAGTATAGCTGGGTATTTTGAGGGACTACACTAAGAACCAGGGGACTACCAGGAAGGCTCTGAATCTCTCTTTATTTTTTCCAATTTTTAAAATTGTGGTTAAAAAAATATGTATCATAAAATTTATCATCTTAAACATTTTAAAGGGTACAGTTAGGTGGTATTAGATAGCATCACCAACTCAATGGACAGAAATTTGAACAAACTCCAGGAGGTAGTGGAGGACAGAGGAGTCTGGTGGGCTGCTGTCTGTGGGGTCTCAAAGAGTCAGACATGACTTAGCAATTCAACAACAACAACAACAATTAAATGCATTTATAATGTTGTGGGACCATCGCCACCATTCATCTCCATTGCTTTCTTCATCTTGTAAAAACCAAAACTCTGTACCTATTGAACACTAACTCCCTAGTCTTCCCTACCTCTAGCCCCCGGCAACCACCTTTCTGCTTTCTCTGTGATTCTCACTGTTTCATATAAGGAGAATCATACAATGTTTGTCTTTTTGAAACTGGCTTATTTCACTTCCATGTTGTCCTTAAGCTCCATCCATGTGGTAGCATAAATCAAAATTTCCTGCCTTTTTAAGGCTGAATAATATTCCATTCCGTGTGTATTCACATTTTGCTTATCTGTTCTTTTATCCATGGACACTTGGCTTACTTCTGCCTCTTAGCTTTTGTGAATAAAGCTGCCTCAATATGGGTGTACAAATATCTCTTTGAACCCCTGCTTTTAATAAATTCGGGTATATACCCAGAAGTAGAATTGCTGGATCGTATCTATTTTTTATTTTTGAGGAACTGTTGTGCTGGAATCCACAGTGGCTGTACAATTTTACATTCCCATTAGCAGTGCTCAAGTGTTCCAATTTCTCCACACCCTCCTTCTTTCTGCTGCTGCTGCTGCTAAGTCGCTTCAGTCGTGTCCGACTCTGTGAGACCCCAGAGACAGCAGCCCACCAGGCTCCCCCGTCCCTGGGATTCTCCAGGCAAGAACACTGGAATGGGTTGCCATTTCCTTCTCCCATGCATGAAAGTGAAAAGTGAAAGTGAAGTCTCTCAGTCGTGTCCGACTCTAGCGACCCCATGGACTGTAGCCCATCAGGCCTCTCCGTCCATGGGATTTTCCAGGCAAAAGTACTGGAGTGGGGTGCCATTGCCTTCTCCGTCCCTCTTTCTAGTAGCTGTTAATCAGTGTGAGGCAGTAGGCACCTCATTGTAGCTTTAATGAACGACATGATAATTCAGTACATGAATATGTTGTGAAATGATCACCAGGATAAGTCTGGTTAACATCTGTCACCACACACAGACACACAGTTACAATTTTTTTTCCTTGTGATGAGATCTTTTAAGATCTACTGTATCAGTAACTTGCAAATAGACAATCCAGTATTATTAACTGTAGTTATCACTCTATACATTTTTTTGCCTTCTCCATTTTTGTTTGGCTTTGTTGTATTATTGTTGAGTAATGAGTTCTTTGTACATTATGAGAATATTAAATTTTTGTGATTAAGTTTTTTAAAATCAAAGTATAGTCAATTTACAATATTATATTAGTTTCAGGTGTAAAATATAGTAGTTCAGTATTTTTACTTAGCAGCAGCAGCAGCATACACCATTTAGATTTATTATAAAATATTGGCTGTATTCCCTGTGCTGTACAATATACCGGGTAGTTTATTTGTTTTTTGTTTTAATTGAGGTATAGTTGATGAACAATAAGTTTCAGGTGTGACAGAAGTTTCACAATTTTTAAGTTTATACTCCATTTAAAGTGATTGTAAAATATTGGCCATATCCCCTGTACTGTACAATATATCCTTGTAGCTTATTTATTTTATCTGTTCTGGTTTGTGTCACTTAATCCTCACCCCTATATTATCTCACCCTCTTCCCTCTCTCCAGTGGTAACCCTAGTTTGATCTCTATATCTGTGAGCCTGTTTCTGTTTTGTTAGATAATTTTACATTTTTAATATCCACTTTCTGCTCACTCAGTTGTTAACTCTGCTGCTGCTGCTGCTGCTACTGCTAAGTCGCTTCAGCCATGTCCAACTCTGTGCGACCCCATAGACGGCAGCCCACCAGGCTCCCCCGTCCATGGGATTCTCCAGGCAAGAACACTGGAGTGGGTTGCCATTTCCTTCTCCAAAGAATGAAAGTGAAAAGTAAAAGTGAAGTCGCTCAGTTGTGTCCAACTCCTAGCGACCACATGGACTGCAGCCTACCAGGGATTTTCCAGGCAAGAGTACTGGAGTGGGTTGCCATTGCCTTCTCAGTGTTAACTCTAGCAAAACCTAAAAAAAAAGAAAAAAACAAAACACCTGTTCTTCCACACCATTTCTTTTCACACAGTAATGGCAAATGGCAACATCCAGCAGTCAGCTTTTGTATGAAAGAGCAAACCTGGTGAAAAGTGGTTTAGGGCTGTCAAAGTAAAATGTGTGAAAATGCAAGCTATAAAACCAATATTTAAAGTCTTTCCTCTGTATGCTTCATCCAGTTTGATTGCCACGCCTGGGTGTAAATGAAAACCACGAGCAGAACCCTGAAAAATACTTATGCCTTAACCAAAATCTTAAAAAACTTGTTGATATCAAAACTGCTGCACTGACTAAAACCATATGAGGCACTACTACATACTTATCCTGCTGCTGCGTCGCTTCAGTCGTGTCCGACTCTGTGCGACCCCATAGACGGAAGCCCACCAGCCTCCCCCGTCCCTGGGACTCTCCAGGCAAGAACACTGGAGTGGGTTGCCATTTCCTTCTCCAATGCATGAAAGTGAAAAGTGAAAGTGAAGTCTCTCAGTCGTGTCCGACCCTCAGCAACCCCATGAACTGCAGCCTACCTGTCTCCTCCATCCATGGGATTTTCCAGGCAAGAGTACTGGAGTGGGGTGCCATCGCCTTCTCCCATACTTATCCTAGTATGGCTAAAATTAAAAAGATTGATTATAGTAAGTGTTGGCAAGGGTGTGGAGGAAGTGGAACTCTCTGATACTGCTTGCAGGAATGGAAATGGTACAGCCTTGGAAAATGGCTTAGCAGGTGATTACAAAGTTAAACACATACTGTGCTGCTGCTCCTGCTAAGTTGCTTCAGTCATGTCTGACTCTGTGCGACCCCAGAGACGGCAGCCCACCAGGATCCCCCATCCCTGGGATTCTCCAGGCAAGAATACTGGAGTGGGTTGCCAGTTCTTCTCCAATGCATGAAAGTGAAAAGTGAAAGTGAAGTCGCTCAGTCATATCCGACTCTTAGTGACCCCATGGACTGCAGCCTAACAGACTCCTGCGTCCATGGGATTTTCCAGGCAAGAGTACTGGAGTGGGTTGCGTATGACCTGGCTATTCTACTCCTAGGTAGAGAGATAAAAGCATATGTCCACACAAAGACTTGTACACAAATATTCATAGCAGCTATATTTTTTATAGTCCCAAGTTGGAGACAACCCAACTGTCCAGCATAGGTGAATGGATTAAAAAAAATGGTGTTAAAAAAATCATACTGCAGAATATTATTCAGCCATAAAATAGAACAAACTTCTGATACAACAGTGTGGCTGAATCTCAAAATAATGCTGAGTGAAAACAGGTTAAAAAGAAGACATGTTGAATGGTTGGTCTTATTTCTTTAAATTCTTGAGAATTCAAACTAACCTGTAGTGAGTAAAAGAACTGGAAGGGGTGGGAGGAAGGAAAAAGGGAGGATTGCAGAGGGGCACAAGGGAACTTTGAAGAAACTTTCTAGGGACTTCCCTGGTGGTTAAGACTCAGCATTTCCACTGCAGGGCACAGGTTCAATTCCTGGTCAGAGAAATAAGATCCCTCATGCCCTGCGAGGCCAAGAAAAAAAGAAAGAAATTTTCAAGGGTGATGAACATGTTTTGGTGATGGTTTCCAAACGTATGTATATACGTCAAAAACTGACCAAATAGTACATCTTAAATATGTGTCATTTACTATATATGTCAGTTGTATATCAACAGAGCCATAGAAAATATTTTTGTACCTTGGACTGTTTTTCAATTCATGATTTCAAAAAGCAACTTCAAAAATTTAAAAAACAACCCCACACATAATTTTAATAATCTATATACTACATTTTAATTAGAATCTTACTTATCAACAATAAAGGAAAATTTTCAGTCTAAAATATTAACATTCTTAACAAATATTGATAATTATGAAAGAATCACAATGTTTTGCTGTAGGAAGCCTTTCTGAAATATAAATTAGAAAATTCAAAATTTTGTGGGAAGAAATATGAAATTAAATGCTACAGATTTTCCAGAAGCTCTGTTTGATGCCACTGGCTACAACAAGCTATTGGAGGTGGCAGAGGAACCTTAAATGATCCTACAGCAAAGAGGGGTTTGTCCCACAACTGAAAAGAGTACAAGATTTAAGAAACACTAGTGTTACATATTTTTAAAGTTTAAAGCACAAACTTTATTAAAGATCTTTTGTATCCAAAGTTTTTTTTAATCTGCTTTTTAGCTGGTGCATATGTGTACACTAAGTCGCCTCAGTCTGTCCGACTCTTTTTGTGACCCCGTGGACTGTAGCCCACTAGGCTTCTCTGTCCATGAGATGCTCCAGGCAAGAATACTGGAGTGGGTTACCGTGCCCTTTTCTTTCCAACCCAGGGATTGAACCCGGATCTTCTTCACTACAGGCAGATTCTTTACCATCTGAGCTACAGGGAAGATCCAACAACTTGATTAAGGCAAGAAAAAAATATACGAGAATTTATTACAATTGACCCTGTTCTGTATTTTAGAACATCAAATTAAGATTTAGCAGTTTTTAATGGGCACAGTCATATTTTCTATTTTTGGCCATACCTTGTGGCATCTTAGTTCCCCCACCGGGAATTAAAACCACATCCCCAGGATTGGGAGCCCAGAGTCTTAGCCATTGGGCCACCAGAGAAGTCCCTACAGAGTCACATTTGAATGCTGGTCTTCAATACTGAGCTGGATATACTGCTACTGCTAAGTCACTTCAGTCGTGTCCGACTCTGTGCGACCCCATAGACGGCAGCCCACCAGGCTCCCCGGTCCCTGGGATTCTCCAGGCAAGAACACCGGAGTGGGTTGCCATTTCCTTCTCCAATGCATGAAACTGAAAAGTGAAAGTAAAGTCGCTCAGTCGTGTCTGACTCTTCGTGACCCCATGGACTGCAGCCTACCAGGCTCCTCCGTCCATGGGATTTTCCAGGCAAGAGTACTGGAGTGGGGTGCCATTGCCTTCTCCGGAGCTGGATATAAGATCAATACAACTTATTTCCTTAAGGCACTGGGGTTACCAACAAGGTCTTATTCAATAGAACCATTTATGTTATGCAGTGGCTAAGACTGTGCTCCCAAGATTCTAACAGCTTTGACTGTTACATTTACCTGGTTTTACATAACTGTTTTATTGACCTTTCCACTTGAATTTTATTTTAAAGTCTTTATTGAATTTGCAACAAGTTGCCTGAAACTTATTTTGGATAAAATAGAAATTTTTATTTTCCCTTAAACCAGTGCTCCTCTCAGTCTTTCTCATTTCAGTAAAATCTATCTCTCCCCTTCATACCTCAATCCTAAACCCCAAAACCATTATTAATTCTGTCTTTTAATTCTTACCCTTTTCGAATGCAGCAGATGTCCTTCTGGCTCTCCCCAAATGTATATCCCTTTGTCTCTTGGACACCTACTTAGTCCAAGCCCCATAAACTATCCCTTGGGCCATTTCAATAACTTCCCAGCTGACCTTGCTCCTTACCCACTGCCCCCAATCCATTCTCCAAACAGCAGCCAGAATAATTAAAAATAAAATAAAAGCAAGTAATGTTTGTGGCTCAGACAGGAAAGAATCTGCCTGCAATGTGGGAGACCGGGGTTCTATCTCTGGCTCAGGAAGACCCCTGGAGAAGGGAAAGAGGAGCCTGGTGGGCTACAGTCCATGGGGTCGCAGAGAGTTGGACATGACTGACAACTAACACACCCATACACAATGTTTACCGATGCTTTTTAGACACGAGGCACCATTCCAAGTGATTTACAGTGAATCATTTCAATAGAGTCCTATGTTGGACTAGTGTTACCTTTATTAAAGAGGAAACTGACATAATGAAATTAAATAATGTCTTCATTTAATGGTAGAAATGGTGTTTGAATCTACATAGTCTGATTCTTGGAGAAGGAAATGGCGACCCACTCCAGTGTTCTTGCCTGGAGAATCCCAGGGACGGAGGAGCCTGGTAGGCTGCTGTCTATGGGGTCACACGGAGTCGGACACGACTGAAGCGACTTAGCAGCAGCAGCAGCAGACTGATTCTAGAGCTTGAATTATTAACCATTATATATCACACCTCCCTGAACATGTCAGATTTGTCATTCTTTGCTACAGAAAATTTAAACTTGCCTTTGTACTTAGGATAAAATCTAAACTCCTTGCCATGACCTCCAAGGCTTTACAAGATCTGATGCCAGAGAATTCCAGTGGCGGTCCAGTGGTTAGGACTCCGTATTTTCACTGCTGAGGGCCTGGGTTCAATTCCCGCTCAGGGGAACTAAGATCTCACAAGCTGTGTAGCCATTAAAAAAAAAAAAAAAAAAAGATCTGATGCCAGCTCCACCTCTCTAACCTCATCTCATAGCATCTTGTATTCTCGTCCAAAGCAAGCTGAGTCCACACTACACTGGTGTATTCCTCTCTGTTCTTGATTGAGGAACTTGGAATTCTTACCTTCTGGCTTTTCCTGAATGGTGTCTTCACATCCTTTCAGTCTTAGCTTAAAGGTGGCCTCTGCCCTGTTAGGAAAGATCCAGGAAGACATGGAGGTGTTGCTGCACTGTGGGGAAAGGGGTGGTTTGAAGGTAGGGACAGAGGGAGCTTAGGGAGCTTTGTTTCTCCAAGTACAAAGCTACACTGCTACACTGGTACCTTTTCTAAGAGAAATAGTTTGAAGTGTTCAGTTTAAATACGGAGATCAGACTGTGAAACATAAGGAGGTCAGAAGTTGGCATGTTTATGTTCTCACCCCACCCTTAGCTATAAAATGAGACTAATAATGATGTCTTCCTGCCCAAATCACAGGGTGGGGATGCAGATAACGTGGGCAAGTTTGCCTTGAAAACTGTAAACAGGAACCACCAATGCTTCAGGCTAATGTGGTCTTCACATCATGGCAGTGCCTTCCTTTGTGAATTCTGCCAAGGACCAATTAGAGAAGGTCAACAGGCTAGAGGAGATGCCCTTAGGATCATTTCATCGCCTGCTCTGGGGGCCTCAAGGGACCCACTGCCCATCATGCAGCAGCCTTCAGACACTAAGTTAGTGACAATATGTGTGTCTTATTTCAAAGAACACAGCAAAGAAATACATTTCATTTGATGTGGGCCATTTTAAAAGTCTTTATTGAATTTGCTACAATGTTGCTTCTTTTCTATGTTTTGGTTTCTTTGGCCAGGAGGCTTGTGGGATATTAGCTTCCTGACCGGGGATCATACCCACACTCCCTGCCCTGGAAGGTGAGTCTGAACCACTGGAGTACCAGGGAGGTCCCCCAAAATTAAATTTCAAATGAGAAAAATTTATCTAGCTAACTTAGATCAGAATTCCCTTTTTCCCTCCCTCATTTACTGTCTCCCCTGTTTCCTTCCCATCTTTGTCAAGATTGAAGCAGGACACTGGTCAAAGTGGAAAACTTCCTATGAACAAATGAATGGCAAGCACAGTAAAATAGCTGGCAGTAGATATTTTAGTGTTACCCATTATTGATATTAGAGAATGTTGGTGTAATCAGATGACCCGGGGGAGCTGCTGAGGCCCCACAGAGGCTTCTTCTGTTTGCTTTGCTTCATTCAGTTTTATATCCTATCATCTAAGATGAAAGTTTAAAAAAATCCATCACTGGATATGTAAATTTCTAATTAGAACTGTGTTGGGGGTGAAGTCTCCATCTTTTAACTGTAATTTATTCAAAATAAGGGACAAAGTCAGATTCTTTCTTTCCTAGAGCCATGCTTGCAATCAGTCAATTAGATGGTATTTGGTATAGCCATCAATGCATCTGTCAACAGGCTCCTTTATTTTTAGTTCCCATCCTTATTTTGCGCGATTCTTAGTGATTTTATTATTATTTTAAAAGGAATCTTACTCAAAAAAATTTCCCCCAATAATATTTCATGTTGATGTGATCTGCCTTCCTTTGAATCTTGTGAAGCTAATCCTGGCAGACTCCCACGAGCAGGGTCCCACAGGCTGTGTCCCTGGACTCTCTGCCCCTTGAGTGAATGGCTGCTCTCTTGACTGAAAGCTCCCAGTGCCCTGTCTTCACCATTCTGAGCACTCAGGAGAAACATTTGTCTACTCCCCACCTCATGCTGAGGCTTGGGGACTGAGCTGTATTTTCTAACATATCTTCTTCAGCTTTTTGCCATGTAGCTGTCTTTACTCTCTGAGCCGTGGACATGCGGGGGACAACGGCTCCCTCCACGGGCAACCAGAGTTGAGTCAGGGCACGGATCCACCTGATTCAAAACGCTCACCCCTGCAGACCAGCCCAAAAGGCTGGGCAACCCATACCAGCTCCTCCCTGTTCCTCTTCTCTTGGACTCTCTTCTTCTACTCCAAGCTTTGGAAGTACAAGTAAAAAATCAATTCTGCTCAGTCCTGTGTTATTTAAAATCTTTTCCTTCTCTTTCTTTCTTATGAGAAGGTGATTTATAACTCAGGCAACGTCTTGCTCACAACTCCTCTCTTGTTCCTGTAGATAGTATTTGAGGAAAAAAAGAATGCATGGATGCAAAGGAAAATATCTCATCAGGCTAAATCATGCAGACGTTGTTAATAACAAATTTATAATGTATTCAAGTACAAATAAGCAGTATTTTTAGAGTCCAAATTGCATTTGCACAGAGAAGCTATTTAGTAACATACAATTAAACTACATCAGAAACACGTCGAAGTTAAACTAGTCACACATAGACAGTGTCACAGTTCAGTTCACATAACACTTTATTGAAAATAAGCCACCTGAAGGCCACATCCTGGTCTGAATCTATCAAAGGCTCTCACCAGCGCAGGCTTTACTTTTTCTTGTGATGCGTGGGCCAAGGAAGCCTTCCTGTCCCCCTTGATGAGGGGCTGCCTCTGTTGTCAGACAAACCCAGTTACTCTTGTCCCCCTCTTTTGCTCCTCACTTTCTGGGACTCTAACTGTGTGTTAAGTGTTTCTGCTGTCTTACATGTATCTCTTACGCTATTTCTGTAATTTTGAATCCTATTTTTTCTTTCCGTGCTTTAATCTTCTGAGCTGTGTTCTGGTTCACCTGTTTGTGATCTACCGTTAAACCCAATTGATTTTGCTCATCGTTTCAGTTCTAGCATTTCCATTTGGTTCTTTTAAAAAAAGAGTTTCCAGTTCTCTACTGAGATTTTTCCATTGTATCATCTAATTTCTTGAACATATTAATCATAGCTGTTTTTTCCCAGCGTTCTGGAAATAAAATCAACATATAACATTTGGTAAATTGAAGGCGTGCAGTATAATGATTTATACACATATATTTGCAAAATGATTACCACACTAAGGTTAGTTAACATATCCTTTACCTCACATGGTTATCATTGTGGTGGTCTTGTGGCGAGAAAATTTAACCTCTCCTCTTACAGATATTTTCAAGTATATAATACAGGATTGGTAACTGTAGCACCATGCAGTACATAGTTCCCCAGAGCTTACTTATCCTATACCTGGAAGTGTAGACCACCATTCTCTTCTCTGTTTCTATGAATTTAATGTTTTTGGATTCTATATATAAGGGAGATCATGCAGTAATTGTCTTGCTCTGTCTGACTTGCCCTCAAGGTTCGTTTTTGTTGTTGCAAATGGCAGGATTTTCTTCTTTCTCATAGATAAATTCTATTTTTTCTCTTCCCTTATATCTATCACATTTTCTTTACCCATTCATTAAATCAGTAGACACTTAAGTTGTTTCATGTCTTGGCTATTGTCAAAAATGCTGCAGTGAACACGGCAGTGTAGATACGTCTCCGAGATAGTGATTTCATTTCCTTTGAAAATACACCCAGAAATGGAATTGCTGTAGCATAGGGTAGTTCTAGGGGCTTCCCAGGTGGCGCTTGTGACAAAGAACCTGCCTGCCAATGCAGGAGACGTAAAAGATGCAGGTTCAATCCCTGGGTCGGGAAGATCCCCTGGAGGAGGGCATAGCAACCCACTCCAGTATTCTTGCCTGGCGAATCCCCATGGACAGAAGAGCCTGGTGGGGCTACAGTCCTTATGGTCGCAGAGTTGGCATGACTAAAGTGACTTAACACACACACACAGGGCAGTTCTATTTTTAATTTTTTTGAGGAACCTCCATACTATTTTCCATACTGGTTGCACTGTACATTCCCAACCAACAGTGCACAAAAGTTCCCTTTGCTTCACATGCTCATTAGCATGTTATCTCTTGTCTTTTTCATAATAGCTGTTCTAGCAGGCGTGAGATATTTCCTCATCGTTTTGATTTGCATTTCCCTGATTAGTGATGTTTATATTTTCATGTACTTTTGGGCCATTTGTATATCTCCTTTGGATAAATGTGTATTCAAAGCCTTTGCTCATTTTTAACTTGGGCTGTTTAATTTTGCTGTTGTGTAATTTCTTCATGTATTTTGGGTATTAACCCCTTATCGTTTCCCTATGTGGAAACTTTTTCCCTTTGATGTAGTTTCATTTGTTGAATTTTGCTTTTGTTGTTGGTGCTTTTGGTGTCCAAATCATTTATTGCCAAGACAGATGTCCAGATTTTTCTCCATGTTTTATTCCAGTTTTGTGGTTTCAGTTTTTACACTTGAGTTAATTTTTTGTAAAAAAGAGGTTGAATTTCATTCTTTTGCAGGTGACTATCCAATTTTCCCAACACCATTTATTGAAGCTTGCCCAGTGCAGGGGGAGATTGTGGCCCCAAGTCCCGTGATGGTCGTTAGCTCAGGCTGCTGGGCTCCACAGCACGGACAACTGTGTGGTCCTTGATGAGCACTGCAGAAGGAGGGGAGGAAGGTCTACAGAGGCTGCGGGGCTGGTGGGGTCCTCAGCAGAGCCTCCAGGCTCCGTGGACAGGGGCGAGGGCAAGCAGCAGGGGGGTAGGGGGGTGGGGAGGTTGGGGTGCGGCACTGGAGGCGTGGGCACATGCTCAGCTGTGGTGGCCAGCTGCAGGTGCCTGTGGAATGGAAGCCAGTGACATCTGCGAGGAATCTCTTTAGTAGTGAAGGCTGCTGGGTTTGTCTCCAAGACAGGTCCCTGAGAACCCATGATCATTTCTGCCACGTGGCTGCTGCTGGTAGCCTCCTGATTTTGTTGTTCCTAGTTGTCTGTATATATCTCAGCTTTGCCAGCCTCTGGTTGTGGTAAAACTGAATGGGGTCTTTCTATGGGGCTAAGAGAGACTGGGAAGCTGGTTGCTCACCCTGCTCTTCCTCTTCTTGTGAGGGGAACTGCTTCTAACTGGGGACTTCTCTCTCTCGATGCAAAGCTGGCTTGGGGGATGGGATGATGTGGGCAAAATGAGCTGTCTTCCTTCCCTTTTTGTGTGGTTATTCTCAGGTTTTTTGGTTCTGCTGTGTTACTAAAGTTTCTTAAGTGAACTCCAGAGCTCTCCCAGGGAGTGTGTTTGTGCGTAGCTAATGGATCTTTGTTGGGATATGGCGACTTAGGGTCCCCACACTCCACCATCTTGGTGACATCATTCTCCCTGATAGATGCTTAAATATATGTAACATATACACACGTATTAGATACATGAAAAGAAAGCTACCTCCCTTTCTCATACCATAAACAGAAATAGTAAAGGTTTAATATTAGAAAACAATAAAGAATTACAATGATATTTTGGAGAGTAAATTTGAAACGGGAAAAATCCCCCAAACAGACCAAAAATCCTGGTAATCAGAGAGGTATGTTTTTTAACATATATATTTTTTTAAGTTTATGGCAAAAAAAATGATAGACAAAGTTGAAGGATGGACTGGAAAATATATTTTCAATAGATATGACAGACAAAACTATTAATATCCATAATAATAATTTCTCTGAATAAGAAATAGAAAACATAGGGGCAAAGGTGACCCACTGAAGGTAAGATTTGTATGAAAAGATACTCAAACTGACTAGAAGTCAAGCTGGTAAAAGTTAAACAAGGAGTGTGTGTGTATATGCATATTTATATATATTCTTTGTATTTTTTGGCTGTGCCTCACAGCACATGGGATCTTAGTTCCTTCACCAGGGATTGAACCTGGGCCCCCTGCATTGGGAACATAGTCTTAGCCCCTGGACTGCCAGGGAAGTCCCAGGAGTTAAAGCAATAATTCAACAACTATTTTTAAAATTATAAAGAAATGTTCTGATGTCAGGTGGGTGCACGTTATATCGGCTCTTTTCAGAAGGAATATTTGATAATGTGTATATTTTACAAAGTGCTAACAATCATTAAATTAACTATAAATCATCTAATTGGCAGGAAAAAGAAAGGAAGGGGAAGGATCACGTTGTGTGCCGCTGTGCTGCAGAAAGCGGATGTTCTCTGCCTTTGCTTCTGGAGGTAGTAAAGTGCCGTGCCTTTTCTGAATGTAATCTGACCGCATCTACCAAAAGAAAAAAAATTCATTCTCTTTGGCGGAGGAGTTCCACCTTAGAAATCTGTCTCATGGAGATAGTGGCATAGAAAGCCGTATGTTCCTGGATATTTGGTAACAGCTTTGTTTGTAGTGGCAAGCAAACAAAAAATGATTAAGTTGTCAGTTACTGAATGACTAATTTAGAAGGATGTTCAAAAGCTGGAGAGCAGGGAAAATACTGATATGGACCCGTGTTGTGTGACCTTGGTTCTGTAGCAAACACTGTAGGGGAGGGAGTGCCTCGACCTTGATTTCAGGATTTTACAAGGTCTCCTCCTTTCTCAGACTTTTCTACGTGAAAATGTTTAGGTGTTTGACTTCATCATTATCTGCTCTGCTTTGCTTAGGTATGGAGTTCAGAAATTCTTTCTGATAGAGGAAAGATTGCCTGGATGAACAGTTAAATAACCCTGGGGCCTTGTACGTGCTAAACAGAATGTGATTTACCTCTACAACATTTTTGTGTGTACTGATATATAATTTTATAACTTGGTGTATCGATATATACGATATTGGACATAGATATGATATAGATGTGGTATGTATTGACAAAGGTGGAGAAATCTGCATGATTATTATTATTAAATGGCAGAGGCAAAGTGCTGAGAAATATCAATAACATGATCTTACTGTTGTAAGACCAGATACACTTCCTGTATATTAGCATTTATTCATTAATTTGGGGAAATTTGTTGAGGAAATACCATCAGCTTTTATTAAAATCAGTTTTTTCAGCACATAGTATGTCTTTCACTTTACACATCTCAGATGGTTTCTTCTGTTACAATGAGCACATATTACTTTTTTATAAAACACACAGGCTGTTAATCTTTGCTCACCTGCAAATGCATTAGCAGATTTCCGGACTTCTGAAGGTAAATCCTAGTTCTAAATTGCCTTCCCTTTACCCATCACTATTCTTTTGGGCATTCCTCAACATCTGCCTGTGAGTTCTTAGGAGACACAAAGGTTTTAATGTTGGATTAGCCAAAAGTTTCATTGGGGTTTTTCCATGAAATGGTTTCCATTAAAATCAGCGGAGTCAGAAGAAGGTTTCCTTAGTCCATTTTGTTTCATAACTGAGCACTTTCATTTAACCTATAATTTGACGGGGTCTTAGTTGTGGCCTGCATCTGCGTGGCTCAGAGGTTAAAGCGTCTGCCTGCATCTGCCTGGAATGCGGGAGACCTCGATTCGATCCCTGGGTCGGGAAGATCCCCTGGAGAAGGAAATGGCAACCCACTCCAGTATTCTTGCCCTGGAGAATCCCATGGAGGGAAGAGCCTGGTAGGCTACAGTCCATGGGGTTGCAAAGAGTCGGACATGACTGAGCAATTTCACTTTCATTTTCACTTTAGTTGTGGCACACGGGATCATTGCGGCATGTGGGATCTTTAGTTGTGGCATGCCAACTCTTAGTTATGGCACGTGGGATCTGGTTCCCTGACCAGGGATTCAACCTGGGCCCCCGGCATTGGGAGGATGGTCTTAGCCACTGGGCTACCAGGGAAGTCCCTGACCTTTCAAGTATTAATGAAACATGCTTATCACTCATATTTTGAGAACATTTATAGCTAGTTAGATAACCAGAAAGGTGAAGTTCACAAAAAGAAAGGAAGTCAAAAGCTTGAAATGGATTTTCTCTCACATCCACTGTGCTGTTTTGGCGTTTCTTTGCTTCCCCAGTTGAAGAGCTGACTCATTGAAAGACTCTGATGCTGGGAAAAGTTGAAGACAAAAAGAGAAGGGGGTGGCAGAGGATGAGATGGTTAGATAGCATCACCAACTCAACAGACATGAACTTGAGCAAATTCTGGGAGATAGTGAAGGACAGGGGAGCCTGGCATGTTGTAGTCCAGGGGGTCGTAAAGAGTTGGACACGACTGGAGCGACTGAGCAACAACAACAAAAAGTTGAAGCAGAATGGACTTACGGTGTTACTGGCACCACCTGGGAAGTGAAAGGATTCTGAGGACTGTTTACTTGTAAGTTGCAGATGGAAAAGGAAGGATCCGAAAGAGTAATTTTGCCTGCACTGTTATACCAGCACTGAGAGACCAGTAGATGTCAGCATAAGGACACAATCCTCCTGGTTTCCGGTTCTCCTAGATGAAAAGATTTGGTCTTGTTGCTCATACAAACAGGAGCCGCTGGGGCTTCCTCCCTCATCCAGATGCCTGCTTCTCCCTCTAGGGATGTGGCAGCTTTATGGTCATTTGTGGAAGAATTACTTCATGCCCTTTGCAGAAGAATCACTTTGTGCCCTTAGAAGTCACCTGTTCCCGACTCCCACATGAAAAGCCCCCACTCTTAGGATTCTTTGTCTACATTTCTAGAGTGACATCTTGGATTTTACACTTCGAGATCACTCTGATCCACAGCCAGGGTTGAGAAGTGATGTCTGAAGGTGTAATAAAAAAGACATTACTTTGCTTCCGTGCATACTTGTTTTATCTAAATGTGTCCTTGGATTTTACTCTGTTTTATGAAATGTATTTGTGGGTCTATTGTCATTGATTCGTTTATTAATTCATCTAGTATTTGAAGAGTCTGCTATGCCTCAGGAATTGTGCTAAGTGTAGTTAAGGACGGTACCCCTAAGTTTGGCAGGGGAGATAATGAGACACCTATGATAAGAGTTTACTCAGCAGTGAGGAGAAGTGAGAAGGAGCTCTTCACCTAAGGAACACAGGCATGGCACAACTAAAATATTGATGGGGAGGAGGGCAGGGAAGAGAGCCTGGACAGGCACAGGTGCCCTGTCCTTGGTGCTGACTCTTCACTGGCTAAGATGAAGCTTTTCCTAATACCTGGCTTCTGATAATTTCTCTACTATCTGTCCCACTAATTCTGAACCAAATGAGGAAAAGGGGAGGAAAAAAATGAAGGGCCCCAAATGTAAATGATTAAAGAATTTATTGAAGAGACAGCCACTGAGTTACTGACTTGGTGATGTGACATTTGAGGGAGAAGGGAGCAGAGATTTCAAATAATTCCAAGACGGAAGTTTCTCCTCCAGAAAGGAGGAGAAAGCTCTCCAGTACTTTCTGCAGTGTTATACTTATGAAAGCAGAGGCTTTCTAGAAGTGTTAACAATGTGAAATGGGTCCTGAAATTCACCTCTAGGTGAAGGGGGCCTGAGAGGCATTCAGGCAGAGACAGCATTATTAACAACAAAAAAACAAACTTGTTTAAGGACCCACATGTAACTTAAAACAGCAAGAACACTTAGTGTGATATGATATCATGATATACTAGTGAAGATGTAGCTAGGGGTTATGGCAACCCCTCCTCATGGAGGCCAGCAAGGTGCCTCCCTCCCTCTCCCTAAATGACTCCCCCTGGGGCTCTTCCACAGAGACCCCCACTCAAAAGCTGCCTCACCCCACTACTCAGGCCACCCGACTGTCTTCATGACCCTGATCACAGTCTGAAATGTGCTACTGACACAGTGACCTACTGATTGCCTGCCCTACTGCCCCACGGACGTTGCCTGTCTTGTCCCTGGTGTCAGTAGACCCACAGATAGCATCCGGCACAGTTCCTGCTCCGTAAGTATTTGCTGAATGAAGTAATTGTGTGAGCTAAAGCCTTCATTCACATCTACTCCTCACAAACGAACACCTGTGTTCTAGAGAATATTCTGGAATAGAAATTTTGTTTCCAGTTTTTGCAGTGTTAGAGGCTGGCACTCTTTGCAGGATGTGGCCGAGAACCATGGAAGGGAGTAAATAGACACGTGGGATGCTAGAATGCTTCAGGATAGGCTTTCCTAAATTGTTTTCCTAACACTGCAGGGGTGAGTAGATCTCTCGTTCTGAACCCCGAGGCTGCTCCTGGAAATCTCAGAATAAGTGGTTCATAAGATAACTAAGTTTTAGAAGTGAAAGGATCTTAGGGTGATCCAGGGTTTGACCCATTTCTCTGCTCTAAAGATGAAGCTCCTGGAAGCCAGAAAAGTTCTAAGACTTGCTGGTCAGACCAAATGCCCAGTGTACCCTGGTGAGTCCTCGTATGTGGGTGTCCTGACCCTGCAGAGTCTACTGTTTTACCTTACACTGTCCCCCAAATATGGCACTTTTCTTTGCAATGGACCCCAACTCTTCTGCACACAATGCCCCCCGCCCCCAATGCAAGTCCTTTGCAGTAGAACCAAGAGCTGGTGAGCAGAGGTTAGATCTGAGAAGCTTGCAAGTGGCCGAGTTCCATGGGAGTGCCACAGGAGAGGAGGGGGAGAGAATTCCTTCTCCTCCATGGTGGCCCCCAGAGCTTTGGGTCTGCAGGTCTGAGGATAAGCATTACTTGGGGGTTAACCCAAGAGGCAACACCCTTCTCAAGACAACCACTGGGGAGGATTCCTATACCAGCTTCTCTGTCGCAAGATTTTCATTGTCCATCTACGTGGAAAAGAACCACAAGGTCCAGTAAAACCCAATTGGACAAGCTGAGGATTCAGGTGCATGAGGGCAAACCTGGGGAGGATGGACAGCAGCTGAATTCTAGATACCCACATCCTCCTCCTAAGAACAGCCGTATCTGCTGATGCCCACCCTTCTTCCACCCTGGCCTTGAAAGGGACAACCAATTTCCCCGGGGAAACTCACAGATGAGCTTGGACTTGTCTTTCAGTGGGTCCAGCCTTCCTACATACACACAGAGCAGCATCCAACGATCGTGATGTAAGAATGGCTGAGCAGTGTGGGTTTAGAAACAGAGTAAGACAGGTGGAGAAAACACGAGGAAGTCGGTCTCTTGCCAGTGAAGTTTGCTGAGTGATCCAGAGAGGTGATGGAACTTGTCCAAGGTCACAAAGCAAGTTAACTCTGGGCTAAGACTGAAACCCAAAGTTGTGTTACAATATAAATGAATAACGTTAATATAAATGTTATGCCTAAGTTCTAGCTACATTTAATATTTTTGCCCATAATGGCAGTTGTTCTGGAATGCCATTCTTTTTTTAATCCCGTGTTCTATTTAAACAAAGCTCTTTAAGGAAATAAAGCTCTCTACCCAGACCGAGTCCCTAAAGGACACAGGCTCCTCCACAATTCTTGCTGCAAAGACCTACGATGGGCATTGTGGGCACCAGGACCACCCAGTCTGACCCACGGCCCAGACTCACAGTGATGCAGACAAAGGCCTCCGATGACCCTTTCAAATCAGAGATGAACGTTTCTAATGGAAAATGACACAACTGACCTTGAGCAGCTCCAGACATGCAAACTTAGTGAGAAAACCTACCCGAAGTGGAAGGAAGCCGCTACCCCACTCTAGTCCGAGTCCAGCAGCTTGGTGGCCGCAAGCCCCTGCTCACCTCCCTACTGCGGACGGGGCCGCTGGCCCCTGCTCACTCCCCTGCTGCAGACGGGGCCATTGGCCCCTGCTCACCCCCCTACTGCGGACAGCGCCGCTGGCCCCTGCTCACCTCCCTACTGCGGACGGCGCCGCTGGCCCGGCGGGACGGTCTGTTTCCAGTGCAGTGGGGCTAGGAAGGCTTGGCGATCAGGACGCTCCAGTCATGAACCGAACACAGTTGTGTGCGGGGCCTTCCTTGTAATTCGCAGAGCTTAAAATATGAGTCCCAAATTAATCCTTCAGTACCCTGTTCCCATTTTACTTGAGGTATGTTCCCTACTTCTCTTTTTTCGTAAGGGCAGGGAAGGGCTCCTGTGGTTCAGAAGAGACCCGTGTTGCCACAGTCCACTCATTGGGAGTCTTGAGATGCTAATTCTAGTAAAGTCAAAGCGGATGGAGAAGATCCAGTCCTTCTGAGGATCACTTAACACCTACAGAACCCATAATACTCTCCACTGCTTTTCATCATGTAGAAAAGAACTGGTTCACTCAGCATCCTCAAAACCCGTTCAATTCTATCTCAATGTCATATTCAAAAAATGCAGCAGGAAGGCAAAGCACTATTTGGTCTCTGTGTTTATTTAACACTTAATAAGTACCTACAATGAACCAGGAATTGTATCTTATTGTTTAAAAATGTCAAAGCTGTAAAATATGGCCCCAGGTGAGAGGTTACCAAAAGTAGCCTGGAAGGATCAAAATCACTTACGTAGCAAATTCTGCTCTGCAGCTCGGCCAAGCATCAAAACCCCTAGACCCAAAGGAAAGCCCAGGGTGGAGATGGTCTTGCCAAAGACCAAGAGGAGGAGCTTGGGGGGTGGTGTGGGTGGGCCACCCGGGAGAGGGGCCAGGTGACGGCCCCAGCGGGTGCATTTAAGGCACAGCAATGTCTGGCATCTTAGCGGGACCTCCCATCTTGCCCTCCAGTTGGTTTTAAATCCGACTTTTTTGCCTCTCCCAGTTTAAAAGAAAAAACGTAAAACAAAAAGGGAAAATTCATTGGCATACTTATTCTCCCAAACGACTTTAAGTCAAATCTAAACTTAAAGGCAATAAATTGTGTGGTTTTCTTCACCCTTCATTAATGAAAACTGCCCGTTCAAAAACTACACTAAGACAATGTATTCCTAAATAGCAATCCGGCTTTAATTGTAGGGCATGAACCACCTTGCAAACAAATTACATCACGATGATTTATCAATAGGTACTGTACTGGGTGTTGTTGGGCTTTTTTTTTTTTTTTTTTTGCAAACTTAGAACAAACCAGAGAATGTAATGTTTAAGTCTTCTTCATCATGTAGAAAAATAAACCCAACCTAAATTACCTTCATGTCAAGGGATCCATTCTGCAAAAGCAAAACTGAAATCTACACTTACAACAGAGTTTTAAAAATCCTCAGTGCAAGAAACATAACCAATTAATACAGATCAATGCTCAGGAATATGGAAAATTTTCCTATACAGAGGTAGAATCCAGTGCACAAGGCTAAAACAATATTCAATAGTCTAAGCAAGACCGAGTCAGGCTTTACGGAATCCACTTTAAGTCAGCAGACTGTATGCACATACATACAATAAATAGACTATACAATTTTTTAAAGTAGTTTAATAAACTCCACAAAATAATAGCAGATGCATTGAAATATTTACATAATTCAATTTTCAAATCTCTCATTCAAATGAAAGGGATAAAAATAAGATGTCTGCTTGAAAGGCAGCAAAACCTCTTTCCTGAAATGGATCGGTAAAGTAAGATACTCTACATGGGAGGAACTAATTTATTTGAGAGGTATTCATAGTCAGCTAAGAAAATATGTCCCTTTTTAAGCTATATAGTTTAGGGAATATAAAATGTTATTTTCTACATTTTTGGGGGGTCTCTATTTCATGTTCTAAATCCAAATCTTACTTGAAGAGAGCAGCTGATTTTGGAACCCATATGGAGTATACTGATACACAGTTACAATGGAAAGATAATTAACTTTTCATGTTCCACTTGTTTGCTTTTGAAAGTTTAAGCCAGAAAGAATCTAACAGTATTTCTGGCCCACACAGTTGGGTTTACACATGCTACAAACTTCAGGGCCATCTGAGTAGCACTGGCCTTTGTGTTCTTGGGCTGCTTGGCTGTTTCTGAGTCCCTCCCACTAACAAAGCATGTCTCCTCAGGGGCAGGCATGTCTGGGGAGCAGGTGTATGAGTTCAGGGCACAAGACAAATAACGTAAGATTCCAGAGTTTTCCAAGCTCACACAGGAGGGTGGTAAAACACAGATTTATCTACTGCCATTTGCCTCAAAGACCTGATCAAAGAAAAACTTAGAAACCTCTGTCATTGTGACCCGAGAAAATATGCAAACCCCAAAGCACTGTATGCTTCACTGACCCAGATTCTTAGACTTAACTGTGAGGTTCTGTCATTAACCCTTCAATTTTCCTTGCTACAAAAGCTTTCCATTTGGCCCATAAGGAAATGAAGAAGAGTCAGAAATGAAAAAGGACGGTCATAATTAATGACATGTAAACCTTCACAGCTTTAGTTTCATATAACTTCACTAAGCACCCACAATGAAAATGCAAGTTGTTTTTTATTCAATCATTCTGTGAAAAATACCTCAGTAAATAGGAACATTTTGCCCTTCAGTGATCTTCCATGTGAATACCCACCCCACCCCCTTTTTTTTTAATTTTAGATTTTTAAAAAATTTTTATACAAATAGACTAACTTTGATTTGAAGTAAACATATAAAAGTTGAGAGGAATATTGCTTGCACAATGGACGTGGAAGTAGAGGAGTGGGGTGGGCGGGCGAGGAAGGGGCTGCCCCTCGGGGCAGGCAGAGAGAGAGACCACCGCAGGATCAGAAGGCACAAGCACCCATGTGATCTAGAATGTTCCTGGGGGAGGAGCTGGGGGAAGGGAGTCGTCTGGTTCAGCACTACAGTCAAGCTGATTCCGCCACTGTGGAGAAAACCGGCTAGGATAAAGGTGCGCAGACACGGGACAAGTGCCCCCCTGGAGAGCAAGAAAGCTCAGAAGACAGCTCGCAGGAGTGGTGCAGAGAAACAGCCAGTGCTATTTATTTGGATGTCTGTGCCATGGTGGGTACAAACTATATTCTCTGCTCTGTGGGATCAAAACCAAAACAGAATAAAACAAACAAAAATCCCCCCCAAATCCCCGAGAAGCAGCAAGAAGGAATGCAAGAAGTCTTAACGGGACATACTGATCCGGGTGGGGTGGTGAACGCGGCGCGCGCCTTTAATGCGCATCCAACTTTGTCACCTATGCCGGGCTCTCCTATCAGGTTGGTTCGGCTACTGACCGACGGGGACTTAGGAACCAGGCCAAGCCGCTCCCTGCCTCTATGCGACTTCCCGTCCCTTCCCTGCCTCCTCCAGGGTTAGAGTCTTTTTCCTCCACGAAGGAAGCGCTGACCCGGGGCTGGGAAGGCGTGGACGGGATCCCATGGCACCGACTTCGCGTCCTCGGAGCCCTGCTGCGCGTGCGCGCAGCCCAGAGGCGCTCATCAAGGCAGCCTGGCGGAGCTATGAATTAAAAAGAAAAGGAGAGGGGAAACAAAACAAAACCACCCCACGTCTGTCTTTTCTCGAACTAAAGGAGAAACTGAGGGGTGGCACGGCCTCCGGCAGGGACGCCCACGGTTAGGAGATGATGGCCGGGGACCACCTGGGCAGAGTCAGATTGTCAGCACTTGCTGACCGCTTCCTCGTGGGTCTTCTCAGGTCCTTGTACTTGTCCTCGCAGAGGCGGGAGATGGCCTGAGGGGCAGGAGAGAGACACTCAGATCAGCCCCGGGGCCGGCACCCTGCCCACACTCTCCATCCTTGCAGTGGGCCAGCACCATCCGCGACACTGAGGATGTGCGGGGTGAAGGTGCTGAGGGCCCCGCACCTCCCCTGGAAGACGGCTCTGACCTGTGAGCCTTCTCCTCCCCACACCTGCAGCCGCCAAAGTCGGATGGGAAGAGGCCGGTGCAAGTGCAAAGCCGAGCTATACGTAAGACACAAGTGTCACACAGCTTCACAGCGACGGCCCTAAACCCAGGTCAAGACCAACAACAAGGCTGTGGAGAAAACAGCTTCAAAAAATGAAAAAAGCGGATTCAAACCTTTCTGGATTGCCAATCATAGGGTCATCTGGTATCTTTTCCCTTATAAAAGTGAATGCTGGTTTAAAACGGGTTTTAAAAAACTTATTTGATTTAAAAAACAGAATCAATGCACGTTAAATAAAAACCAGTACTGAGAAGGTTATTAAAAGTATGAGGTTGTACCAATGCAATCCAGGTCATCTGGTCCTTATTTTATGATGACCGGCAATGGCAGAACGAGCCTGAGCACAGAGCTCTGCCGCAGGAGTGTACCCGCGGGACGCTGGTGCCTCTTACCTCCAGCTTGTGGGCCCTCTCCCTGCTCAGGGGCTCCAAGGGGAAGCTCAGGTTGTTGGCTTCCGCCAGAGAACGAAGATCAAAATAATACTTGGCATAAACACTGGAAGGAACGTTGATGTTGAACTGGAGCAATTCAAGGAACTGTCGCTCTAGCTCGTTCCTGCAGAGTAAGACAGAAATGCACAGCTCGGCCGCCGTCCCCACCGCGGACAGCCCAGGCAGGCTGCCGGACACGGAGGCCACAAGACCGCACCCTCCAGGGAGAACAGCCATCTCACTGGCGGCCCGCTTGGACGCAGAGTTGCCATCTCACCACCAAACTGGTGATAAAAGCCAAGCCCATCTGACCCAGTGCCCAGAGGATGAGGCCTGATTAACTGGGATGATCAGCACCAGGAAGTGCTTCAGGGTGACCCCAACACTGAGACCAAGCACATGTGTGTGTGCACACACATACACATGCAGCGGGCTCTGGCCTCACCTCACCACATGAACCATCAGTTCAAACGGGGCAGAAGACACAGTTAGGAGCTGTCAAACAGAGTCCAGTGAGACTGGACGGCTGCCTAGAGGACAGGCCTCCGAGACCCAGAGGATCGCCTTGCGGGGAGGGAAGGGTGGGGAAGCGATGAGCAGCTTCCTCAGGACCATGGGAGTGCAGGAAGGAGACCACCAGTCTCAGCATGCACCCACCTACCCCCCCAAACCCTAAGCCTAACCCATCACCTGCAGGGTCTGTGAGGACCCACAGCTGGGCCACCCATCTGATTTGACAGGTCTAGGTGGGCCCAAGAACATGCATCTCTAGTACGCTCCTGCTGCTGAGCCTTCCCTCCTGCCTTCCCTCCTGGATAACAGTGCCTGGTCCATAAAGGAGCCAATCCCCTTATAGCTGATGAAGGCTGGAACACATTGTAAAACGCCCCCAATAGCAGGCCCACCTCTTGGTAGTCACTGCCGGGGGAAAAGCATCCTCAGGGACAGGTCTGTCTGTCAGCACTGGTCCTGGGCCAGATTCTCAGTTCTAGGCCACCCCCCGGGCAGCACCCTGGACTCACTTCTGTCCTTTAACACAGTCTCCCCTCCTCCTCTCCTCCGAGACAGAAACCGTGACATCTGACTGCAGCCTGGCCCCAGCACAGCACCTGACACACAGGTGGTGCTCAATAATTAGTTATTAATTATTGAATGGAGTGGACCAAGCGTAGCCTGGGTGGAGGGATCAGGGAAAGCTTCCTGGAAGTGACAGCTGAGCTAAGTCTGGGAGGCGGTAGTGGCTGGTTCCCTGACAGCAGCTCCTAGGCAAAAGATAACTGAGGAACCTCAGCAAGTTGTTATCGAAGGCCTGAGAGCTTTGGAGGGAAAGATCAAGACATCGAATTCAGTTCATCTAATCAGAAGGGCTGCTTCCATGCAGCTTTGAGGAAGAAGTTAAGCCCCAAATGTATATGTGATGTCAAAATTTACACTTCTAATGACTTTTATTTATGCCTGCTTTAAGTCAGACTTAGGAGATCATCCTGTGAAATAACAAGAATCCAGGTAAGATCTTAACAAGACTTGGGAGCTGCCTGTGGACACACTGCCACCTAGTGGCCAAGTGGTGACACTGCAGCTCCCATTCTCCAATGCCAGGAAGAAAAACCAGTGAGAGAGCCAGGAAGCTATTCCCACCCCAGATGGTATCTAGACACCACTGCCTTTTGTTGAGGGTATAACCAGGATTAAAGTCTAGAGGAATCTGGTTTCTAACAAGGCGGCAGTTTCCCCAGGTTCCTTAAGGGAAAAACAGCCCTTCTGAATATTTATTTTTTTAATGTTTCTGTTTATGTTGTGGGGGAAATAAAGATTTTAGAATGGCTGTGTTTTCAAACTAGGGCAATATTTAGAAAATAAAAATAATTCCCCAAATTTGAATTTCCAAACAATAGCAGTACCTCCTCCAGGGATACCTGACAGCTTGTTACATGATAAATCATCAGAAAACTAAGTGATGCAGAGGGAATGGGCTTAATGGATTTGCTACTCTCAAGGGGGTGTGTGTGTGTGTGTGTGTGTGTGTGTGCATTTAGTTGCTCAGTCGTGTCTGACTCTGCATCCCCATCAACTTTAGCCCGCCTGGCTCCTTGTCTATGGGATTCTCCAGATAAGAATACTAGAGTGGGTTGCCATTTCCTTCTCCAGGGAATCTTCCCCAGGACATCGAACCTGAGTCTCTTTCGTCTCCTGCACTGGCAGGTGGATTCTTTACCATTAGCACCACCTGGGAAGCCTAATTACCAGTATATAGTTCTGATGTAAAAATTTATAATAAATAAATTCAAGTGAATAAACCAAAACATTTCCGAAGTATTTGTTGCATTAGGTCATCACTGTAAAGAAACCCAGTTGATTGATGCCACTTAGCAACTTTCGAATGGGGCTCTACAATGAAAGAAAGTTGTTTTCATCACCTCATGGCCTATCGACTTTTCTAGAAAAATGAGCCCACTTTAAAGACCAGCTATTAAGGGGCAATCCCACTCCTCGGCACAGACTCCAAAGAACAGAGAGTAGGGCCTCAGGGAGGAATTTGCACACTGGAGTTCACGTTTACAGCAGAGTTACTCAGAGCAGCCAAAAGGTGGAAGGGACCAACTTACGGTCTGTATGACGATTCTCTTAATAACTGTTTTCAGCTTGAAATAAAATCAAGACTTTAAAAAATTTTTTAATTTTCTAATTCTTGCTATCAAAGACTTCATATTTTTCTTACTTTTTAAGGATAAAGAATGACAGGTGCAGGAAAGAGTCTTACTGGTCTGTAGTAGGAAAAGGCTCTGTGGCAAAAGATGCAAGAACATAAACAAGTGTCCCCAGGGCAGCAAAAAGAGGGGGGATGCCCAGCCAGCCAGCAACCGGAGGAAGGGGCAGGTAGGGTCCAAGGACATGGATGGGGTCTGGGACACAGTGGAACCTCCTCTAGCAAGAAGCGGCTGTCCGGCTTGAGGAAACCAGACAAACAAGGTGAGAAACACGTCAGTAAGAACTGGGTCAGCAGTGCAGAAGTTCATCCTGATTGTTTCCAAAGCAGCTCCTTTCGTCCTGACCCCACTTCCTGTACATCCAGCCCCAGGGACCCCAGGCCTCGGGCTGCAGGTGAACCCAGAACGGTGCCCTGAGAGAGGAGTGGCCCAACCGGGAAGCACAGGAGGACCCTGAGGGACAGAAAGTTCATGTGAAGCCAAGTGAACTTGCAACACGTGTCAAAAAGCAGTGATAATCTTCTTTCTGAAACTGAACAGAGGCAGGGAGCATTTTAGCCTGTCTGCTGCCTGTCGTCAGTCTGCAGTGAGTACAGAGTGGGGATGAACCCCACCGCAGACGGGGAGCAGAAAGGTAAAGGAAGGTTCCCTGGAACATGGTTTCAGAGACTAGATTCATAAGCCAGAAAGCTTGTCCCAGTACCCATCTGGACCCACAGGACAAGACGCACAGGTTTTTGTAAATCCTATCCGCAACCGTGTCCTTGCTCAGCCAGCTCACAATAGATGCACAGCCATGGTCACTCACTCCTCCCTGTGCACGTCCACACGGGGGCGCCCCCGCCCACACTCACATGTCCTCCACCGTGATGTCCTTCAGGATCTGGCAGTAGTCCACGTTCCACACCGCCTGGTCATCCCACACCTTGGAGGCCAGCAGGATGGCCCCCAGAACAATCCGCTTCCAGTTGGCTGGACAGATGTCAATCTCTGCGTATGTGAGAAGCCGTTCGAGGTACACCTGGAAGACACGGCCACACCAGCACCCTTCAGCCCTAAGCCACAGACAGAGGGAGGGTCAAGGGCTCCCTCCCAAGCCCGGCAGCCAGTCTGTGCGGCCTGTGGTCTGTGAACGGGGGCCCAGGTGGAGAAGCCCAGGGAAGCTGACCAGGGCCAGCACCTTGTCTGCCTCTGCCACTCAAACAGGAGCTCTCTGCCTCTGAGATGAGGGCTGGCACTCAGCTGTCTGCTAAGTCAGTAAACAGACAAGTGATGATGGTTCTTTTGCTTAAAACATTTCATTCTGCTTCCAGTGCTTTACTAATGAAAAGTCAGTTCTTTCCATCTTAAAAAGCAGGATTTTTATGGATGATCTCAGATACCAAGTACTCCTCAGACCGGATGAGGGGCACAGTATGAAAGACAAAATAAAAATCATGAGAAAGAAATTATTAATATAATCACAAAGACAAAATAGCCATACCCAATGAGCTGCCAAGAGGCCCTAAGTTTCCTGAGAGGTGATGAAACGGGAAGCCATCATGTCCACCTTACTGCCCCACCCTGGTCCAGTGACCCAGCCCTGCCACCGTTGGCTGCGTCTCTCCCCAGGCAGGGCAGCTGCCCTCCTCCGGTCTCTCCCCCGAGGAAGCCAAGTCCCCTGAGGACCACGCCCAGGCCTCACTCCCACCATGTGCCCAGCACTCAGCACGCTGCTGGTTCAGGGAGCGGCCCCCACGTGCTGGCCTCAGGGACACAGGGCCCTGCAGGAAGGACGCTCTGGATGTGGAATGCGGCTACAGGAGAGCAGGTCTAGGGAGGCCTGAGTGGATGAGATGACCACAGCAATGGCATTCAGGAAGGAGCCGCGGTCAGAAGCAGGCGGGAAACTCAGGCCCTGGATTTAGAGACAGGTGCGGGGGGAATGGGGGGTCAGAGGAGACCACTCAGGGAAGAGCCAGTCCCCTCTGCGGTGCTCAGCACTAAACATCTGAGAGGCCTTCAGAGAGGCCTCTGGGGTCACGACACGTGCCTGCCAACCGTGCTCTATGGACCTTCGGGGCGCTTCCAACGTCCCTCAGGGACAGAACAGCACTGGGCTGTGACAACCACTGGTGAAGAAACGTGGGTCACTCAGCAGAGGTCAGTCATCTTTTCCATTGTACAGATTTTAGTTTTTAATGGCATTTATTACATTCAAGGAGCAGGAAGAGTAAGCTAATGTTTTAGATCATTATTTTTGTGTGAAAACTGAAATCCTTCAGCGAGAGATCCAGGCCAGGCTGAGGGGAAATTTAATTAGACACCGACCTCAGGAGCCCAGACTACATGTATGTTACAAAGGTTGATGACTAACTCTTCTTATTCCACCAAGAAAAGAATTTTTTAAATGTGCCACAAAACTGTACTAGGAGCAGAAAACTGAGGCTGGATCTAACTCCAGATTTTTTGAAGCAATCATTATGGACACTCTTCAACCAGATCCCTAAGACGCTACTCCTTTATATAAAGGAGCTATGTAAACCTCTCCAAGCTCCCCAATGAAATAGCTTCTTACTGACTCAGTACAAAAAGGTTACTCAAAAAAAAAAAAAAAAGTTACTCAATTTTGTTCTTACTTAACCACAGTAGATATATATTAATAGGTACACTAGGTAACATTTAAAATAATGTTTGGAAAAAAACAAGCCATCTACCACATCTGATATTCCACTAAGATGACCTGGAGAAATTAGATATGATAACACAGTCCATTACCGAGGGGAAGCAGATGTTATGTTTGGGGAGAAGGAATTCATAAAAGCACCACATAATAGCATGCAATTTGGAAGAATTTGCCAAGAAAGCTATATTCAAGGATCAGCTGTAATTTCTTTAGTAAACTCCCACTTGGCTATTTTAATTTTCTGCCAAGTAAAATAATATACGATTGATTTTTTCTGAACACCATTCCCTACACCATTGCTAATAGGACACTGCTGCTCAATTAAATTTTCAGATTTAATTTCCTAAGAAGGACCATCTTGAGAGTCTCTAGAAAATACAGGTTAGTGACCGCTTACAGAGCATTCAGGTGACTGTACAAAATAAAACTGTTCGAAGGCATGGCGTGGGGGAGGAGGAGAGGGAGAAAGTGCACAGTCACGGAGTCCGGGGTGCACGGGACCACACTTCTGAGGATGCTGGGCTTCCCTGTCCATCACTCAGAGCAGCCCCGGGGGGCAGGGAGAAAGTGCACACTCACGGACTCCAGGGTGCACGGGACCACACTTCTGAGGATGCTGGGCTTCCCTGTCCATCACTCAGAGCAGCCCCGGGGGGCAGGGAGAAAGTGCACACTCACGGACTCCAGGGTGCACGGGACCACACTTCTGAGGATGCTGGGCTTCCCTGTCCATCACTCAGAGCAGCCCCGCCCACACTTCTGAGGACGCTGGGCTTCCCTGTCCATCACTCAGAGCAGCCCCGCCCACACTTCTGAGGATGCTGGGTTTCCCCGTCCATCACTCAGAGCAGCCCCACCCACACTTCTGAGGATGCTGGGCTTCCCTGTCCATCACTCAGAGCAGCCCCGGTCCGTGCACTGTAGGCCCTCACCCACAGCTCAGCTGACTGGGCCTCCCGAGCGCTTCCTATTTGCTAATATTTGAGGTAGCTGGATTCCTCACTGGACTTTATCTGAACAGCACTTCTGACCTCGGTAGAAACCACTAATGTGCCCTAAAAAGGGGGGTCTCTGGGGTCAGAATGGATAGATTCCACAGTGGCCTCTTCACCAGAGCACCGGCCTCCGAGAGGCACTTTGGGGCCAAGTGACAGCCCTCAGGGCCGCCAGGGGGGACCCAGCTGAGCTGGCATACCTGGTGCTCCTGGACACGCGCAGCAGCAAGTGGCTGAAGGCTCTAGAAGCGTCTCCCACAGGCAGGCAGCGGTCTGGTTCCCCATGGGGAGCGGGGCAGAGCTAACTGTGGTCCTCCCTGCCTCCTCTGGGCAACGGGCCAGGCCACCAAGGGAAGGCCCAGGAGAAAGGCAGAGAGGGACGCAGCCCGCCAGCCCCAGCCCAGGCCTGCTGTGAAGGGTTGTTGTGAGCCTGGAATGACGGGTGGGACCATCACACGCCGGGCTCGATCGCAACACAGAGTTGGCTGCCTGGGCCAACCAAGCAGACCCCGGAGACTCAGTCTGCAGAGCTGTGCCTGTTGTGAGGGCCCCTGACGCTGCCCACCTGTCAGCTATAGCCAGAGACGCTCATCTCCTGCTAAGCCGCCAGCTGATGTCCCAGGACAAGGGAGGATTTCAGCAGCTCCCACAACTGACAGACACACACCACTCCCACAGCACTCCCAAGACAAACTAACCACCCACGTCTGCTTGGAGACAGGGGAACAAACTACATGTTCTCAACAGAAGTCTCTGCAGAAACTATGTCTTTCACAGGACACAAAGCTTCTTCACGCTGATAAATCCAAACTGGAAGGTGCTACAGGGCAAAGTCAGGTCACCATTTTCTTCAGAACAGAAGGCAAAAAACCCCACCACATCTTGAAACAGGAGCTTCAATAAATCTTTCTTCAGGGCGTCAAATAAGTACTCATTATCTGATTTTCTTCCTCTTCTCCCCCTTTGTCACAATCTCCCTTCATTAAAATGTCAACCCTGCTGCCTGGAGGGGGTTTTTTGAGGACTTGACATCCTTTGGAGGAACAAAGCTGAGCCATAAATATGCTTCTCAGTCATGACCTCAGGGTTTATCAGCAGGCCACATCACCTGAGGAAGACTTGCTGGATGTCTGTTCACCTGTCAGGGGGCAAGTTCCACAAGAGAGGAATTCACAAGCAAACCGGTCACTGTGCCATGAGCTGAGAACAAGGGGCTCTCAGTGTGGCGGAGATGTGGATGGTCCTTACACTCGTCGTCATACCACAGGGTCTCTTCTCAGGGAACTGCATGGGCCCACGGGACAGCCCACGCACTGGCAAGCCCGTTTCTTATCTGAGTGGTGCACAGTGGGAAAGGTCAGTGACAGCGGGCTCCGCTGTCAAAGCTGCTTCCCCAATGAGATCGGAGCTAAATCAACCATCCCTAAGGTTTTAAGAATCTAAGGAAGGTTATAGGTTTTTAACTTGAGTCAATGTGCAGATTATGTCCACGCTGTCTCTGAATGTCTCATGAATGTCTCAGAATGTAAGATGAATGTCTCATCTTACAGACACATATTTACACAAAAATCACAGAGGAGAAGGCAGCAATTACAGCAGTCCTCGCGACGTAGGGAACCAACACCAGAAACCTGGACATCAGTGAGGTGGCCCTGGTCCTTCTCAGCACTGTGGACCCTGCATGGGTCGTTTCAGCTTTCCTGCTTCTGAGTGTGATCTGACAAGGGGCTTTAGGTGGGACTGCGGAACAGACCGCATGCTCTCTTTTGGGAGATTCAGTTGCTATTCTGGATAAAAGACAACCCTGAGGTGGCATTGGGGTTCCCAGGTCTGCAGTGGACACTCCCACCTGCACCCCACTCGATGGCCATGTCATCCTGCGGGCACTCACCAGGGTGACGATGGCACATTCTGCAGTCAGCTGAGCAGCACTGAACAGTGTCCGAACAAACCGGTAAATCTGCTTCTGCTCTGGGTTGTGTTTGTCATAATCTGGTGGCACTTCGGATTTCTGGGGAGGGAGACATTCTCCATGAGTAGCCGCCCCACAGGAGCCACAGAGACATGACTGGACCATACCCTGGGACCCAAGGGGAGGGTTACCGAAAGAGGGTGAAGGTTTTCATCGAAAATATCCAAGAGCATCCTTCCATCTGGGTCCCTGGGGAGGAAAGTAACAGAAAACGGAGTTTCCCTTCTGTAGCAGAGTGCCAGTCAAAATGAAAACAAAATGTATTTTGATTCAACTGTTATTTCAAGAAACAGAGGCAGTACTGTTAAGAGATGCTATTGATTATTCATGAATTATAATTTGCTTTTCTTGGGGACATTACTTAATCACTTTTGAATAGTCCATAAAATAAAGGTTATGAATCCCATTTAGTAAAGTAAAAATCAAAGATTTTCATTTCTTGAGTTTTCAAATGCACCAAATCTAAATTTCTTTAACATCTTATTTCTGAGCAAAGTTTGATGGATCTGTTTAAACTATCACTACGTTGTCAACACAAAAGAAGTCTGAGGGTGAGAATGAACACGCAGCGTGTCCTGGAGATTAGTCTGAAATTCTCACAGCATGCAGCTTAACCACTTCACTAATGAGGGGCTTCACGACTGTATTTTTAAAAAATAATTTAATGTATGTATTTATTTTTGGCCGTGCTGGGTCTTCGCTGAGGCATGGGCTTTTCTCTAGTTGCTGTGCAGGCTTCTCGTTGCGGAGCACAGGCTCTAGGCACGTGGCCGGCAGCAGTTACTGCACGTGTGCTCAGCGGTGGTGGCTCCTGGGCTCCATGGCACAGGCTCAGTAGTTGTGCATGGGCTTAGCCGCGCTGCAGCACTCGAAATCGTCCTGAATCAGGGATCCAACTTGTGTCTCCTGCACTGGCAGGCGGATTCTTTACCACTGTGAGCCATCAGGAAAGCCCCACGACTCAATTTTGAAAAACAACAGGGGCCATGTAGAAAAGTGCACCTGGCTGTTACCAGCCGGTACCCACACAGACCCACTTAAAGGGGCGGCTCTCTCCATGAACGCGGGCAGAGGGGGCGCTGGGCTTGGGGGGCCACGGCCATGTAGAAAAGTGCACCTGGCTGTTACCAGCCGGTACCCACACAGACCCATTTAAAGGGGCGGCTCTCTCCATGAACGCGGGCAGAGGGGGCGCTGGGCTTGGGGGGGCCACACCCCGCTAGTGACGGCTCTGCTTCCACCTGACTTATGTCATTTGAGTGTTGCCTAAAAAATTTTCTTTGGAAACTGCTGCTTTGGTAACAGCAAGTAACGTTCCAATGTCAGTTAGGCTCGCGATTATCAGAAGCTGCAGATGTGCCTCTGCCATGCACCCCCATGGGACACACCAGTTTCTGCTCTATGACTTACTGTCTGCAAAAAGACGAAAGAGAGCTCGGCTGAACAGCTAACTTCTTATATGATTTTTCCATGATTCACTTCTAAAATTAACTGAACTATCTCCAGACTCCCATCAGAAAGGATTGCTACCACCTTAAAAGAGTTTATGACTAACTTTACAACAAAACTGTTTCTATGAACTTCTTTTTCATGTGAAAGCTGTGCACAGAAACTTGTTAAAATATTTTATAAAAGACAGAATGTTTAAGTGAATGACACAGAAAATAAAGTCAAGAGGAGGCTGAATACTGTCAAGAAACTCTGTTCTCCTTTGCTGACTTCCTTTGGTTTCCTCTGACTCAGAAGCAGTTCAGTACTTCTCTGGGAGGTGTGGGTAAACTGTGTTACCTTTACAGATTCTATGAAAGTGAGATAAGAATACAAAACTCAAAGGCTGAGGCAACTAGAACGCAATAGGAAAAATGTCATTGCAGATAAAATGTGATGTTTTCAGCACAAAATTAAACAAAATCCACATACCTGTTTTTGATGTGGTAATATATTGCGAGAGCTACACTGTAAAATAAAATGCAGGAGTTCAGTGTTTCATAAGCATATTCAAGATGTTGCATTTTCTCTGACATTAGTCTGATCATAAGTATTTAGAACTTAAGTAAAACGATCCATCTGAACAGCCCCCATTTAATTCAGAATGCTGATTAACAATATGCACTCTTCAAAGTAAATCAATCAGATATTTATATCCAGCAGTTATTAAATCTTTTCCAGAAACACCAAAACTTTGTGATAGTCAGAAATAAATTTCTCTATCTGAAATTTTAAGCTTTCCTCACTTTATAATATAGTCATTATGCAAAAATTAAGTGATTAAATTAAACTCCTCTAAAGGTCTCCCAATTCAGCACCTGCTATTTTAGGCAATCAGTGGTTTCTTTATAACTGCCAGAAAAATGTGAATATTACCCACAGTGGTTTATCATTTTTTCTCTTAAAATCAATAACCTATTGGCAATCTGCCTAACTTATTCATTCATCTGCTGAAATGGTACTTACCTCTTATTTGTAATACCTTATAGTTTAATACCTTAATATTTCATTTTACATTTTAAAAGAATTTAATGAAGACATTCCCATCCCCTGAATTTTCAAGTACTGTTTCTCTGATTATAAAATGAGATATATTCATATTGTAGAAATTTTTGGAAAATAAAGTATACAGAAAATAATTCCTCTGCCCAAAGATGATTACTACCAGCTTGAGATATAGAGACATCTATTCCTAGTTACCTATAAATTATGTGTGTAAGCAAGCAGGCTGGCATCCCACTTTCATCCTCATTAACAAGTTTCTTACCATTAAAATGTTACTCAAAAATACAACTTTAAATGGCCGACTATATTCCATATTCCACCATACTTTATTAACCATTTCCCTGTTCTTGAACATTTAAGTTGTTTATAGTATTTTGCAATTATGATTAACACCATAATATTCCCACAAATAAACATTTTGTGACCTATTTCCACAAAACATCCTGTAATTGGAAACAGGAGGTTTCTAAGGTTGTTAATAATCGTAAGGCTCCCCCAAACATACCTCCCAAAATCTTTGCAGAAAAGCTGTACCAGTGTACACTTCCTCACCAGTGTCTGTCTCACTTCACCTTCACCAACGCTCACCTTGAATGTTTTGAAAAAATGTTCTCCAGCTGGATAGAGTAAAAAGGGTAACTGCTTTCAACCTGAGTTTCTCTGATCACCTATCAAGTGGGCAGGGTTATTCAGGTTGAACTGCCCAGTCTTTTTATTACTTCCTCCTTTGTAACCTGTCTAGATCCTTCCACAATTTTAAAATTTGAAGAGGCCAATTTTTTTTTTTTTTAAGCTTCTAAGAACATAGCTAACTGGCTGCATCAGTTTGTGCTCTGGTCTCTGAGCCCAGGAACTGCCAGCCAGGGCCCCAACATGGAGCAAGCAGACTGAGCCCCAGACACCTCTTCTCACTCAGTGGTGCCCACTTAGAGCCCGGGCGTGCAAACTGGACTCCAAAAGGCCCAGACATTCACCCACGACCTGACACAACAGCTCATTTCACTCTGCCGAAAGAGAGCACGTTCTCCCAAATCTCTCTTTCCAGATCTATGAATTCAAGAGATTTTAGGTAAGTGTGAAAAGTATTCCTGAGCAAGTGTAATATATTAGTTCTCCTAAAATCCTAAAAAGCATCTAAGCTGATGAAGGAATTGTAATTGGAGTGAAGGGACTTCAAAAGTTTAAAAAATAATGGTACACTTTTCCAAGTACCTTCACATGTACCTAAAAAGCCCTGCCATGGGAAATAATAAATGTTACCATTTCTATTTTATAAATGAGAAAATTCATGTAAAGATATCAGATGTCAGGATTTCTGACTTATATAATGGTTTTGTGCACTTTCATTCTATAATGCTGGCCTCTGGAAAAAAGGAAGAGATACTGTTTTATTCATTTAAAAGTCACGCTGTGATGATTAAATTGAATGTTTCATATGATTGGGTTTGGTAAAGTGATTACTTTAACTGCTTTAGGAAAAAATACGGTCCCTGTGCTCCCTGTGAGGAAACATGTCATAGGAAAAACATCACTGGACTGAAGTCAGACCAGCTGGGCTCAAAACCTGGCTCCTTCATCAGTTAAGAGTTCATCCACCCCTCAGAGCCTTCACTTCACATTCAGACAATTCAACCTGCATTGCAGAGTGGTTATTACAATCAAACGAAGTAAATAAAAGCATGATCTCAAATATAAAGTTCTCAAATGAAAGTTACTATTATTACTGCTGTTGTTGCCCAATGAATGATTCCATCTCTGGAGGTCTTCCAGCCTCTGTGGAGGGAAAGTCTCAGGGCCCCAGGTTACTACTATCTCCCATATCTCTAGAACCCAAAGCCAGGTTGGACGTTATCATGACTCACACCCCCGTGAAACACAGGGATGCTCGGAAGGCCAATGTCCACTCAAGGTCAAACCCCGAAAGTGGGAAAACCAAGCTGAGGATGCACGTGTGGTCTAGCTCTACTGGCCAGTTCAGCAGGTCACGGTGAAAGCAGCAAGCAACTCTTGGGAGCAAAGCCTGGCCAGCTGGAAATGGAATCAACCCCAGGCTTCACTCCCAATGGCCAGCTTGGGAGGCCTGGCCAGTCTGCCACATCCTCAGAACTGGCGAGGTCTCCAAGGACAGGCCGACCAGAGGGCTAGAGCAACTGCCCTAGTTGCAGAACCAGGAGGAAAGGAGAGCCTGGAAGGAAAAGAAGCTATTTTCTTGCCCAGGAAAACAAACCCCATTTCTGACAGCTAGCACCACCCTTGCCTTACTTCTGACCTAGAGCTAGGTCAGAGGTGCCGGGTTCTGGAAGGTGTACGAAGCTGCTCTGATCCTGAGGCCAGGGGCCATGGATGGTGGTGTTGCTGCTGCTGCTGCTGCTAAGTCGCTTCAGTCGTGTCGGACTCCATGCAACCCCATAGACAGCAGCCCACCAGGCTCCCCCGTCCCTGGGATTCTCCAGGCAAGAACACTGGAGTGGGCTGCCATTTCTTTCTCCAGTGCGTGAAAGTGAAAAGTGAAAAGTGAAGTCGCTCAGTCGTGTCCGACTGTGTGCGACCCCATGGACTGTGTAGCCCACCAGGCTCCTCCATCCATGGCATTTTCCAGGCAAGAGTACTGGAGTAGGGTGCCACTGCCTTCTCTGATGGATGGTGTGGGCAGCTGCAAACAGCTCCTCACCACCTGCACCCATCCTCTGAGCACCAGCCCCATGCTTGTACACAACTGGGGGCCTGGGGTGGTTACAGGGGCACCGGGGTGGATGGCAAACTCTGAATTCATACCACAGCTATCAGCATTCAGGGGAAAAATCAAGTTCTCAGGGAAGATATCATGCCTGTGAAAAAAAAGGAACACAGAATTGTGTGCAAACCTGTCACACATCTGCTTCTTTGACCTTTCAACCCTCCACCCATTCCCTAACCAGAATGTGCAAATATGTTTGCTCTTTGGGCAATCCCCAATTTACAAAAGAGTTTTCTTTTTTTTTTTAATACGAATTTTATTTCACAGTACCTTTCAGTTCCTGGATTTCCAATTGGGTCTTCTTGTAATTTTATTCTTTTTTCTGGCTGCACCGACTAGGTATTGAACCCAGGCCACAGCCATGAAAAGCCCAGAATCCTGACCACTAGGCCACCAGGGAACTTCCCCGAGGGTTTTCTTCTAAAATTAGCTTACAAAGCACTTGTAAGAACCCAGAGCTTTTCTCAAAGGTCAAACGTGGTTAACAGAAGATGAGTTCAGCCCACAAATGCCCCTGCCCTGCTCTGCCCACAGGAAGCTGAATGACTGATTAGTGAGTTTGTATCAATTTTGACATCTTGTGGGAGGAGACCACAGGGGCCTTGGCAGGTGGCAAAATTTCAGAACAGGAGAGCATTCAGACGTCGCACACCCTGCCCTTCATGACATGCATTCCCCTTGTGCAGGCAAAGGCCCTGGCTGAAGTCTCCCAGGCCCACTAACACCTCAAAATGACCATCACCAAGTCACGTGTGACATACAAGATTTACAGGGAAGGATTCTGATGGTATGTCTACAGTTAGGGTCCACCCTGCCAAGCTCTCAGATCCAAAATGGACATTTGTAAAAACAGGGCACGTTTTAAACAAATAAGCTATTGCCTGAAGGCATCTCAGATCTGGGTGGTGCCCAGGGAAGCCACAGCGTCCACACTGGACTCTTCCTCTGGACACTCAACCCTCACCACTGCCCTAGCTTTCCAGCTTCTCGTCCTCTTTTTTTTTTTTTAACATTTATTTTTTATTGAAGGATAATTGCTTTACAGAATTTTCCTGTTTTCTGTCAAACCTCAACATGAATCAGCCATAGGTGTACATATATCCCCTCCCTTTTGAACCTCCCTCCCATCTCCCTCCCCATCTCACCCCTCTAGGATGATACAGAGCCCCTGTTTGAGTTTCCTGAGCCATACAGCAATTCCCATTGGCTATCTATTTTACATATGGTAATGTAAGTTTCCATGTTATTCTTTCCATACATACATTCTCTCCTCCCCTCTCCCCAAGTCCATAAGTCTGTTCTCTATGTTGGTTTCTCCACTGCTGCCCTGTAAGTAAATTCTTCAGTACCATTTTTCTAGATTCCATATATATGCGTTAAAATATGATATTTATCTTTCTCTGACTTACTTCACTCTTTAATAGGTTCTAGGTTCATCTACCTCATTGGAACTGACTCAAAGGCGTTCCTTCTTATAGCTGAGTAATGTTTCGTTGTGTATCTGTACCACATCTTCTTTATCTATTCATCTGTCGATGGACATCTAGGTTGCTCCCATGTTCTAGCTATTGTAAATAGTGTTGCAATGAATAATGGGATACATGTGTCTTTAAATTTTGGTTTCCTCAGGGTATATGCCAGGGTCATATGGTCGTTTTATTTCTAGTTTTTTAAGGAATCTCCATACCGTCTTCCATAGTGGCTGAATCAATTTACATTCCCACCAACAGTGCAAGAGGTTACCTTTTCTCCACACCCTTCTCCAGCATTTACTGTTTGTAGACTTTTTAATGATGGCCATTCTGACCGGTGTGAGGTGATATCTCATTGTATTTTGATTTGCATTTCTCTAATAAAGAGTGATGTTGAGCATCTTTTCATGTTTGTTAGCCATCTATATGTCTTCTTTGGAGAAATGTCTGTTTAGGTCTTTTTCCCACTTTTTGGTTGGGTTGTTTGTTTTTCCGGTATTGAGTTATATGAGCTGCTTATATATTTCATAAAGCAATCTTTTGTCAGTTGTTTCATTTGCTATTATTTTCTTCAGACAACATTCTGAGGGTTGTCTTTTCAGCTTGCTTAGTGTTTCCTTTGCTGTGCAAAAGCTTTTAAGTTTAGTCAGGTCCCACTTGTTTACTTTTGCTTTTATTTCTATTACTCTAGGAGGTGGATCACATAGGATCTTGCTTTGATTTATGTCATCTAGTGTTCTGCCTATGTTTTCATCTAAGGGTTTTTATAGTTCTGGTCTTGTATTTAGGTCTTTAATACATTTTGAGTTTATCTTTGTGTATGGTGTTAGGAAGTGTTTTAATTTCATTCTTTTACACGTAGTTCTCCAGTTTTCCCAGCACCATTTATTGAAGAGGCTGTCTTTGCCCCACTGTGTATTCTCGCCTCCTTAGTAAAAAATAAAGTACCCACAGGTGCATGGGTTTATTTCTGGGCTTTCTATCTTGTTCCACTGGTGTATATCTCTGTTTTTGTGCCAGTACCATACTGTCTTGATGACTGAAGCTTTGTAGTATAATCTGAAGTCAGGAAGGTTGAGTCCTCCAGCTCCATTCTTCTTTCTCAAGACTACTTTGGCTATTTGGGGTCTTTTGTGTTTCCATATGAATTGTGAAATCTTTTGTTCTAGTTGTGTGAAAAATGTCATTGGTAATTTGATAGGGGTCAGAGTGAATCTGTAGACTGCGTTTGGTAGTATAGTCATTTTCACAGTATTGATTCTTCCTACCCAGGAACATGGAATATCTCGCCATCTGTTTAATGTCATCTTTGATTTATTTCATTAGTGTCTTATAATTTTTTGTGTACAGTTCTTTTGTCTCCTTCAGTTCAGTTGCTCAGTTGTGTCTGACTCCTTGTGACCCCATGGACTGCAGCATGCCAGGCCTTCCTGTCCATCACCAACTCCTGGAGTTTACTCAAACTCATGTCCATTGAATCGGTGATGCCATCCAACCATCTCATCCTCTGTCGTCCCCTTCTCCTCCTGCCTTCAATCCTTCCCAGCATCAGGGTCTTTTCAAATGAGTTGGTTCTTTGCATCAGATGGCCAAAGTATCGGAGCTTCAGCTTCAACATCAGTCCTTCCAATGAATATTCAGGACTGATTGATTTCCTTTAGGATGGACTGGTTGGATCTCCTTGCAGTCCAAGGGACTCTTAAGAGTCTTCTCCAACACAACAGTTCAAAAGCATCAATTCATCAGCGCTCAGCTTTCTTCACAGTCTAACTCTCACATCCATATGTGATGACAGGAAAAACCGTAGCCTTGACTGCTGCTGCTGCTGCAAAGTCACTTCAGTCGTGTCCGACTCTGTGTGACCCCATAGACGGCAGCCCACCAGGCTCCCCCGTCCCTGGGATTCTCCAGGCAAGAACACTGGAGTGGGCTGCCATTTCCTTCTCCAATGCATGAAAGGACTGGATGGACCTTTGTTGGCAAAGTAATGTCTCGGCTTTTTAATATGCTGTCTAGGTTGGTCATAACTTTCCTTCCAAGGACTAAGCATCTTTTAATTTCATGGCTGCAATCACCATCTGCAGTGATTTTGGAGCCCCCAAAAATAAACTCTGCCACTGTTTCATTGTTTCCCCAACTATTTGCCATGAAGTGATGGGACCGGATGCCATGATCTTCGTTTTCTGAATGTTGAGCTTTAAGCCAACTTTTTCACTCCTCTTTGACTTCATCAAGAGGCTCTTTAGTTCTTCGTTTTCTGTGGTAAGGATGGTGTCATCTGCATATCTGAGGTTATTGATATTTCTCCAGGCAATCTTGATTCCAGCTTGTGCTTCTTCCAGCCCAGCGTGTCTCATGATGTGCTCTGCATATAAGTTAAATAAGCAGGGTGACAATATACAGCCTTCACGTACTCCTTTTCCTATTTGGAACCAGTCTGTTGTTCCATGTCCAGTTCTAACTGTTGCTTCCTGACCTGCATACAGATTTCTCTGTATGCAGAGGCAGGTCAGGTGGTCTGATATTCCCATCTCTTTCAGAATTTTCAACAGTTTGTTGTGATCCACACAGTCAAAGGCTTTGGCACAGTCAATAAAGCAGAAATAGATGTTTTTCTGGAACTCTCTCACTTTTTCAGTGATCCAACAGATGTTGGCAATTTGATCTCTGGTTCCTCTGCCTTTTCTAAAACCAGCTTGAATATCTGGAAGTTCACAGTTCACGTATTGCTGAAGCCTGGCTTGGAGAATTTTGAGCATTACTTTACTAGCATGTGAGATGAGTGCAATTGTGCAGCAGTTTGAGCATTCTTTGGCATTGCCTTTCTTTGGGATTAGAATGAAAACTGACCTTTTCCAGTCCTGTGGCCACTGCTGAGTTTTCCAAGTTTGCTGGCATATTGAGTGCAGCACTTTCACAGCATCATCTTTTAGGATTTGAAGTAGCTTAACTGGAATTCCATCACCTCCACTAGCTTTGGTCATAGTGATGCTTTCTAAGGCCCACTTGACTTCACATTCCAGGATGTCTGGCTCTAGGTGAGTGAGTGATCACACCATCATGATTATCTGGGTCGTGAAGATCTTTTTCGTATAGTTCTTCTGTGTATTCTCGCCACCTCTTCTTAGTATCTTCTGCTTCTGTTAGGTCCACACCATTTTGTCATTTTGTCCTTTGCATGAACTGTTCCCTTGGTATCTCTAATATTCTTGAAGAGATCTCTAGTCTTTCCCGTTCTATTGTTTTCCTCTATTTCCTTGCATTGATCACTGAGGAAAGCTTTCTTATCTCTCCTTGCTATTCCTTGGAACTCTGCATTCAAGTGGGTATATCTTTACTTTCCTCCTCTGCTTTTCGCTTCTCTTCTTTTCACATCTATTTGTAAGGCCTCCTCAGACAACCATTTTGCCTGTTTGCGTTTCTTTTTCTTGGGGGTGGTATTGATCAATGCCTCCTGTACAATATCAAGAACCTCCGTCCATAGTTCATCAGGCACTCTATCAGATCTAATCCCTTTAATCTATTTGTCACTTCCACTGTATAATCGTAAGGGATTTGATTTAGGTCATACCTGAATGGTCTAGTGGTTTTCCCTACTTTCTTCAATTTAAGTCTGAATTTGGCAATAAGGTTTTCTGTGTTGTCTTTATCTCGTTTTGGTTATCAGGGTGATGGTGGCCTTGTAGAATAAGTTTGGAAGTATTCCTTCCTCTGCAATTTTTTGAAAGAATTTTAGAAGGATAGGCATTAGCTCTTCTCTAAATGTTTGAAAGAATTCTCCTGTGAAGCCATCTGGTCCTAGGCTTTTGTTTTTGGGGAGATTTTTGATCACAGCTTCAATTTCAGAGCTTATAATTGGGTTGTTCATAATTTCTATTTCTTCCTGGAAGATTAAACTTTTCTAAGAATCTGTCCATTTCTTCCAGGTTATCCATTTTATTGCCATATAGTTGTTCATAATAGTCTCTTATCTTATAATCCTTTGTATTTTTGCATTGTCTGTTGTAATCTCTTTTTTCATTTCTAATTTTGTTGATTTGATTCTCCTCTTTTCTTGATGAGTCTGGCTAAAGGTTTGTCAAGTTTGTTTATCTTCTTAAAGAACCAGATTTTAGTTTTATTAATCTTTACTATTCTTTCATTTTTTTTTTCATTTATCTCTGCTCGGATCTTTATGATTGCTCTCCTTCTACTAATTTTGGGGGGGTTTTGTTTTTCTTTTTCCAGTTGTTTTAGGTGTAAAGTTAGGTTGTCTATTCGATGTTTCTCTTGTTTCTTGATGTAGGATTGTATTGCTATAAACTTCCCTCTTAGAACTGCTTTTGCTGCACGCCATAGGTTTTGAGTTGTCATGTTTTCATTGTTGTTTCTAGAAATTTTTTGATTTTCCTTTTGATTTCTTCAGTCACCTGTTGGTTATTTAGAAACATAGTGTTTAATCTCCATGTGTTTGTGTTTCTTACAGTTTTTTTTTCTTATAATTGATATCTAGTCTCATAGCGTTGTGCTCAGAGAAGATGCTTGATACAATTTCAATTTTCTTAAATTTACTGAGGTTTGATTTGTGACCCAAGATGTGGTCTATCCTGGAGAATGTTCCATGTGCACTTGAGAAGGTGTATTCTTCTGCATTTAATGTCCTAAAGATATCAATGAGACCCATCTCATCTAATGTATCATTTAAGACTTGTGTTTCCTTATTAGTTTTCTGTTTTGATGATCTGTCCAATGGTATGAGTGGGGTCTCCTACTATTATTGTGTTACTGTCAATTTCTCCTTTTATGTCTGTTAGCGTTTGTCTTCGGAGATGGCAATGGCACCCCACTCCAGTACTCCTGCCTGGAAAATCCCATGGATGGAGGAGCTTGGTAGGCTGTAGTTCATGGGGTCTCTAAGAGTTGGACACGACTGAGCAACTTCACTTTCACTTTTCACTTTCCTGCATTGGAGAAGGAAGTAGCAACCCACTCCAGTGTTCTTGTCTGGAGAGTCCCAGGGACAGGGGAGCCTGGTGGGCTGCCGTTTATGGGGTCGCACAGAGTCAGACACGACTGAAGTGACAGCAGCAGCAGTGTTTGTCTTATGTATTGAGGTGCTCCTATGTTGGGTGCATAGATTTTTACAATTGTTATGTCGTCCTCTTAGATTGATCCCCTGATCATTATGTAGTGTCCTTCCTTATCTCTTGTGATATTCTTTATTTTCAGGTCTATTTTGTCTGATATGAGGATTGCTACTCCAGCTTTCTTTTCCTTCCCATTTGCATGGAATATATTTTGCCATCCTCTCACTTTGTCTATATGTGTCCTGAGGTCTGAAGTGGGTTTCTTGTAGACAGCATATATATGGGTCTTGTTTTTGTATACATTCAGCCAGTCTGTGTCTTTTGGTTGGAGCATTTAATCCATTTACATTTAAAGTAATAATTGATATATATGTTCCTATTGCCATTTTCTTAATTGTTTGGGGTTGATTTTGAAGATCTTGTTCCTTCTCTTGCATTTCTTGACTATGTAAGTCCCTTTAACATTTGTTGTAAAGCTGGTTTCATGGTATGAGTTCTCTTAACTTTTGCTTGTCTAAAAAGCTTTTTATTTCTCCATCAATTTTGAATGAGATCCTTGCCGGGTACAGTAATCTTGGTTGTAGATTTTTCCCTTTCAGTACTTTAAATATATCCTGCCATTCCCTTCTGGCCTGCAGAGTTTCTGCTGAAAGATCAGCTGTTAAACGTATGGTGTTTCCCTTGTACGTTACTTGTTGCTTTTCCCTTGCTGCTTTTAATATTCTGTTTAGTCTTTGTTAGTTTGATTAGTATGTGTCTTAGCATGTTTCTCCTTGGGTTTATCCTGTATGGGACTCTCTGTGCCTCTTGGACTTGATGTGACAATTTCCTTTTCCATGTTGGGGAAATTTCAACTATAATCTCTTCAAAATTTTTCTCATAGCCTTCCTTTTTCTCTTCTTCTTCTGGGACCCCTATAATTCGAATGTTTGTGCGTTTGATATTGTCTCAGAGGTCTCTAAGACTGTCCTAAGTTCTTTTCATTCTTTTTACTTTATTTGCTCTCCAGAAGTTATTTCCACCATTTTATCTTCCAGCTCACTGATTTGTTCTGCTTCAGATTCCTTCCAGAGTATTTTTAATTTCAGTAATTGTGTTGTCTCTGTATGTTTATTCTTTAATTCTTCTAGGTCTTTGTTAATTGATTCTTGCATTTTGCCCAGTTTGATTTCAAGGTTTTTGATCATCTTTACTATCATTATTCTGAATTCTTTTTCGGGTAGTTTGCCTATTTCCTCTTCATTTATTTGGACTTCTGTGTTTCTAATTTGGTCCTTCATTTGTATAGTATTTCTCTGCCTTTTCATTATTTTTTTTTTTTAAACTTATTGTGTTTGAGGTCTCATTTTCCCTGGCTTCAAGGTTGAATTCTTTCTTCCTTTTGGTTTCTGCCCTCCTAAGGCTGGTCCAATGGTTTGTGTAAGCTTTGTATAGGGTGAGATTTGTGATGAGTTTTTTGTTTTTCACTCAGCCTTGATGGGCAAGGCTGAGTGAGGTGATAATCCTGTCTGCTGATCATTGAGTTTGTATTTTTGTTTTGTTTGTTGTTTAGATGGGGCGTCCTGCAAAGGGTGCTACTGGTGGTTGCGTGATGCTGGATCCTGTATTCAAGTGGTTTCCTTTGTGTGAGTTCTCACTATTTGATACTCCCTAGGGTTAGTTCTCTGGTAGTCGAGGGTCTTAGAGTCAGTGCTCCCACTCTAAAGGCTCAGGGCTTGACCTCTTCATGTCCTTCTTCATCAGAGTCCTTGAGTAGTTTCATTGCTTGTTTCAACAAGAAGAAAACCCACCAACAGGGAACTATGAGCACCTCAGTAAGAGGGTGTTGGAGTGTAGAGCACAGGGAACTGCACCTAGTGCTCTCTGGTGACCACTTTAGGCACGTAGTCAACATCACAGTGATGAGACAAACGGATACCATAGACCAGTTGTCAGTGTTTACAACGAGAGACCAAGTCGATGTGATGTTTTCTAGAAGAGTCCAGCATCTGTGGTAGTTCTTAAAACAGGTTAAGTTTTCATTTTTTTTGCAGATACAAGTCACGACCTGATGAGACTGAGGGTGTCAGGTTGGACGTTCCACCCTTTGCGTGGGAGACCCTTTTCTTTATCTTGGTATTAACCATAGGTGACACCTTCGAGAGAATTGGAAGGCAGAGGTCCACAGATGTCTGGGGTCCTCAGCTTTGGCTACCCATGAAACCCTCCTGGAGGGGCTGACAATCCAGATCCTGGATGTGTGGGGCCAGACACATCTCATGGAGCCCTTAAGCCCCTGCAGGGGCCTTGCAGGTGCAGTATGGCTAAAACTGCTGATGCACAAACCACACACACGACTTTGGAGCTGGCACCTCTCAGACTCAATACCGAAGTATCCAACTGTCACCCAGATTTCCTGCTGGACCCCCGAGTGTCTGTGTCACAATCAGGGGCAGTGTGAAGTCATCCCTGGAGGAAGTTCTGAGCAACAGAGTCGGAGGCCCAGGAAACCGACTGGCCCCGAAAACGGGTCTCAGACCCCAGGGAGGCTGAGCTCCAGGGCTGGAGTGGGTGCTAGCTACCAGGTCTCCAGGCTCCCACCCCCCAGCACCTCTCATTCCTGGCATGAAGCTCCCAGGGCAGAGTGGCTTGACCAAGGGCCTAACAGGGGTGAGGGCACACATGGTCCCCTAGCTGTGAGTGTCCACCATGGGGTGATGCCCACTGGTCACCACCACACCCTCCATCACCAATGGAACAAAGGAAGAAGCTACATTCCCATTTAGGTCTTAGAGACATGCAACTCACCCAACTCTCCAGGTGGGCCCACCTCCCACCTTCCCCCTGGAGGGGACACTGTCCACAGAAGACTATCCCAGTCTCCACTGCCCAGCAGGCCTAACTCACTGTCACATATGGGCATGTGCAGGAAAGGGTTTCTAGACCTGAAGGCCTGGCCCAATGGAACAGAAAGCATCTTATTTAGAAAGCAAACACTCACTGCACACGATGGCACAGAGAGTTGTTAAACATGGATTCTCCTTAAATGAGTACAGAGGCAAAATATCCCAGGTTTTTCACAGTGAAGCCTAGACCAGATCCCGAGCAAGTGGGTCTCTGTAACCTCAGTCAAGGCTTCCTACTACAATGCTGGGGGGCACACTTCAGGGAAAACCAGTGCTCCAACCCTCCCATTTCCCACTTTAAAATAAGGGAGCTGAAGCCCAAAGGGAAAGATTTTAATCCAAAGACTCCCCTTCCTCCCTTAAACCCCACTTTACAGCAGAAGCCCAAAGTGAAGGGTCTTCACTCCCACCCTCCCCGCTGGGGAGGGAGCCAAGGTCAGAAACCTACTGTCCTTGCTCCAGACAAGCACCCTTCCACAGTGCCAGGCCTGCTCTCTACTGCAGCCCCAAGTCAAAGTGGGACCCATCACATTCTGACAGTAAAATTCAAGCAGAGTTAGGCTGGGATGGAGTCCATACAAAGTGGGAAGGTAGAAAGCATCCACAAAAACAAAACTATGCTTAACTTACAATTTCAAGTCATTGAAAATTTTGGTCTTTTTTGTAAATAGTAATATACATAAATATTTTGAACACCTCTACATTTTAACTCCCCAAATCACATTTTTAAAAGACTCCCTGAGTATCAGTGTCCTCCCCCTACCCAATCCTACCACTCACAGATCCCACAACCAGTTAGCCAGCAGGTTAAGGAACAGAAAAGACATTCAGTTAAGGAAAAAATGTGTATACCCACCATTTAATTGTATACTTGAGGTTTGGTTGACTGACTGTGCTATCATCTAGGAAAATAGTCGAGCAGGAGCTGTATTTCCTCGCTATTTGTCCTGGAGGATGCTACAAAAACAATGGCAACAAGACAAGAACAATTAAAAAGGGGCTCAAAATTCTTCCAAGGAACATCATCCCCTTCACCTTGAGACCAGCCTATAGAGGAAAAGTGTCTTACCGAGAAATGTTAATACTACCAGCAAGTACAGCACAAAACTCACTTTCTTCCTACCATGGAATTCCATGTTCTTCCATATAAAAAAGTCACCACCACCACTCCCGGTCCCAAACCTCCATCAGCTCAGCACACTCCCAAAATCGAGCATCAAAGGGTGTGCTGCAGAGTCCATAAAAATCACTGAGAAACAAGAAGCATGCACTCTTCTCACCAGCAGAAGCCCATGCTTCGGGGGCAACCCCGTGTGAGGTGCCAGAATCAAGACAGGAGTCCAGAGCACCCATTTTTTCCTACCCCTGAGGTACAGTCGATTTGGGGACCATGGAAGATACAGCCACTGTTAATTTAGAATCTCCTACTCCTGAATTGAAGACAATTTCAGGAGGTGAAGATGTAAAGAAAAAAATACTCCTTCTTTAAGGGGAAAATACATTTTAAAGGTGCAAGTTATCTGATGCTTTTGAAAATATGACCAGTGGATGAGTTTCAGGTGGGGTGCCTGTGGCAGCTGTGCACCTGGTTCTCTTAGGCTGTGTAAATTTTGAGCTCTTTGGAAAACTTTAGAACTGAGAACTATAGTTTTAGAACTATATTCTAAAACATACTGCTAAGGAAAAAGAATTTAAATTACACGCAGCTGACATCTAACTGAATAGTAAGTAGATTTCTGGCAATTATGTGGGCAATGTGATTAGTAGATATCAATCTGGATCATTCTTGCTCAAAGCATGCTAAAAAAAAAAAAAAATCAAATCATCCAAACAAGTTTCGACTGGCCTGGTGCTATGTTAACAATCAAAAGTTGTCATTTTCAGCAACCAAAACAATTAATTCCTTAAGGATAATAACACTGCCCTAACTCACCTGCCCACCCCCAGGGAAGCCCTTAGTACCCATGGTTTATGAACATGAAGGGAGCCTTAAAGCTCATCAGAGACCAAATGCCCTGTTTAACATTTACTTCTTATTTAATAAGGTTTCCCATGTAATAGGGCTTCCCTGGTGGGCTCAGACGGTAAAGCTTCCGCCCGCAATGCGGGAGACCCGGGTTCGTTTCCTGGGTTGGGAAGATCCCCTGGAGAAGGAAATGGCAATCCACTCCAGCATTCTTGCCTGGAAAATCCCATGGACTGAGAAGCCTCATAGGCTACAGTCCATGGGGTTGCAAAGAGTCGGACACGACTGAGCGACTTCACTTTCCTGTGTAATAAGGGCTTCCCTTGTGGCTCAGCTGGTAAACAATCCATCTGCAATGCAAGAGACCTGGGTTCAATCCCTGGGTTGGGAAGATCCCCTAGAGAAGGGAACGGCTACCTACTCCAGTATTCTGGCCTGGAGAATTCCATGGACTGTATAGTCCATGGGGTGCAAAAAGTCAGACACAACTAAGGGACTTTCACTTTCACATGTGATAAAATTATAGAAATATGCAACAGCCTGAGAAACAGAAGACAGTGTTATAAACAATCTCCCCTCTTGCTGATCATCACTCCTTGGGGCATACAGTTCCTAAAATCCCCACCAGAGGGCACTGCACCACTGAATCACTACAACCCTCTGGAGCGCTGCTTTTGCGAAGGGCATGTGGGTCAGGAGGAAATAACCAGAGTCAGGGAATTCAAAAGATAAGGCTTGTTCTTGGCCAATGTGTTTAGGCACACATTGTTCTGTGCCTGTGTAAGATAATACGCACAGTCGTGTCTGACTCTTTGCGATTCCATGGACTGTAGTCCGCCAAGTCCTCTGTCCATGGGATTTTCCAGGCAAGAGTACTGGAGTAGGTTGCCATTCCCTTCTCCAGGGGATCTTTCCTTCCCAGGGATCGAACCTGGGTCTCCTGCATTGCAGGCAGATTCTTCACCAACTGAGCTACTAGGGAAGCCCTGTGTAAGATAAGGACACCAAAAAAGCCTGTCAAGTTCAAGTTTCTGGAGTGCAATTTTAACATGGCATTTTTCACGTCTATCAGATTAATCACAACAGTTTCATTAAGACAAGCCAGAGACATTAAAAACCATTTTGATCTCTTTTGTAGGTCAGGTAGCAATCACACTTAAGTCACAGACAAAAACTTGCAATCTAATAATAGATTATTAACGTGTGGCAAGTTTTAAAGAAAATTCTTATGAAATTTTCCCCACCAATGGAAAATCTACTATAAACAGAAACCTCAACAGATATACTTAACTCAAAAATTCAGTAATTAGTTGATATATTAAAGAATCTTTAGAGATACAAGAGAATTATTATTTAGGAATAATCACAACAGTGAGGCAAAGGACAGCAATGACTGGCTTCTATTTTTTTTTTTTTTTTTTTTTTGACTGGCTTCTATTTATGAGGTTTCCACTGTTTCCTCTGACACAAATTTCCTAAGATGAAAACATGATGGGCACAGCCAAGAGTAAGTGGTTTCCCTAAGAAAACATGAGCACTAGACTTAAGGAGAGGAGGTCAGTGATACACCAGGTCACAGAGTGGGCACTTCCTCATCCTCCTTTCAGGAGTAGCAGTACCCTTTGGGTTCACAGGGTTAACTGGAAACCAGCATCCCCAGGGGCTGGTCCTGGCCTGAGGATCCCCCAGCTGTTAGTCTGAGCCCTCTATCACTAAGGGCTGGTGTGCCAAAGGGGGATGCCAACTTAGCTTTCTGACTCTTTGCAACCCCATGGACTGTAGCCCACCAGGCTCCTCTGTCCATGGAATTCTCCAGGCAAGAATACTGGAGTGGGTAGCCATTCCCTTCTCCAGGGGGTCCTCCCGACCCAGGGATGGAACCTGGGTCTCCTACAGTGCAGGCAGATTCGTTACCATCTAAGCCATCGGGGAAGCCCCCTTCAAACTATTTAGTAATTTCTAAATTGAATAGAACTCCTTGGCATTGTTATAATGGGGTTATGTATGAAACCTTATTTGGGCATTAAGTCATTTGCTGGATAGAAGGGCTACAAGGTTCACAGAATGTATACTTCTCTTGATCTGACATCCACCCCCACCCAAAAAAAAAAAAAAAAAAGCTGAGAGAACAAGGATCCCTCCACAGAAAGGCTCCTGAGCTCAGTCAGGGCAGCGCCCCTGCCTGGTTCCTGGTTTGAGCTCTTTTGTGTGGCAGAGGCAGGCAGGGACCGTGCTCAATAAATTTGTGTTCTATTAGGAGCAAAGCTCCCAAAGAGACAAAAGCAAAGTTTACAATTTTTAAAATTTCAATTCCTGGATCACATTCACTTCATTCCTTAAGTTCTATGGCTTAATACTTATGAAAAAACTATATCCGTACTCAAAATACCAGAAAGACTTTGATCAGTTTTGCTACTGAACTTGGAAAAGTAAACAAAATTTATTTACAAATCTAATGAGCAATAACAAAAATAACATCAACATACTCAGATGGTGCTAAAATCACCTTCTGTTCAGTCCACTAGGTAAACAGGCGGACCAGGAGTCATTCTACGAGATCAGACAACTATGACTTCAAGACTTTTTCAAGGTCCCCCTGTATCAGCTGGTAGATTTAGGGCTTGAACAAAATTCTTTTGGCTCCAAGTCCAGCTACAAATGTGGCTCCTGCTAAACTGATAAAGAACGCTCTATATTCCTTCACAAAGTTTTTACAGCTACCACCTGTCTCAATATTAAGACAAATAACTGTGATTATTTTGCCGAGGGTAAAGAAGGCTGGCCATTCAACTCCTGACTCACTCTGTTTTAATTTTTTCTTTAACTTAGAATGATCAATTCCCTTCAGGTACGCTGTCATCAAGGGGAGGAGAATGTCATGGAAAAATTAGGCTAAAGCAAAAGATGTGCGTTTTCCTTAAGTTTCAGGAGAGAGATTCCAGATTCTCAGCCACTGACAATGCCACCCACAATTTATAATCAGAGACTACCGCATTTTAATTAAAAGATTCATTAAAACAGCTAGCTCAAACTTCAGCAAATTTTAAGCTGCTGCTGCTGCTGCTAAGTCGCTTCAGTCGTGTCCGACTCTGTGCGACCCCATAGACAGCAGCCCACCAGGCTCCCCCGTCCCTGGGATTCTCCAGGCAAGAACACTGGAGTGGGTTGCCATTTCCTTCTCCCATGCATGAAAGTGAAAAGTGAAAGTGAAGTCACTCAGTCGTGTCCGACTCTTAGCGACCCCATGGACTGTAGCCCACCAGGCTCCTCCATCCATGGGATTTTCCAGGCAAGAGTACTGGAGTGGGGTGCTACGAACTTTAAATAAAGCCCTTTACACAATCTTTGCTAAAATACCTAAGTGTCTCTATTATAATGTATTAAATTTTCCTCTAACTGTTGATCTGATAATTACATCTAAAACATAGCGCTGATTAGAATATTAATCTTTATAATTTGCCCTGGTTTAACTTACTGTTAAAACTCCCCCAAAGGGTTTATCCTCAAATAGCTTCAAGATTTAAAACCTATAATAATTCTTTTAGAAGAAGCTCCTTTTACTTTGTAAGTCTCTCTTGGCAGTTCTCAGCCAGTGAGCAGTGCCCTCTTTACCAGCCAGGGGTTCCTTCTTTTGGCCCCTTCCCTGGAGGCTGTATCCAAAGTCAGCTTCCATCACTTGCTAGACTGTGTTACTGTCCAGGAGCCAGAAAAGGCCTTGTTTCTCTCCACCTGGTGGAAGCTATTTCCCTGTTGTGACCATCACCCCTCACCTTTCCTCACACGGCTGACCTACGTCCACTGCTTTTTCTTAAATAGCAGCCTCTTTACTGTCTTAGCAGCATGTACTAATAAGCAGGTTCTTCAGAAACTTGAAGGGTAAATTAAGAAACAACATCCCTCACAATAAAGCAAATAAAAAACACAACGGATTTTATAAACAAGGGCAAAGAATAATGGTCATTCCAGAGTTCAACAACAAAAGAAACTACAAATGTTAGTTGGGGCCCCAATTCAGAAAACAGTGTTCTCTGTCTTCAGATGAAAAGCTAAACAACTTGTGTCCGGGTGGCGCTTGGTATGACCGTCTGAGGACTGAATGGCCCGGGCCAGCCCCCTGGGGCCCAGGCTGGCTCCACTGCTCGGATGGCTGACTCTTTGTGCCTCACTTTCCCCACATGGAAGGCTGGAGTGACACGCAGTTCCTCCTGGGCAGAGTTACCCAGCACATTAGACTACAGAACAGCGTCTGGCACAAACACGGTATAAAACGTGCACCAGACTGTACTGACGATTACTATTACCACTTGCCGTCTCCTTATTGCCCTAACTTATGACACTCGAGGGTCTCAAAACTTGAAAAGCACAGCTGGTTTATTAGCCTAATTGAACCTGCAGGTCCTTCCACTCCAATTCTACTTCAGTTGGTTGAAACAGCACATTCCAGTGGCTTCTCCCAGCGTGCGCAGAGCTGAGATGCCACTGTGCAATGTGGTCTGGAGGGCACGCTGTTACCCGGGCATCTGTTACGTAGCTCAGAGATTTCTTCTATCGGCACGAGCACATCTGAGCACATTCCAACAACTGTGCTTCCGCTCTTGGTGTGGGGGGGCAAGAGGGCTGGCAGGGGTGAGAGGACACGCTGGGTCAGGGGCACAGCGCAGGGCAGGTGCCAGGATGGTGCGCTGCAGAGCGTGAGGCCGTGGGGCACAGGGGAGATGTGGGGCGTGCAGCTGGCACAAGGGCAGGCCTCCCCTCCAGCCACTTGAATGGGGCTGCAGTGACCAGCAGAGGTGGTCTACAGGCTCCTGGGCAGACGTGCTGACTGGGGGGCAGTGTTCCAGTGCCCCTGGCATGTGAAGAGGCGGGAGTGAGACTTACAGAATGGGGTCAAACCTCTCATCTCTCCAGGTCCAGGCAGACACAGCTTTCAAAAAAATCAAAAAGGGCATAGCAGTTTTCCACATATTTTCCTTAAGACACAGATCGTAATTTCACAGATGCTTCACACTGCTGTGGCAAAACTGGAGAGGGCCAGGAAAAGGCCGTGAATTGCTGTAAGAATCTGATAAAAACTACAGGGCATCTCTCCAACCCTGAGACCACTGCCTACGAAGGACTCACCAACCTCCTATGGGCCGAGTGTGGAGCCCTTTGGGTGCAAGGGTCCGGCTATGAATTTCCTTTCAACTGCATTTTGCCCAGATTTTCAAAGAGCAGAAGAGGCAATACTATGGCTTTAAGTCTGTTTAGCACAAAGCTCCAGCGCCTAGTACTTCAAGATCTACAAATACTTAAATGCAGACAGTTTAGAAATCCTGAGAAAGAACCCTGAGAAATCAAACACATCATTCTCGTTTTGGATATGAGAATTGATGGCATATACTTATTTGGTAACATACCTGCTTCATCAAGAGGCCTAAGTTTAGAGGATTAGGATGTGTGGCCATAGTTCTGGTGGCTGGGCACCACAGTCCTGGGGGGGGCAGCTTGAGATCACCCCCGGGCAGGGTGGAGGGAGGCTGGCTGCACCCACTGATTAAAGGAGAAAAGATCAAATATCTTTATGCCTGGCCAGCAGGGCAGGGAGATGCTGCTCAGAATGGCTGAAAGACTAGAGCTGGGTTTTTTTTTTAATTCATTTTAAAATTCAAGTGTTGTTAAGTTCATCCTTTCTTAGAGCACCGAAGGAAAATGCAGACTCTACTGCACCTATAAACAACAAGGGGGAAGAAAACATGTGTTTGCTTATTCAAACGGGACCGAGTTAGGAGACAGTCACTCGGGGGAAGGGAGGCAGGAAAGGACCTGTGGGATCTGCTGCCACCCTGTCCACGCACACCAATCCAGGAGCAGCAGCAGCCCGGGGCTTCAGGTCACACAATGGCCCTGGCGATAAATGCCAAGCCGTGCCCGTCCAGCCACAGGCCAAACAGAGACTGAGTGCCCTGCAGCCTTCTTCACACTCTTCCACGTGCAGACAAGACTCACAGGCCACTACCCCACTGCACACACAGTGTGGTGGTCTCTGGACAGTTATTATGAAGAACACAGGGGAACAGCTCCACTTACATGGTTAATGAAGAGACTCTTGCGCTTTTCTCTCACTGTGAAAACAAAAGATGCAACAGAAATGTTACACGCCTGTGTGCGAACCCCTGGCAGGTTGCTGAGGATGGGCCTCTGTGTCAAGGTCCGTCCTTCCACCAACCAACATATCCAGCTGCTTGATTATGACTTAAGAAATGCGACCTGCTCATATGCAGATGTGACCTCTGCTAAGAGAGCAGAACATGAAACCACGTACATCACAGCACCCAACAAAACCACTGCACCATAGTTAACTGAGTGGTAACGGCTTCCCAACTAAAGAAAACAGTAACTAGTAAAGCTCATAAAATTCTGCAGGCGTCCACTAATTAAGATGGTCAACAAAAAGCAGGACTATTTATTTCTAACCAAAACAGACCCATAAAGGTCCATACTACTAGGGTGAAATAAGACACGACATAGTGACTAGACAACAAATGATAACAATACTATCCATAACTGGATTGAAATACAGAACACTGGACGTCGGAAGCATCACTGGAAACCAGTTACTCTCCGCGCCGGTGCTGGGGGCCTCCCAGAGCATCCTGCCCCGCAGGGAGGCCGAGCAAACTCACAACAAAAGCACCCCTTTTCAGAGGCTGTTCTCACGCTGCTGGCTGTGTGGCAGGGTCAGCACCCCACCTTCGTTTCCCAGACCTCAGTGTTTCTCAAAATGGGGGCCTCTCAACCTCAAAGATGTAGAAGGGGGAGATAGGGAACCCAGAGGAGATTTTTAACAACCTAGTATCACTGAGTTTTGCATTTTCTTTCCTGAAAACTCCCTTTTGAGAGTATATAGAGTGAGAGTTCAGTCAGGATGATCCCCTGGAGAAGGGACAGGCTACCCACTCCAGTATCCTGGGGCTCCCCTGGTGGCTCAGACGGTAAAGAATCCGCCTGCAATGCATGAGACCCAGGTTCAATCCCTGGGTCAGGAAGATTCCCCGGAGAAGGGAATGGCAACCCACTCCAGTATTCTTGTCTGGGAAATCCCATGGACAGATGAGCCTGGTGGGCTACAGTCCACGGGGTCGCAAAGAGTCAGACACAACTGAATGACTGTGCACAGCACAGAGTAATAGTTGGACCATAAAGGAGGCTGAGTGCTAAAGAGGTGATACTTTCAAACTGTGGTGCTGGAGAAGACTTCTGAGAGTCGCTTGGATTGCAAGGAGATCAAACCAGTCCATCCTAGGGGAAATCAACTCTGAACATTCATTGGAAGGACTGATGCTGAAGCTGGAGTGCCAAAACTTTGGCCACCTGATGTGAAGAGCTAACTCACTGGACAAGACCCTGATGCTGGTAAAGAGTGAAGGCAGGAGGAGGACGACAGAGGATGAGAAGGTTGGATGGCATCACTAACTCAATGGTCATGAGTTTGAGCAAACTTGGGGAGACAGTGAAGGACAGCAAAGCCTAGCACGCTGCAGTCCATGGGCGTCGCAGAGTCGGACGGGACTTAGTGACTGAACAACAACAACACAGTAATCAATCAACACAGTTAACAAGCAGGTCACTGGAGAGGACAGAGATATATTTAAACCAAAAGGAACATCAGCTGAAAGGAAAAGGGCAGGGGAGGCTCTTTGACTGAGTGTGGATGTGAGGTCCTTGTCTGGGAGGTGCTGCGCCTGGCGTGGAGAAGAGACCCGCGGCTGCTCCAGAGGGCATGCAGATGCTGCAGACCCCTTGTCCACTTTCTGCAGGCTCCTGAGTGTGTCAGGTCAGCCCGGGTGCCACCAAATAGCAAGAGCACTGGACACGAGTGACAGTCATTCACAGGCTTTAGGGTGTACTTTCCAGAAACTCCTTACTTTTAAGGAGCTCCCACAACCAGGCGAGAAACTCTTAGAATTAAGTGGATTCTAATTCCTTACTGTCAACAGAACTGAAGGAGAATAAGACTGAATTGCAGCGATGAGGAGGGATTCTGGATGATAAATCCCTTGGAGATTCTGACACATACACCAAGTAGCGTAGAACCTATGGATTCTTCAGTGTTTCACTGCAACACATCCCCTGAGTGGGGATGGTGGGAGGAAGAGCCTAGCGGGCAAGCGGAGGGAAAGAGGAGGAGGAGGAGGTACAGGAGTGTTCGCTCTGCAACCTGGGAGACAGGACACCGCACAGAGATGGGTGTCGGTTCCTCTTCCTTGTTTTTAACCTGTGAGACTCAGGTAGATCCTCTACACTCAAAGGGAAGACCCAGCATTTGAGGAATGAAGGAAAAACAGAAGGACGAGAGTTGCCAACACACCAGTGATCGGTGGAGGAGGGGAGGGTGAGAGGGAAGGGGTAGATGCGCGCCCCTGACTCACACCCGGGGATCCTGTGAGGTCGGAGGACCCTGCCATCCGTTTCCCCATGATAACCAAGCCACGTGTCATCCACTTAAGAGGCTCTAATGCCATTCCATGTGAATCTAGGTAAAAAGCTTCTGGCTGATGTTGGTCTGTGCCCTGAATTCACAGGAAGCGAGAACCGAATCTGAAAGTGTGCCAGATTCGTGCGACTTGTTTTCACAGTACTATATTAAGTGCAAAGACTTGCTTTTGACTCTCATTTTTCATTGTCCCAAACCTTCACCCCACCAGCACTTTCCTGCCTGGCAATAACCTCCCCTCTCCATGGGCTCCCACTTCACCAGGTGAAGAAAAAAATGTCCTGCTTAGCTTCCACCCAAAACATTCAAAACTTATCTCACAAGTATTTGATGCCTACAGTGGTTTCTTCTTATACACTTAAAAAAAAAATGCACCAAATTCTCTCAGATCTCATCACTGGCCTGCTTAAATCAAGATCACCAATATTATATCAGCATTATGCTACATCAAAGTTGTCACCTAGCCATAACTGAGGAGTTATCAGTTCTTAAAATGAACTGTCTTAAGTATGCTTGATTACTTTTCTAGTCAACTTAGGATCTCCTCAAAATGAGAGCTTAGCAATTTGACCAGAGTCACGGCTAGAACCCCCAGGACCTCAGCACTGTCAGTACAGCATCATGTAACAGATTCCTCCACCGCTCTTTTCTGCAGGAACAGGCTGTGTCCACTGTATTGTGTCTTTTATCTCTCCTTTGTAGCCAAGAGCCAGGGAACAGTGACATAAGTCAAGGGCTGGAAAGAGGGGAAAATCCTCCAGAAGAAATTCCACGCCACAGAACAAGCAGCTGAACACAAGTGTGACACAAGGAAAACATCTACCCCTAGTGTGCAGGTCAATCTGGCTCTCAAATGACACAACTGAGATAATGGTGTTTTTATTTAGAGTTGTATTATGATTTCTTTTTATATACTATCCAATACTTCTGATCTTTAGAGAATTTATGCAAATAATAAATTTTTAAAGGAAAGTCTCTGATTCTCAGGGTACAAACTGCCTTGAACTATCCCAACTGATTGGCAAAATGAGGACAGTTGCTTCAAATAGTAAATTCTAAAAATATGACTTACTATAGAGAAACCCCAAAGGGTAACCACCCAAACATCCTTCGTGGTCACTAAGGATGACCACTAGGATTCTATCTTTATCCTGAGAATCACAGTGACTGGAAAATCAAGACAGGCTAGTTACCAGCATAAGTCTTAAAAAAAAAAAAAAAAAAGAAAGAAGAAAGAACCTACCGTCTGTTTGAGATTTACTGAGGAATATCGTGCTGGCCCGAGGATGGTCTGAGGGATTGAATTCCATGTTCAAATCTTTAAAGAAAGAAAAAGAAGATATATGAAAACCCACCAGATAACTAAAGGGCATCAAGATTTTCCATTTTTTAAACCTTAGATTACTAAGACATTCAAGGATTCCGGAAGAAACCAACAGTTACTGTGTTAATAGATTTTTCCAGGTTCCACTTTGAACACTTGACTATTCAGAAACTTGATAAAGTCATACATTAAAAATTAGACACCTGGCTGGAGATCTATTAGCCGAAAACTCCATTTTCTTTGTAAAAGTCTGTTCTGCACCAGTATAACTACAAAATAGCAGGACAACGTCCTAACACGTAACTAAGGAGAGGTACGTGCTAAAACTGACTCATCTAAATCCACAGTTAAGCGAGTGGTATCTCCTCGTTAAATGTGATCAAAATAGGATATATCTCAGCCAAATTGGTATCTACACACTCTGCTTAATTAAGACGGTTATTTTCTGAAAAGGCAAAATTAATTCTTTAGAGCAAAAGCTCACATTGCCCATCTGTGGGCATAATCGGGGCCACAGATGTGTTTTGTCTGATTCATTCATTTTCTTTCTTTTTTAATAAATTTGAACCCATGCATAATTTCTGTATTTCAAACACATATCACAAAGGGAAAAAAACTTATTTCCAGCTTCTCTTGAGAAATCAGATCATTTAGCAACACCAGGACCCACCCCAATGGTAGCAACTGGCAGGACCTAAGACCCCAGTGCCCAGTCCTCACCCTCTGCCCCACCACCCACTCCTTGGGGCCGTTCCTCAGTTCCTCCCGGCTACTGGCATATGCCTTTGTAATCCTGCCTTAGAACAGTCTCCAAGGGCTACAGGCTTGTCCAGTATAAACAATCAGAATCCCATCACAGGGGAGTTTTTTCAATTAAAAAAAAAATTCCATACGGAAAGAATGGTTAAGCAAAACAAAAGAATAAAGATACAGAAGAGAAGAGAGAGGACCAAAATTAATGGAAACTCAGAATGGTCTTCAAATCAGCTTCTAACATCACAGTGAAAACTTCTGAGTTCCATCATTTCAATAAATTTGCAAAGAAATCTAATCAACACCAACAAAAAACACAAAGTATCTTATCCTTAGCTTTAATAGCTAATCTAGTCAAAGATAAAAGCAAAGAAAAAACAAGGATGGTCACACGTTGTTGTTGTTGTTGTTGTTGTTGGGGGCATCCAGGGCCCTTGCAAAGTAGCTCGCTGGGCTCAGGGCAGCCTCAGCTCTGGAGGGTGTTGGCGTGTCTGTGCTTGTGAGTTTTCTCTGGAGCCTGCCTTGAGGGAGAGAATGACTGTGTCTCAGCCTGAGGTGCCACCTGCATTAAGGTGTAGCAGCTCATGACCTGGTGAAAGGTGGGCATTTGTGACTTGCTGGTGGAAAGAAAGAGAATCAGATCAGGAGAGCCCTCATGGTGCCTGTGGCTCATGTTGGCTGGGGCCCTGACTCCTTGTTTGTTTTTGTGTTCTATCGCTTCATTTTAAAAATACATATTGTATTTATTATTTATTTATTGGGTTGCCTCAGATCTCAGCTGTGGCAGGTGGGATCAAGTTCCCTGACCAGTGATCCAACCTGGGGAGCACAGAGTCTTGGCCCCTGGACCACCAGGGAAGTTGCTCTTTGCTCATTTTAACTTGAGGATCATATCCCCTGAGGAGATAAGTATCTACCTGCCAATCAGGAGAGAACATAGGGGGAATGGCTTCAGAGTCCATTCAGAGTGGCAGGTTAAAGCCTAGGGCTTGCTCTAAGCCAGTGGTCCCCAACCTTATTGGCACCAGGGACCAGCTTTGTGGAAGATAGTTTTTCTACAGATTTGGGTGGGGAGGATGGTTTTGGGGTGATTCAAGTGCATTACTTTTATTGTGCACTTTATTATTCTTTGTTGTTGTTCAGCCACTAAGTCATGTCTGACTCTTTGTGACCCCATGGACTACAGCATGCCAGGCTTCCCTGTCCTTCACCATCGCCCAAAGTGTGTCCAAATTCAAGTCCATTGCATCGGTGATGCCATCCAGCCTTCTCATCCTCTGATGCCCTCTCCTCCTCCTACCCTCAATCTTTCCCAGCATCAGTGATTTTTCCAATAAGTCGGCTGTTCACATTAGGTGACCAAAATACAAGAGCTTCAGCTACAGCATCAGTCCTTCCAATGAGTATTCAGGGTTGATTTCCCTTAAGATTGACTGGTTTGATCTCCTTGCTGTCCAAGGGACTCTCAGGAGTCTTCTCCAGCACCACAGTTGGAAGGCATCACTACTTTAGCTCTGTGCCTTGTACCCTGGAGGCAACACCTGATGGCTGTCACAGAGACCCCTTTGAGGTGACTGCCTCAGAGAGAAAAGGCAACTTTAGGAGATGTCGAGTCCCTGGAGTTGACTTCAACCCACTGCTTCTTTATGATGATGATACTTATTAAGCTTTCCAGGTGGCTCAGCAGTAAAGAATCCAATGAGGAGACGCAGATCCGATCCCTAGATTGGGAAGATCCCCTGGAGAAGGAAAGGGCTGCCCACTCCAGTATTCTTGCCTGGGAAATCCCAGGGACAGAGGAGCCTGGCAGGCTACAGTCCACAGGATCACAAAGAGTCAGACATGACTGAGCACCTCACACTAATAGAACATTATAAGAGTCTACAGCCAGACTTTCAGGTGAAAACAGAAATACTCGGTCACAATGCTTTCAGTCCACGTTTCGGCCGAGTACAAGGCATGACAGGATCCCTTTATTCAGAACTGAAAAGAAACTGACAGAATTTAATACAGCAATGCTGTGAGCCTTCCATGTCTGTGGGAACTGCACCTGTGGGTTCAATCAACCTTTAGTCAAAAATAATGCATTTGCCACACATGGGCATCTATTTAAATAACATTCGTATTGCATATCTACAACTCTGTATATAAAATTTACATAGCATTAGGTATTACAAGTAACCTAGAGATGACTTAAGGTGTACAGGGAGATGTGGTAGGTTATATGCAAATCCATGCCATTTTATATGAGGGACTTGGGCATCCACGGATTTTGGAACCAATCCCTGGTGGTTACTGAGGAATGACTATATTCTCCCATGCCACGTAGCCTAGTTTTTTTCTGTCCTTCCCACAGATGTCATAGCCTTGTTCATCTCAGCTTTTAAACTAGCACCAATGCTATAAGGATCCCTGTGATGGTGCCTAAGAGAAGTGGGAGTCATAATCCATGACTGACGGTCTGGAAAACCAGAAAAAGAAAAACACGACGGTGCAGCAAGGCCTAAACAGTGCTGGGTCTAATTAGGATAGATGAGGAGACATAAAAGACGAGCTGCAAAAACCAGAAACTTTCACCTCCCACCCACTTTCTCCACACTGCCTGGCCTCAGGTTGGTGGTGTTCCAGTGACTCATCCAAGAGATGAGCTTGACAGCATCAGTGAGTAGAGGCCGAAGGACTCAAGGACCCTCTGAGCACTTGGTAGTGTTTTAAGACCAACTGTGGTCAGCTAACCACCCCAACCCAACCTCAGATGACTCCATCAGGTCTGTTTCCTATCTTTAGACAAATGTATTTGACATGATCATAATCTTAAACTTCTGATTTCAATTTTAGGTTGTCACATTGCTAACTGTGACTAGGATCTGCAAAGCAATGATGGAAAATCAACAAATAAAGCCTGTTAATTTTAAATCAGTTTGGTTTACTTTTATTTTTAGTCACTACTGACCCACTGCCTGAAGATCAGTGACTCTCTCCATTCATTAGTGCTCCATTCATCAGAACCTGACCCCATTGGTTTGCTCCATTGGTTGCCACCGGGCCAGCCCCAATCCCTGCATCCCGCATCAGCACCCCTATTTATAAACCCTGCTGCTGTTGCTGTGGCAGCAAACTGCTGCTACCACAATTCCGACTGATTCCAAAGCCATCTTTTGTACCCCCGCTGACTTCATGTTTTTTTTTTACAATTATTCTAACGCGCTCACATTTGGTCATTTTCTGTTCTCACTCTCCTGGGGGCACACCTATGCATGGTGGGCCTCCAGCCTAGGTCTGTGCACACATCTGACTCACACTCATGTGCTCTGTCTCTCCATCCACCTCCTTCCAAACTGCCTATCTCTCAGTCTCCTACTCACTCTTGTTCTCTTCCTGTATCTGTCTCCTCTTTCCCTCCCGCACCCTCTCTCCAGTTTCACCACTGCCCCTTTCAAATATTTTTTGTTAAGATGAATCAAAGGAGAGAAAAGATCCTAATGTTTAAGGCTAAACAGAGACTGTTCTGCCAATACAGCAACTAGATAACCTATAAGCTCTCACACTACAAGCACCTAGAAATCTGAGATAAAATACAAGACATGCATTTAAAAGCCTAGACAGTGAGGCAAGGGAAATGGCTTGAGCCTCTAACCGAAGAGTGGAGTGGAGTCTTCTGGCAGAGCAAAGGCTGTCTGGCTATGTGCCCTGGGTCTCGGGTTTCAACCAAGGTGACCACATGTCTTGGTTCACACCGATTATTCTGCCACAACAGCCAATTCTATCCTCTTTACTTATAATGTCCTGATTAGGAAGTTAGCTTACTTTAGAAAGAAAAACACCAATACAGTATACTAATGCATATATATGGAATTTAGAAAGATGGTAACAATAACCCTGTGTATGAGACAGCAAGAGAGACACTGATGTATAGATCAGTCTTATGGACTCTGTGGGAGAGGGAGAGGGTGGGGAGATTTGGGAGAATGGCATTGAAACATGTATAATATCATGTATGAAACGAGTCGCCAGTCCAGGTTCGATGCACGATACTGGATGCTTGGGGCTGGTGCACTGGGACGACCCAGAGGGAGGGTATGGGGACGGAGGAGGGAGGAGGGTTCAGGATGGGGAACACAGATATACCTGTGGCGGATTCATTTCGATATTTGGCAAAACTAATACAATATTGTAAAGTTTAAGAGTAAAATAAAATTAAAAAAAAAAAGGAAGTTAGCTTATTTTAATGTCCTGCAGGATAGGATATAAGCCAGTATAGGGGATACAAGTTAGAACAGATGCTTGTATATGTGTCTGAAACCCTCAAAGAGATACAACTGCAACAAAAACTGAATTAGAAAACAAAGTTATCTATAAACCCAAATGAAAAAGGAGCTAGGCCTCAGAAGGGGAAACATCTCCCAAGGCCCCCTCCCCTGCCCACAGTGACTGGTACCCACTGGTCTGTCCGAATCTCCAGCATGGTTCTGGAGTTCCACTCTACTCTGCACATATAGTCCAGGGAACCCTGTGACAAGACTTTTACACCAAATTGGTCACATGCCAGTGAGACCCCTGTGTGCCTGGCAGAAGTAACTGCAAACCACTGCCTCTCTGAGCCCCTCCAAAGACAGGCTCCCCATCCCAAATGACATGACTCAGAGGAAATGATCCACTAGAAGTGAGAATCAAGAGACACAACAAATGATGTGACTAAAACCTGGATAACAGAGCTGGTGAGAGACGGCAAAATAAGCACGGGCTGAGGTACTTAAAGTCCGGGAGAGAAAAAGATTAAAATGTACAACTGAAAATGACAAGACTGAATTCTGGCTTCTCCTCGGCCACGTGAGCAAATCACTTAAAGATGATGGTGACACTCTGACAGGCCACCAGACCCTGTGATGATCAGAGACACTGCTGCTTAAAGCTAGTGGGATTCGGGGGCCCCGTGGAAAAGCTGAGTGGGGCCCTCAGCCCCACAGATCAGCACTGAGGACAGAGACCACATGTACAAAGTCCAAATGCTCAACAATAATCAACAAACAAGCTGAATAATGGAAATACATAAGAGAATGATCAAGTGAAGCAGCTCTTCTCAGCTTTTCTTTTTTTTTTCTTTAAAGAAAAACTGGCAAGAACCAACCATTAACTCACATGTAGATTAATTCAAAGAGAAAGAATCTCCTAGCAACCAGCCTCTCCTGAGGCCTGAATCAATGCTATTACCAAACAGGAAAACCACCACTTGGAACATTGATATTTTAATATCAGGCAAATAACTAGGTCTAGTATGGGCAATATTGGTAAAATTGGCCATTGCAGACAACTAAAAAGTGTCTGAAGTGACACACTGAAAGTCAGCAGAGACACTTGAGTCCCAATTATTACTTTATTCAATGGTCAATAAATATTTACTCAGAATCAACTTGATGCAGGCATTGCATGCAAGAAATACAAAGTGAAAATCCCGTGGCCCCAGGAATGCTGAGGCCTGGAGGCAGGGAAGCAGTCAGGGCGGGGCGGTGCCACAGAACCCAGGAGAGAGCTGAGGCTGCTGTGAATTGAGTCACACTGTGTGCTGAGTGAGGGGAGAGGGATGTGGGGGTGCTGGGGATAAAAACAAACGCACCAAGAACACTCAGTCCACAAAAAGATTCACCTCTGATTTTAGAGGCAGGTGGGACTGAGTAACATCCGGGACAAACGAAGTCAGTGATACTGAGATTTCCCAATAACAGATCCGACAGTATTTCCACTTTCAAACACAAAACCACCAAAAGGCACAGGTGCCGTAAGGAACACAGAGCACAAGCAAGAGGTGGCAAGAGACTCTCTGATCAATTGTCAGCGAGCGATCCGAAGCATTCCCCAGGCACCCCACACATGCAAATGAGGGCCACATCTACAGCAGCAGCAGAAAGCGCTAGAAACAGAGACTATGGTTATATAAATCAGGAATTATCTGAAAGCACTTTAAAGAGAGGAAATAAACCAAAGAAAAAATGAAAATAAGATTACAAAAGGATATCACGTGAAAGACAGGAAAACAGAAGATATAACTCGGGGCAAGTGCAGTGTAACCTATGTGTGAGGAGAGCTGTTGGGTGAGAGACACCAGAATGTGGGCACCGAGGTGCAACGCCCCAGAACCGTCTGAGGGGAAGAAAGACCTGGCTCCTACTCAACGCCAACAACACGGGAATAAATGACAGGAAAGGAACCAGTCTGCCTCTCTTACAGCAATTCTACTCCACAGACTCTGAAGACTGTTCTGTCAGTTCCAATATGTCAGCCGAGAGCACGTCTACAATTCCAAGAGGTCAAACTCACTCTGCAAATGAGATCACCCTTCAGTATAGACCTGATCTATATCTTATATTCTAAGAAGAAAGTTAAATTCAGAATTCACCTCCTACTTCAGTCTATAACTTCAACCTGCCAATTCTGGAGAAATACATAGAAGGGAATACTGTGGCCCTCTGAGAGTCCTACTTGACTCAGACACAAGGAAATGGGATGCATAACTAATAATAAAACCTGAGAGGCAACTGCCAGGGCCGAGCCGTTCTGTATTTAATGGGGTCTGTCGAGCTTCAGAGGGAAAGAAAACAGGCAGCCAGCCGGACAAGACGTGCATTCAGAGGAGCCACACCGGAAGATCAAAGTAAATAAATGTGCCTCCGAACCTGCCATCACAGACCTGCTGCTCGGTTCACCAGCACCGGACTGAAACAATCACATTTCGTTTTTGAAGCTGAGTCAGCACCAAGTCCAGCAGGAGAGAAGCGCGGTGCGGGCTCTGCTGTCCCATCTGAGGGCTCAGCACTGGGCGCGCCAGGCTCCAGTCCCAGCGGCATCGAGGCGCCGCCAGGTTTGGTGAAAATGCATTTTTTTGTCCTCCCTGCACAACCATCTGGCCAACGGTGGATGCAACTGAACAACTCTCAGCACACATGAGTGCAAGCACACACGCCAGCACACGTGACACCCCTCAGTCCTCTGCAAAACCCGAGACACTGAGACAGGGAGGACAGGCAGCCGAGTGCCCAGCCAGCTACTAAAACAGCCATTGCGACGGCAGAAGAAAACAAAGGCACATTTGACTGGGGCAGGTCACTTGGGGTCCCTGGTTTGTTAGCCTAGTAAACAGTGTTCGACCAGTACGCCAGAACCAGGGGCTCAGCACCCGTCCTGTTCCTCTCCTGTCTAGATCTGGTGAGAGATCAGGCACCAAGCCTGCTCGTGTCCCCAGGCCCGAGCGGGACAGCCAGGGTGTCGGGCATCTTCTCTGTGCTGGCAGCATGGTGGCGACCTCAGGGGGAGCAGAATAGGAGCAGGCCCTCTGGTAGGTTTCTTGTGACGGAGAAGAGGAGGCGAGAAGGTCACATTTATTACATTTTTCCTACCACAATCTTCCAGGTTTGGTGAAAATGGATTTTTAAGCCAAAATTTTTCTCAGCATTCCAAGAAATCCATGATCAACCACATACCCTGGTGACTATGTTCAAAATAGGAAATGTCACTTGTTTGCATGATACAATGAACTGCCCTTTGAGAAGAGGAAAACACTAGCAGGGATTAGCTTTGATTTTCTTCCATAATTAGAATGTCCTAGAGCATTCACTGAAAGGTCATCCTGCCATGGTTACCGCGCCCAATGGAAGGGGACAGTTCCAGCGACATCAGGCCCTCGGAAACCCTCGGGTACTATGGTCACTGCATCATGCTTCTTAGGAGTCGGACTGGTGAGAGGTTCTGAGTCACTGACAGCCTCCTCCTCAAAGCACCCAGCGGCCACCTCTGATCCAAGCAGGGATCATACTGCTTCATGGGAGTTTGTGAACAGAAAACACAGATTTGGACAGGTCACAATCGAAAAACTGATAAGGGCCACAAGTACATCAGTAAAACGCCAATATTATTATTACTAGAGAGCATGCACAACTGCAAAAAGCCTTAAATATACCAGATCTTCTTTTACCTGATTAAACTCTTTTAAAAAGTCTAGTCACTGGAGAGAGAAAAAGTAATTAAAAAGAATTAAAATAAGCTACGCCTGCTCAATTTAGACATCCAACGAGTAGCTTTTGCTAGTTACATTAAATATTAGTATTACGTACTTTCTCACATTGTAATTTCAGACTGCAATCTGAAACTATGAGTCATTCATTTAGTTTTGGGACTCTATCCTAGTGATATGATCTCACATGCAGACAAGGCTTTAATAAGCCCAAAGATGTTCATTACTGCATTATTTATAATAGGAAAAACAAAATTATAAATAATCTAAATGTTCACTAATAAGAGACTGAATAAAGCAGGTGGCAAATTTACAACATTTAAATTTGTAGCTATTACAAATAATAAGTGTTTATAAAATGCATAATGCGTTTATAATTGGGGAAATGCTTCTATATATCATGCTAAATGAAAATGAAAATAAAAAATTTGTACACAGTGTCACCACAATTATATGTCACCCAGGTTTGGATTTTATTGCTTTGGTGGTAGTGGTTTTAAGTAAATCTAGCTTTTAAAAGTACTAAAAGAAACTACACAAAAAAATGTTCACAGTACTTCTTTTGTATAAGGCAAGCATAGGAACTTTTTCTCTTTTCATTTTCTTTCTACTTTATTTTTTTAATTGAAAGATAACTGTTTTACAGAATTATGCTATTTGCTGTCAAACATCAACGAGAATCAGCCCAAGGTACACCCATATCCCCTCCCTCCCAAACCCCCTCTCCCATCTCCCTCCCCACCCCACCCCTCTAGGTTGATACAGAGCCCCTGTTTGAATTCCCTGAGTCATACAGCAAATTCCTATTGCCTATATATTTTACATAGGGTAAAGTAAGTTTCCATGTTACTCTCTCCAGACATCCCACTCTCTCCTCACCTCTCCCCGCGTCCCTAAGTCTGTTCTCTATGTCTGTATCTCCACTGCTGCCCTGCAAATAAATTCATCAGTACCATCTTTGTAGATTCCATATATATGCGTTAGTATACGATATTTATATTTCTCTTTCTGACTCACTTTGCTCTGTAAATAGGCTCTAGGTTTGTCCACCTCATTAAAAGGGTGTGGAAAAAAGGGAACCTTCTTGCATTGCTGGTGGGAAAGTAAACTGATACAGCCACTATGGAAGACGGTATGGAGATTCCATTAAAAACAAAAACTAGGAATAAAACCACCGTACGACCCAGCAACCCCACTCCTAGGCATATACCCTGAGGAAGCCAAAATTGAAAAAGACACATGTATACCATTGTTCATTGCAGGACTATTTACAATAGCTAGAACATGGAAGCAACCTAGATGTCCATCGACAGATGAATGGATAAAGAAACTGTGGTACATATACACAATGGAATATTAGTCATAAAAAAGAACACATTTGAGTCTTTTTTTTTTAAAAAAAAAAGCTTTTCTATATGTTCCAGTTTTTCTCTGTGGACATATTTTGCACATTCAAAATGAAGAGAAAGTTAGAGCTGCCCTTTATATCATGCTACAGAGCGTTAAATCTTACCATTAAATTTTCAGCATCAACAAAGACAAAAAAATTTACTCTAAAATGGTGGAAACTTCCATAGTCACTTAGATGAAAAACAAAGAGTTGGTAGTAATTTCATATATTAGATGGGAAGTTAAACATTACAAATTAAACAAGGTTAAATTTATTTACTGCTGAACAGGAATATTGTTTCATTCCAGATAAGCAAGGTTATGATTGGTTTAAAGAAGACCAATACCACTGTTGAGCTGATATAAACTAAAAGGCTATTTTGATATCTGAATAGGAGGTGTGCATGAAAAGTGTGCATGTCATTTCTTATCTCAGCAGCATTTAACCTAAAGGTATATGCAGAGATGGGGCTTCTCCTGTCGCTCAGCTGGTAGCTCAGCTGGTAAAGAATCCACCTACAAGGCAGGGGACCCTGGTTCGATTCCTGGGTTGGGAAGATCCCCTGGAGGAAGGCTAGGCTACCCACTCCAGTATTCTTGCTTGGAGAATCCCCCAGGAGCCTGGTGGGCTACAGTCCATGGGTTTGCAAAGAGTCAGACATAACTGAGGGACTAAGCACATACGCAGAGACAAAGTCTCACAGAAGAGTGGGAAGCCAAGCAGAGCACCCAGGGGCACCCTGAGTAGCTCAGTGCCCCAAAGAAATCCCAGGATAGACCTACACATTTGGGCTAAAAGCCTATTAATTGTTTCCTGCCTGTTACTTCCTTATCCAATTATCTGTGGTCCCAAATCACAGACACAGCACAAATAGCCAACTTTGGCTAAAAAGACTGAGCAAAACCAGTGAACAGAAATCACATGAAGCCTGCAAATGCCCCAGCGTCAGACACAATATTTCTGGCATTTCATGGTAGACACACTACATTTGGATTATTATTTATAAAGCTTTTAAGCTACTGAAACAACACTGCTACTAAATAGCAGTGTTAGATATCTTAGAAATTAAAATTTTATATTACTTCCAGTCTTGCCATATTTTTTCTTTTTTTAGGATTCAGAGTTAATTTTGGGGGGGCCACACCATGCAGCTCCCACCAGGGATCGAACCTGGGCCATGGCAATGAAAGTGCCGAGTCCAAACCACTAGACCACCAGGGAACACCCTTGTCATATTTCTTAAGAAACATGAATGTACAGTGTTAGAAATAACTGAGATGTAGACAACGATGATGATGGTGATCAATCATCGTCACCACCATCTTCATTATCATCATCACCATCTCAGGCCCAGAGTGCTGGCTTTTATCCTCTGCTTTTAAATATAAATGAAAACCAACCTGCTTCTTCCCCTCTAACCAGCAGAGCAGGGAATCATAAACAGCCCTGGGGAAACATCGTGGGCAGGGGGGTGGGGGTGGGTGGTCATCAGCTTCACAAATCCCACAAGGGGCAGAGCAAGGACAGAAGGCTGTCTCTCCTCACCACCAAACAAAGATCCTGGCAAAGAGGGGAAGCTGCTCGAGAAAGACGATCTGACACAATTTTATGATAATTCCTGTTTCTGAGTTTTGTGTTCCAAATATATACTATCTGTGGCAAATATACACCACCCATTTTCACTCAAAGCAGGGAAGGAAAGGGAATGACTTCCTGCACACAAACATGGTCCAGAGGGCAGCAGGTTTAGGACAGTTAAGTACTATTTAAACGAACTAAAATATTCTGTATTTGGAGGGGATGGAACAAACTCACATTTTCCACTGGGCGTATATATTTGTCCAATGTTGAAGGGGACAATGCTTTAGAGATTGATTTGACACGTAAGTATTTTGAAGGGAAGACTTTTGAACCTCACTAATCTATCTCATGCCAAAGAATGCTCAAACTACCGCACAATTGCACTCATCTCACATGCTAGTAAAGTCATGCTCAAAATTCTCCAAGCCAGGCTTCAGCAATACGTGAACCGTGAACTTCCAGATGTTCAAGCTGGTTTTCGAAAAGGCAGAGGAACCAGAGATCAAATTGCCAACATCCACTGGATCACGGAAAAAGCAAGAGAGTTCCAGAAAAACATCTATTTCTGCTTTACTGACTATGCCAAAGCCTTTGACTGTGTGGATCACGCTAAACTGGGGAACATTCTGAAAGAGATGGGAATACCAGACCACCTGACCTGCCTCTTGAGAAACCTATACGCAGGTCAGGAAGCAACAGTCAGGACTGGACATGGAACAACAGACTGCTTCCAAATGGGAAAAGGAGTACGTCAAGGCTGTATATTGTCACCCTGCTTATTTAACTTATATGCAGAGTACATCATGAGAAACGCTGGGCTGGAAGAAGCACAAGCTGGAATCAAGATTGCCTGGAGAAATATCAATAACCTCAGATAGGCAGATGACACCACCCTTATGGCAGAAAGTGAAGAGGAACTAAAAAGCCGCTTGATGAAAGTGAAAATGGAGAGTGAAAAAGTTGGCTTAAAGCTCAACATTCAGAAAACGAAGATCATGGCATCCGGTCTCATCAATTCATAGGAGATAGATGGGGACAGTGGAAACAGTGTCAGACTTTATTTTGGGGGGCTCCAAAATCACTGCAGATGGTGACTTCAGCCATGAAATTAAAAGACGCTTACTCCTTGGAAGGAAAGTTATGACCAACCTAGATAGCATATTCAAAAGCAGAGACTTTACTTTGCCAACAAAGGTCCATCTAGTCAAGGCTATGGTTTTTCCTGTGGTCATGTATGGATATGAGAGTTGGACTGTGAAGAAGGCTGAGCACTGAAGAATTGATGCTTTTGAACTGTGATGTTAGGGAAGACTCTTGAGAGTCCCTTGGACTGCAAGGAGATCCAACCAGTCCATTCTGAAGATCAGCCCTGGGATTTCTTTGGAAGGAATGATGCTAAAGCTGAAACTCCAGTACTTTGGCCACCTCATGCGAAGAGTTGACTCATTGGAAAAGACTCTGATGCTGGGAGGGATTGGGGGCAGGAGGAGAAGGGGACAACAGAGGATGAGATGGCTGGATGGCATCACCGACTCGATGGACGTGAGTCTGAGTGAACTCTGGGAGTTGGTGATGGACAGGGAGGCCTGGCGTGCTGCGATTCACAGGGTCACAAAGAGTCGGACACGACTGAGTGACTGCACTGAACTGAATCTATCTCACTTCTCAATTAATAAAATTAATAAATAACACAGTGTTACACTGTGGAATCAAACATTTACTATTTTTTGAAAAAGGTCCAAATAGCCATCATGTTCCTCTACCTTTTCTGCTGACTGGTTACCAGTCAAGAAAAATCAATATCTAAAAGAATATTTTTTATTTCAGAACTTTATAATATAGTCCAAGTCCCACACTTTGGAGGAGTGGCTTAAGCCTCCCATCAGACAAATAACCATAAAATATTTTAGGAGATGGTAGGGTGTCCTAATTATTTTCCAACAGAGTGTCTCAAAAGCCTTTTCTTATGAGAGTAAAGGGTATTAAACAGATTATATAACAAATGTGAGAGTTCTTAAAACATGAACTATTTAGAAGTAAAAGTACCTAATGTCTGCAACTTATTTTCATATGGTTCAGGAAAAAAAAAGTATGTAAGAAAGAAAAAATAATAACGCGATTGTGGCAAAATGTTAACTACATTTTGTGGTAACGTTAGTACTATTCCAACTTTTCTGTAAGTCTGAAACTGTTTACAAATAAAACATGAAGGAACATGTATCAGCAGGTTTAGTACACAAAAGAAGAGTTACTTAGGTTATGAACTCTTTCCTACAGACTCTCTACCTTTCCTCATTTCTGGTTCTCATCCAACCCTCCCTAGTCAGACTTGTAGGAAGGCAGGCTTTCTCGCCCCACTCCCGGCTCCAAGCCAACTCCAAACACGGCTTCTGTTTCTTCTCACCTGAATCCTTTCTCAACAAAGTCATCAATGACTCTCATTCCCGACACACTAGCTCTAAGCAGACTCCAGCTTTTCTGGTAGAGATGTGACTCCAACTACTGCTCTGCTGTTGTCTCTCCACGAAATTTTCTTCCTCTGACTCTTAAGACTTCCCTTAGACTTCAAATACGATGCACTTTTTGCCCAACTCCTGTCAATTCCCAGTGCTCTGCCCTGGGAAGGATCCTGAGGCTCCACTGTAAACCCACGCAGGGCAACGGGCCCTGAATTCACGGTTTGCCAAAGTCCAACCTCAGCACGTGACCTTACACAACAGGGGCGACACCGATGCGCTCTGCTGGGCACGTAACTGGTCATTTAGTGCTGGTCATGGAGACAAGCTGACCTTTCCAGCCCTTGGGTTATGCCCAGGGACACTTTTCATATTGCTTTACTCAGACTTTTAAACTGTTGTTTAAAACCTTTCTCTATAACTGTTTCACTGTTTAAATTTTTTCTATCTAAAACTATAAATGGAAACTTTCCCTTTCACAGATTTTCTTATAAGGTTGGGTATTCTCAGTATCTTCAACTCTGAAGCCAAGTTTATTTCCTGAGAAACACATTTTCTTTCTCTTCTAATTTTACAGTGAGTCATTAACCGAAATTAACTTTATATAAAAGGCATCTCCACTGTCAAATGAGACACAACAGATAAACTCTTACCAAATGTATAAGAATAACCTCCTGCTTTTTCCATTTAATAGCCTAATTTCTGGGTACAGTCTATTTATAGACCACGAAGATAAAGAAAACAAGCAGCGCACATACGGCTGATGCGCAGAAGAAGCACTCTATGTAACCACCCAAGGCCACACACACACAACATCTGGGAAAGCTCTGGCTCTTCCTGTCACCGTCCCTTCCACAGTGAAAGTCATTTCAAACAAGACTGTTGCTGCTTCTACGCTGACAATAGTCTAAAAGCCAACTTGTTCCACACTCACAATGGCGCCTTTCTGTGAGACGGTGGAACGGGCTGTGTTCTGAAGGAGGGGGCCCGACACCTGTCGGAGCTGAAGAACCCGCAGCCCAGCCCAGCCCAGCCCATGACGCGCTCCACAGGACTGCCGGGAGCACAGAGCCATCTTTCAAAGCATGGAACGTTACACAACAGTGCTCTTCTCAGATTGTTGTATAATTGCAGCACTTGGGACTCAAAATTAAGTTCCTATATTATATTTCTACTGCTACATTTTATGTCCCTTTAGTAAAAGGAGAACTTTTATGAAGTTGACATTTTGGGAAACTTTACACTTCAAGCAATTTCAGTCTGATCTGTAAAACATGACTTTCCTTAATAAAAAAAAAAAAGGCGGGGGGGGCGGGGGGGAGAGGGGGATTTCCCTTCTTGTCATGAACATTTATCATGTTTTCTTTTCTACTACAGGCCTTGTTGTTATTGAGCTGCTAAGTCGTGTCCAACTCTTTGGGACCCCATGGACTGCAGTTCACCAGGCTCCTCTGTCCATGGGATTCTTCAGGCAAGAATACTGGAGTGGGTTGCCACCCTCTTCTCCAAGGAATCCTCCTGACCCAGGGATTGAACCTGAGTCTTCCCCTTGGCAGGTGGATTCTTTACCACTGGGTCACGAGGAAAGCCCATATTATAGGCCTAATCTCAAGTAAATAATCTAATGTATGTTATTCATTTCAGTCTGGCTTCTTAAGAGACTCTGCCTTTAAATTTCCAGCAAACGGGGTCTTGTCAGGGAGGTGCTAATAATATAGCATGAACTCTGGATTAGCAACCACAACACTCTAAGTGGAGAAATAGCACAGCTTTCTGCAATGTCTCAGGCCACAGCTATACAACAGAAATAAGAGCACCCATCCTTAAAAAACATCACAGGAGCACAAGCCAAAATGATGTGTAAAAAGAGATGTTTTGACTCAGCGACACTACGAGCAAATGCAGACATGGTTCAGCTGAGTTGGATGACTTCTGTGGGTAGCATCACTAAACACGCTGTGAACAAGCAAACAAGTGTTTGTCATGTCTACCGCAAGTGCAGCTCACTAGAGACTGGTCCCAGTGTGCTTGAGTGTGTGTCAAAAGCCCCAGTCAGACACCCCAAAGAAGCTTCTGGGAGTGTTGGAGAAACAGCCGTAGGAGGCATGGGAAACAAGAAGGGTCTGCAGCAGGGGGACCGGCTCAGGTGCAGCTTGTCTGCGGCTGTTTCTGCAGCTCTTTGGCGGAGCTGAGTAGGTGAGACGCAGACCATGTGGCCTTTTCAGAAAAAGTCAGCTGACCTCTGGTCTAAAGCTAAGGAAGAAGACCAAGGCTGGAAATACATGTGAGGGAATCTCTAGATAGGGGCATAGAGGTGTCACTCCCCAGGAGAACAAGAATGTCTAAGTCAACTGACGGTTAAGTAGTGGGTAGGACAAGGAAGCTTCTAGACCAGTCCCACCTGGTCCTTACTCTTGATCCCCCGACAGCATACACTCTGCTAAGTAAAAAGTACGTGTGCAAAAGTACATGTGTTAGTTCTCATAAACAAGTGACAAGACACACCACAAAAAACAAAGAATTATTATGCTTAGCTTTTTGAAAATGGTGATTTCTTTTTATCCATGTAAGGAATACAGGGACGTACCGTTTATTCAAGTCTCTTACCCTTCAATGTTAATTATCAGTATCTCAAAAAAAAGTCAAAAACTCTTAAGTGTTTGAAAGGCATTTATATAACCCAAATTATGCTTCAAAAGATGCATGCACTCTGCTGACACGAGAACCTGCTCTGCCCCACCAACCTGCCTTCCTCTGCCCACTGTTGCACCACCACAGACACAGAGTGGGTTGAGCAGGTTATGCACGGTACAAGTTAACAGTCTTAATGTAGTTAGTTAAAGCAACCCTATAAATATGGTCTTTTAATTCCTATCTTACAAATGAAAACTGAGGCTGGTGCGTGCGTGCTAAGTCATTTCAGTCATGTCTGACTCTTTGCGACCCTATGGACCGTGGCCCGCCAGGCTCCTCTGGTCCATGGGATTCTCCAGGCAAGAATACTGGAGTGGGCTGCGATATCCTCCTCCAGGGGATCTTCCCAATCCAGAGATCTAACCTGCGCCACTTACATCTCCAGCACTGGCAGGCAGGTTCTTTATCATGAGCATAACCTGGGAAGCCCAAACTGAGGCTGAGAGAGAACTAAATAACTGCCCTAGTGTCTCAAAGCTAGAAACTGGCAGACCCGATACCCAAACCTAGCTCACCTGACCCCACAGTCTATAAAGCATTTTCATCTCCTGCAGATGTAAATCGTATGTGAACTCAGCACACCAGGGAAGCATAAAGCTACTTCCCTGTAGAGCTGCCCCTAGGGAGCAGTGGATAAGGACAGCTGCCCCAGATTCTCTCTCCATAGCCTAAGACAATCCAGGGAAATGCAATCGTAGTCAGGAGCGGAGCTGGCAGTTTCCTCAGTCCACGTTGCCAATCCCTAAATCTGCCTCTGCAAAGGCCAGGCGAATGCTGCTTCATTGAGGCTCTGGCTACCCGCTGCCCTATGGCAGATTCCATTCCCCTCCAGGAGACACTCGTGTTCATTTCAACAGTCAACTGTCCTTATTTTGATTGAAGAAAAGGAGAGAAGGTCCAGATGCATTCAAAACGCTCTCCTCCAGGGTTCCCTGAGTTTGACGAAGCACCGCGCAGTGGCTCAAACCAGTGGTTCCCTCCCCTCATGCATCCAGCAAGTGCTGCCAATGTCAACACCTTAACCTTATCTCCATGACCTCTCTCTCACCTGCACAACTCCCCACTACATCGCCTCTCTAGGTTGTTCTTGTCTATTCTCCAACCCTGACAAGTGTTCCACCCGCCCTCCCTCTCTTCTCACACCCCATCACTGGCTTCTCACTGCTCAATGTAAACACAGAGAGGATTGCCACAGCCTGCTTGCTGTGTTTCACGCTTCCGGGCCCACCCTCCACCACCCCCCTCCCTCTCATGCTCCTGTTCTGGCCACGTGGGTTTCCTGCAGCTGCTGTGGCGGGCAGCGGTCCACACGCTTACCTCTCCACTCAAAAGTCCTCGCATCACCACTGGTCCCTGCCGAGCCCTCGGGTCTCAGACGCGCCCTGGCCCCGTGGTGCAGCTTCTCCCTGCAGGCTCTCCTGAACGCCCCCGGCATCCATCGTAGAGCGCCACCTTTCCCTCCTGACTGTCAACCACTGGCAGCAGTGGCGACATCTGCTTTGCTCACCATTTTAACCCAAAGCTCGGCATAGATTAAGAACATAATAGACAGCTGTCAGATAAATAAAAGCCAACATATAATCAGAACGTGCTGATACACGCCCAGAAAGAACGAGCCGATTTACACTCTCACAGGGTGTGAAAGTGACTTTCCCCACCTTCGTCACCAGGTACTAGGGAAGTTTCCATGTCCTGGCTAAGTGGTAGCTGCCAGGCCCAGGAGGGGCAGTGGTGAAGGACACAGCAGCGTGTGGCACCCTCACAGCTGGCATCCGTCAGCGCTTGGCTGGTTGCTGCTTCTTAAATCTCAATGAAGGATGTAATTTGAGACTGGGTTTCAGCCTCTTTTACGAAGACCTCTGACAGACTCCCGCTGACACTACACATATTTGGTCCTGGCAAATCCAAGACACTGATCTCTACTCCCTTGCAATCTATGTTCTTTATTTACACATATGCTTCCATGGGTTGTAACAAATTTATCTCATATATATACATGGAGAATGTATGTACCAGTAAGTATTAAAATATTCACACAGATACACATATTCATTAACATTTATGGAACACTTATTATGTGCCAGGCACAATAACAAAGGTTTTAGATGCATTATTTCAGTTACTTACTAGAAGGCTTTCAAGAACATTCTATGATCATATCCATTTTAAAATGAGGAAACTGAAGGTTAGAAGGCTGTATAGCTGGCCCAAGGCTACATAAAGAAGGATGAGCCCCGAAGAACTGGTGTTTTTGAACTGTGGTGCTGGAGGAGACTCTTGAGAGTTCCCTGGACAGCAAGGAGATCAAACCAGTCAATGCTAAAGGAAATCAACCCTTAATATTGGAAGAACTGATGCTGAAGCTGAAGCTCCAATACTTTGGGCATCTGATGTGAAGAGCCGACTTATGGGAAAAGATCCTGAAGCTGGGAAAGACTGAAGGCCGGAGGAGAAGGGGGCGACAGAGGAAGAGACAATTGGATGGCATCACTGATTCAATGGACATGAGTTTGAGCAAACTCCGGGAGATAGTGAAGGACAGGGAAGCCAGGTGTGCTGCAGTCCATGGGGTCGCAGAGAGTCGGACACGACTGAGTGACTGAACAACCACAGGGGAGAGGCAGAGCAGGCGTCTGTCTGCTCCAGACCCGCCATCCCTTCCCCCAAGCTCCCTAGGCTTCTGCCAAACTACAGCTAACCAGCAGGAGCTTGGAAAGGAAAACGTTTTGGCTCTTTTAAGAGAAGAAAATACCATCCTTAGCTTAATGAGTCTTTCCATGCCACGGCAGGCCCTGACCACACACAGAGCTACAACAGGGGGTTTATTCGGAGATCCATCTCCCCCACAGAATGGATTCTCAGGCCAGATGGAAGCACATACAATCACACGCATCAGAGAAAGGCGGGGAAACTACCAAGGGTAATACCACTTACTTAGTACATTTCTTAAAACTGGCTCTTTTGATTCCGCCCTTGCTGGCCTGGATGGAAAACTACAACATGCCCTTAGGAAGCATATATTTTAACTACAGAGAAAATGACCACGTCCCTCCCTGGAAGAACACCCATGACGTACAAACCCTGAGAACAGCAATGCCAGGGCCCTCCACTCACACTGCTGCTCCTCACCCACCTTTTTTCTTGTCCACTTTTTAAAAATAAACTTTATGGAGGTGATCTACAGGGAATTAAACATACACCCATTTTGAATGTACATCTCAGGGCGTTTTGACAAATTTATACACTGTATGACCACCATCACAGTCAAGACACAGAGTATTTTTGTAACTTCAGATCTGCTCCTGTGCCCCTTCCCAGACCACACCCTACCCACAGCAGGCCCTGATCCCCGGTCACTCACAGTGACCTGGAGGCATCTTCTCTAGACTTGCACACAAACAGATGCACGGAGTATGACCCTTGCCCACCCCTGACTTAAATCTTCTCCACAGTGCACTGTTTCATACATCCTGGTATTTACTGAATTCCAGCTGTGCTGTCTGATGCTCTGTTCAATGAGACACAGTGTGGAGAGGCAAGTTCATGCCACACTGACGCACCCAGAAGTGTGCATGCAAGCAGCCGAGCCCTGGCACAGTGCCCTACCTCCCAGCACCCCAGGCAGGCTCAAGGCATGGAGCCTGGGAAGCCCTGATTTCCTGTGAACCCCAGGAAGAGTCCCCTGTGACTCTGGCTGCTGCAAAATGAGCCCCTGGCTCACAGCAGGTCCTCAGGCTCTCTGGAATTGTGTTCAGCATCACTTCTGTTTCATCTTATGCTTCCATCACAGTTTTCCTTTTTCTTTCCTTCCCTTTTAAACTTATAGTATTTTCCTGCGTGTGTAGGTGTCACAGACAAGGTGGAGCTGGTTCCCTGACTGGACGTGAGGGCAGGACTGGGAGAGACAGGTAACCACCTCCTTTTCCCTCGAAGGAGAGCTCCTCTCCTCCCACTGATCCATCCCAAGCAATCATGCTCACCTAGCTTCAGGTGAGACTCACCTGGGAAGTTTACAAAATACTGATGCCTGGATCAAATCCCTTATGATTATACAGTGGAAGTGAGAAATAGATTTAAGGAACTAGATCTGATAGACAAAGAGCCTGATGAACTATGGACAGAGGTTCGTGACATTGTACAGGAGACAGGGATCAAGACCATCAAGACCATCAGAGCCTGATGAACTATGGATGGAGGTTCGTGACACTGTACAGGAGACAGGGATCAAGACCATCCCCCAAGAAATGCAAAAAAGCAAAATGGCTGTCTGAGGAGGCCTTACAAATAGTTGTGAAAAGAAGAGAAGCTAAAAGCAAAGGAGAAAAGGAAAGATATAAGCATCTGAATGCAGAGTTCCGAAGAATAGCAAGGAGAGATAAGAAAGCCTTCTTCAGCAATCAATGCAAAGAAATAGAGGAAAACAACAGAATGGGAAAGACTAGAGATGTCTTCAAGAAAATCAGAGATACCAAAGGAACATTTCATGCAAAGATGGGCTCAATAAAGGACAGAAACGGTATGGACCTAACAGAAGCAGAAGATATTAAGAAGAGGTGGCAAGAATACACAGAAGAACTGTACAAAAAAGATCTTCACGACCAAGTTAATCATGATGGTGTGATCACTCACCTAGAGCCAGACATCCTGGAATGTGAAGTCAAGTGGGCCTTAGAAAGCATCACTATGAACAAAGCTAGTGGAGGTGATGGCATTCCAGTCGAGCTATTTAAAATCCTGAAAGACGATCCTGTCAAAGTGCTGCACTCAATATGCCAGCAAACTTGGAAATCTCAGCAGTGGCCACAGGACTGGAAAAGGTCCATTTTCATTCCAATTCCAAAGAAAGGCAATGCCAAAGAATGCTCAAATTACCCCACAATTGCACTCATTTCACACGCTAGTTAAGTAATGCTCAAAATTCTCCAAGCCAGGCTTCAGCAGTATGTGAACCGTGAACTTCCAGATGTTCAAGCTGGTTTTAGAAAAGGCAGAGGAACCAGAGATCAAATTGCCAACATCCGCTGGATCTTCGAAAAAGCAAGAGAGTTCCAGAAAAACATCTATTTCTGCTTTATTAACTATGCCAAAGCCTTTGACTGTGTGGATCACAATAAACTGTGGAAAATTCTGAAAGAGATGGGAATACCAGACGACCTGACCCGCCTCTTGAGAAACCTATATGCAGGTCAGAAAGCAACAATTAGAACTGGACATGGAACAACAGACTGGTTCCAAATAGGAAAAGGAGTACGTCAAGGCTGGATATTGTCACCCTGCTTATTTAACTTCTATGCAGAGGACATCATGAGAAACGCTGGGCTGGAAGAAGCACAAGCTGGAATCAAGATTGCCTGGAGAAATATCAATAACCTCAGATAGGCAGATGACACCACCCTTATGGCAGAAAGTGAAGAGGAACTAAAGAGCCTCTTGATGAAAGTGAAAGAGAAGAGTGAAAAAGTTGGCTTAAAGCTCAACATTCAGAAAACGAAGATCATGGCATCTGGTCCCATCACTTTATGGGAAATAGATGGGGAAACAGTGTCAGACTTTATTTTGGGGGGCTCCAAAATCACTGCAGATGGTGATGGCAGCCATTAAATGAAAAGACGCTTACTCCTTGGAAGGAAAGTTATGACCAACCTAGATAGCATATTCAAAAGCAGAGACATTACTTTGCCAACAAAGGTCCGTCTAGTCAAAGCTATGGTTTTTCCACTGGTGATGTCTGGATGTGAGAGTTGGACTGTGAAGAAGGCTGAGCACCGAAGAATTGATGCTTTTGAACTGTGGTGTTGGAGAAGACTCTTGAGAGTCCCTTGGACTGCAAGGAGATCCAACCAGTCCATCCTAAAGGAGATCAGTCCTGGGTGTTCATTGGAAGGACTGATGCTGAAGCTGAAACTCCAATACTTTGGCCACCTCATGCGAAGAGTTGATTCATTGGAAAACTCTGATGCTGGGAGGGATTGGGGGCAGGAGGAGAAGGGGATGACAGAGGATGAGATGGTTGGATGGCATCACCGACTCGATGGACATGAGTTTGAGTAAACTCCAGGAGTTGGTGATGGAAAGGGAGGCCTGGCATGCTGCGATTCATGGGGTCGCAAAGAGTCGGACATGACTGAGTGACTGAACTGATACCTCGATCCACCCCAATAGCTCCTAATTCTACAGGTCTGGGATGGGCTCAGGCCAGGCGTATCTCAGAGTTGGTTGGGGAGACCGCGGGGTAGCCGGAGGGAGGGGTGGGGTCCTGGACCAACCTCCCTCCGGCAGCATGCCACCCCCAGCCCCCCACTACGAAAAAGACCCATAAGGCACCCGAGTTCTTGAACTCCAAGGCTTTAATGCCTTAGTCCATCCAGGTACCAACTACGTCCCTGACAAAATTCATGTTGCGTGTCCTGGTGTGCAGCTTGAGCAGTGGATTTCTGTGATGCTTAATAAATCTGTGATAGGGGTCACTGCATTTAATTACTAACATAAAGCCCAAGATATTAAAGGGATCTTTTTTCTGCTCTGCTCAAGACACCAATATACTTTTTAAGAGTGCACAATGGATCTTAGAAATGGTTTCTTCCACTGTGGCTACATCTGTCTGGGTCGAGACAGGAAGCCTCAGGGGCACAATGGCTTCTCCTCATTACAAATTCGATCGAACAGTAATGAAGGGACCACAAAGCCTATTGTGACACACAGACGGGTAGAAATCTGACTTCTTCCTCAGAACAAAATATCGAAGTCTTTTCTGTCAGAATGCTTGTCCATGTAGAAATGATAATTCAGCATACTCTAATACTCTACCAGGGTGGAAGGGTTGCTAGAAAGATTTCTGGCCTCAATTTAACATTTTATTTTTGAGACAAAGAGTTCCAGGGAGATGGATATTGTCTTTAAAAGTCAGTGAAACCACTGGTTCAGCATCACAGAATTTCCAGGTAACTGACACTGTATTATACCATGCTGTTAAAGAAATTCTAAGAGTGTTTTAAAAATGTACTGCGTACCCTCCTGCCTTCCTAATCAGAGTATCTGAGACCGCATCTTGCCTGTTCTCAATGCCTGCCCCAAGTCATCTATCAGGATAAATCCTCAGGGACAACACTTGAAGAGGCTACTGAGGATGCTGGGGTCTTTGCACCAATGTGGAGTTTGACTTGGGGTGTTTTTTGAGGTCTTGGTTTATTTCTCTATAGTTCTGCTGTCTCCTTCCTCACTATCATACCTTCCTAATAACTTGCTTCCAACTGGGAAAGCAGGCAACACAGCATGTCTGTAGAGAAGATTTCAGAGCAAAGGCTTAAGTGCTGCTCACTGTGTGTGCAAGTGTGTAAGAATGGGTGTGGGTGTGTGCGCACGGGTGTGTGCTGGGGTAGTGGAGCGGGGAGGAGGAAACAGGGTTTTAACTGAATGAAAGAAAAAAGTGATGTCGCTCAGTCATGTCCGACTCTTTGCAATCCGATGGACTACAGCCTATCAGGCTCCTCCGTCCATGGGATTTTCCAGGCAAGAGTACTGGAGTGGGTTGTCATTTCCTTCTCCAGAGGTCCTTCAATAAATAGTTACTATGAATAATGCTGTGATGAACGCCCAAAAGGTGGTAGTCGCTCAGTCATGTCCAACTCTGAGACTCCATGGATTTTAGCCAGCCATGCTCCTCTGTCTGTGGGACTTCCTAGGCAAGAATATTGGAGTGGGTTGCCACTTCTTTCTCCAGGGGATCTACCAGACCCAGGGACTGAACCCAGGTCTCCTGCATTGCAGGCGAATTCTTTACCATCTGAGCCACCAGGGAAGCCCAGATGAACACCCTAGACCTTTGCAAATGCATACTAGTAATAAATGCCTTTAAATGGAAATTTCTTGGTCATAGGGTTCAAGTAAATTTAAACAGATATTGCCCAGTCACCTTCCCAACAGGTGTGACAATTCACAGAACTTTTAATCTCATACCAATGCAATCATCGCTAGGCCTTTCCAAGGTCCCTGCCCCTAATAGGAGAAAACAGTAAAGAGTAAGTCAAATACATGGGAACTGCGATCCCAAAGCCCACGCTACTTGGAAGGAGCCCCTCTTACAGCAGTGCTTTCCTGCTGACTCAGCAGTAAAGAATCTGCCTGCCAATGCAGGAGACAAGAGTTCGATCCCTGGGTTGGGAAAATCCCTTGGAGAAGAAAATGATAACCCACTCTAGTATTCCTGCCTGGGAAATCCCATGGAGAGAGGAGCCTGGCAGGCTACAGTCCATGGGGTCACAAAGAGTAGGGCATGACTGAGTGACTGAACCACCACCACCACCACCTTTCGGGGCAGCCTGCCATCTCCGGAGAAGAGGACTGCCATACCTTCTCAGGGCCCAGGCTGCACACCTGGCTGTGCATGTGACTGTACACACGTGGAGTGAAAGCAGGGCACTCACGTCACACCTGGAACACAGCACACAGCATCAGGACTTCTGTAGAACCAGAGAAAACCCCAGCCAGTTTATGGTGTTGAGAAGAAACCACAGTTCTACTTGTTTTAGAACCAATCCTGTACCTGACGTTTTTACTTGCACTTTCCAAGCTCGTGTAGCTGGAGGACAATGCAGATTAGACATTTCTCTAGACTGTGCCTGAGAGCAGATTATATTCTCAGCAAAGGGAATTTCTACAATCACACAAGGCATGAGTTTCAAAGCATGAATTCTATAAACTATACATGTCTCCTCAGACACATGGTGGAACACCCACCTTCGTTCTCAACACTGGACAGCTGCAGAGCCAGCCTCTGCTCACGCCCCTTGAACACAAGGTCCAGCGTCACTGACAGCAGACAACCCTTTCTGAGAAGATGCTGTGAACCTCAGATGAGAGAATGTGTGAGGCAACACTCTGTAAGCCACTAAGCACTGCAGAAACGCAAGGGGTTATTTACCACAATCAGAAGAACTAACATCTGAGAGCGTACAGTGGGCTCTGCATGCATTAACTCGTCCCACCCTCACAGCTGCTCTGAAGGAGGGGCTCCTACCCGCGCTGGGCAGCTCGGGACGTGGAGAAGCCCAGGCAGTCTGACTGCAGGGCCCGTCCTTGCTCTCTGCTCTGCCCCCTTGTTCTGGGCACATTACTGCCCCGGTTTCCTCATCTCCATACTGAAGGGGGACTTGGGGGCCATCTGAAGGGCTCTTTTCCAACCAGCACGTTCCACTGCGTGAATTCTGTTAGGTGACCAGAAAAGCAACCTTTGGATACGTGCAGCCTCGCTGGAGTTTCGAAACAGCAAAAATGTGAGAATTTTCAAAGGAGGACGTCTGTCAAAGAGGTCTGCTGTTTTTAATCATTTGCCTGATCTGGCCACGGCAGGAATTTCTGCCCAAGGAATTCAAGCAGGCCGAAGTTCTTGGATAGAAGGTTTCCTTGCACGATCTCCAAGAGGTCTCAGGTGTCGAAACCAAACTGACGCATCTGCCGCCGTCCAGCACATGGGGGAGAAAGCTTCTTCCCAAAACAAGAGTTTCTACCAAAATAACCCACTGCTGCAGTCAACCCCTCAGTATGCACGTCCCCTTCCCCAAAAGCCTCTTTCAGTAGAAAATGATTAAATAAATGAAAGAAGACTATCTATAGAAAACCGAACTGAATTAAAGGCAAGCATCATGCTGACGAAGCAGCACCCAAGGAGGGCCTGTCTTATTTTAGGAGACTGAGGGAGATGGGGGTTTGGTGGCTCAAAATAGAGGTTCATAAATCAAGGGGGTTTTCCTCCCCATTAATTCGAGCACTAAACTGTGGATGACTTAGTGCCATCTAACAACATTTGGAGTCAGTTTCAAAGGCTGCAATTAGATGAAAGCAGAGACTATTTTATTGTGCTTTTAGAGAAAATTTTTATAAGGGCCTTTACCCTAGCTATAGACATTAAATGAGTCAATATTTTTTAAGAGAGAAAGTAAATGGGAAAAAAGTATGCAAAATATAAATCAGTATCTTCAGACTTAACTATATGTGAGAAGTTCTCTCCTATCCCTTCAGCTCTTAACTGGAAAAAACAACAACAAAAAAAGCCTTTTTGTCCCAAACTGAATGTAAACTGCAAAGTCTTTTCTGGGTCCCATCCATCATAAACCTGAACTAACTGCAAACATTGAACTAGCGTCTTTCTCAAGTTAATAACAGTTCACCGCTTTTTCATAAAGGACATAATATCTACCATTTTCTGAATATCTAGTATTGTGCCAGGAACCTTGCTACTTACTCACATTTAATCTTCCCAAATGCTCGTGAGTTAGAGGAGGAAACAGATCAGGGAGGTTAGGAACCTTGTCCGAAGTTACACAATTAGGTGAGTGTTGGAGCCAGGACCCCAGATCTAATCCAAAGCCCGAGGCTGTTTTCAAAACACCACACCCGCCTGTGTTACAGGGTGGCTGAGGACGTAAGAATGAGCTGACCCATCTGGGACCACTGGGCCAGATGGAAAGAAGATTTCAGAGAATGGAGGAACCAAGACCTGCAAGCAGAATAAAGCAGTGGTATGAGATCTGGCCACAGAGACAGAGGTCTAAGTTCAAATCCCGCTTCCCCGACTTAGCAGTCTTGACAACCTGGGGCAGTGACCTACCTTCTTTGCGCCTCTGTCGCCCAACCTGCAAAGCAGGGATAATGCACCTGGTTAAGACCGTGATGAGGAATGGGGTAAATGTGCCCCAAACTGAGAACCATGTCTGGCTACAGCGAGCACTGAGCTAGGGCTGCTGCTGTGAAGGGAGACGTCTGGAGGCAGGGTTACCCCACGGACAAGGACAGAGCACAGAAGAGAAGACAGAGCAGACAGGAAGACACAGCTCCTGCAGGACGACAAGCAACTGTGCTCAGGGACACAGCGTGGGCTGCCCAGACCCAGCGGGAAGGGTCGCTCAGACTCTCGGAGAGCGGGGTCCAGCCGGGAAGACACAGCAGCATCTGTGTAAGGCTAGCAGGGTGGTTTTGGAGGAAAACAAAGCCAAGGGGGCATGAAACTGAGTCTCTGACATGAAGAGCTTGACTCTCTGAAATACCAAGGGAGTCAAAAGCCCTTGGCTGCAGGCTGCAGACAGGACACCGAAGGCACACTAGCAAGTTCTGGGCCGTCAAGGTCGGGGGCCAGAATCAGAGGGGAGGGCTCCTGGGCAGGGCTGCACGGCACCGGCCCTGCAAACCTGAGCAACAGGAGACAAGCGTCGGGATCTACTGAAGTAGAGGGACAGCAGCATGAAGCCCCACACTGTCTGCCCAGTAACTCCCAGAGAAGTCAAAGTAAAGACATGTCCGTGAAGCCAGGACTGCCAACCTAAAGAAGAAATGCCCTCTCCTTACACTTGGCCTTCCAGAGATCACCCGAGCAAGGCACAGGCACGGGCTCCTGGACACCTGTGTGGCTGCTCCATGTCCTCAGCCAGGTTCCCTGGGTCCCGTACCCAAGGCCCAGCCCCCGAGCCGAGCAGGCCTCAGCACAGCCTGACTTAGATGACAGGCCTGTCAACCCAGCTGGCTGCGCTATTAAGAAATAAATGGAAACAGGCACATTTACATTTGATGAAGACAGGCTCAGATTTGGCTTAAAATGCTACAGGGTATGACTCTGAATTAGTAACACAATGACACATTTTTCACCGTGGTCGACCAAGTTAGATTTTGAAATGAGAATTCAGACTCATTTTCATACAGACTCCAACAAATTAATATTGAAATAGTTAAGAATTATTCTCCACTCACACTCAGCCTAGGCAAGCACCTGCTTTTGCAGCATGGCAGCTAGTTGTCTCATTTTAGAGCTGACTTAGCATTCAGTTTCTGTTTTTTAGGTGAGACTTTGTTTTTACTTTCAAATGAGATTTTGAGGTAAAGTAGTTGATTTTCCTTATGATTCGATTATCAGGGACCAGATAGGCTATCCTGGGTCCCACACTCCACTCCCTAGGGCCTCCACCCGCAGGTATGGGTCTTTACCTCATTCCAGTCGCACTCCACACATTTTAATCTTTTTTTAACCTCAAATTGAAGATACGCTGGAGGAGTAGGTGTAAACTCACCAAAAAGCTACCTATGCCAAGTCAGAGGCATAAAAATATCATCACAACAGCTTCACATCTTCTTGAGAAATAACAGGCCACCAGTGAGAAAGACCCAGAATATTCAGGCGGACCCAGATTCCCAAGCTAGCTCCCTCCTCCCCATTAGGAAGGACCACTGGGGCCAGATCCCAGCAGCCCACTCCACCGTACACAAGGCGAACAATACCAGAACCTTCTCGCCCAGAGCAGGACATGTATCACTCAGGCACGGCTCTACACACTCCCACACACAGACAAAAGATGAAGCAGGATGCACATTTCTCTAGGGAGTAAAGTGGTTCAAAGGAAATTTTCTGCAATTTATATACATGACAACACTCCCACTATTTTAGCTAGGAAAGAGAGACAGTACAGGAAGAATCAGGCGAGTACAGGCCTAGGACCTCAACTAAGAAAAAAGAGAAGATTAGGAACAGGGGGCACCAAACTTTTCCTACAGAGAAAAACTGAATAAGGAAGAAATCATTTGCAGGACCAAATAATGACAGCCATATTTCTTATTTCTTTTAATTAGAAAATTTATCTAGGAATTGATAATCAGTCAACCTACGTCCTACGTTCAGAAGAGTGAAGATGACCACGATGATGGGAAAGTATCAAAACCGAAAACACCATGTATACACCTATAATTCACATATATATGAAATCCACACACACATAGGAATGACTAAGGATCAAAGTACAGCGAGTGCTGTGTCTATGGGGACCTAGTTTTGGACAGTCTCCAATTGAGCTACTCAATCAGTCTCTCGACCTCTAATTTATCACCTGATACACACTGCAAAGAAAGGGAAAGGACCAATGCACCCCAGCTCCCTTTATGTCTCCACGGATACCACCCAGGTGCACGCCTGAGGCACACCTGCATTCATTATTTCACGAGGTTTCCAGTGAAACCTCAGGTCCATCATGGATGACTCTGCCAGTGTTCCAACATCTCCGAAACATTTCTCTGTGACATTGCTTTGCTTAATTTTTTAAAGACTTACAGGACAAAGTCCAACTTATTTAGCATGAAATCACTTTCAAGGTGCCTCACAATTAACCTCAATCTACCTTTTATTAACTTTCCTTCGAGAATTCCCAAGTAATAGAAATAACACAACAGAGCACTGGAGGTATGCTGAGTTTGTGGTGATTTGTCACACCGCAATAAACAACACAGAAGGGACAGGTGAAAAAGGGAGAACTCCTTGGACTGAAAGATCAGTATCTGCACCTTGACTCTGTGACAGAGGCTCCATGGCAGAAGGGAACTTGAGAGGTCAAGTTCACCGCCACTGGCTCCACATCTCCCCAAGAAAGCGGGGTGAGGGTGGAGGGGCGCCTCTGTCCTGAGCGTCACATCTCCCCATGTCTACTCTCATTCTCAGCCCAGCTCTGCCCGGCTGAGCAAGCAGAGCAAGGGGAAGCAGGAGAGAACCGGACTGCTTGTTTCGTGTCATCTTCCATGCAGGGAGCCTGTCTCTAGGATGGTCGTGCTCAAGGCATAAGACCATTTTCACTGTTCTGTCTCTAGCTTTTGTGAAAGCCTCTGCTTATTTTGGGTTTTGACACTGTTCTGAAAAGTCAGTGCCTCTCCTGTATCTACGGTTATCTCTTTCTAAGGGAACAGGTCAAGGCTGATTTTTTTGGTTCCTTTGTGTTTCCGTACCATCCAAGACGTATGTAAGAATCACAGACAACTTCATCACACGGGGGCAGAGTATCTCTTATCTGTAACATTTTAGTATTAATTTCAATTTTATTTTAACATGACTTCTTCAAGGTGTTCCCTATACTGTGTCTTTATTCCCTAGGAATCATCTATGCTGTGCTGTGCTTAGTCGCTCAGTTGTGTCCAACTCTTTGCAACCCCATGAACTGTAGCCTGCCAGGCTCCATGGGGATTCTTCAGGCAAGAATACTGGAGTAGGTTGCCGTGCCCTCCTCCAGGGGATCTTCCTGACCCAGGGATTGAACTGGGGTATCCTGCATTGCAGGCAGATTCTTTACCAGCTGAGCTACCAGGGAAGCCCAGGAATCATCTGTACGTCTGTTTAAATTAAAGCAATTTCTCTTTGCACTTTAGAATTACAGTACATTTTCTGTTCCCGGCTGTTTCTCTTCTCTTCTCACTCTGGCCCAGCCTCTGGAGGGCAGGAGACCAGCTGGTCCTCAACAGCAGCCGTTACCTTCCGGCTGCTGGCAGTGACTTCAGTGACTCTCGGAGCGTGTGGCCTGGCCACCCTGGATACAGCTGCCCCGCTTCAGATGCCCGGACAGCAGCTGCAGCCAGGCCCCCTCAGCCAGCGGGCTCTCCCAGCACAGGAGCTCCAGAAAAGGCAGCAAGGGCGCTGGAGCCATCACTGCAGTGCCCCGGGGACACCACAGCTGTGGGGCTGGGGGGTCACCATGGCAGGCGCGGGGCTCGCCCCCACGAAGGCACCTGGCTACACAGCATCACGGCTCCCGACCTGCACTTGGGCTAGAAGCCTGGCGACTCCTGGTCACAATACACAGCCAGGCAAGTCCGTGAGGGAAAGACAGTCCTCTCAACACAGTTTGCTTCTCATAATGAGCTACGATGTAGGGTCACTGATTTCTGCTTTCATCTCTGTGCCTGGGTTCAGGGAAAAGAATAATTATTTTTTGTTTTTCTCCTGGAAAATAAGAACAAGTTGTTAAGCAGGGTGGCGGATGGCAAGAACATAAGCTGAGCCATTCACGATGAAACAATACAGTTTGCTGGCCTGTGTTCATCAATTTCTCATGTCAGGTCCTGAATTTTCACTTATTTTGAGAAAAAACACTTCAGAGAGAGAAAAGCAGGTGCCACTCCCTCCCCCTCCCCTGCAAAAAATTTAGAATCGTGCTGGCTTCTGGCAAAACAAATTTCTGCTATAGCTGTCTGAGGAGAGGACTGGCAGGCAATCGTTCAATCCAGGAGCGTGGAGCTGGAAGGGGAAGTACTCTGTGGTCCTCCGGTAGCACCAGGGTTTCGTTATCACCTCCCAGGCAATGAGGGGGTCACAGAGGAACACGCCGCAACCCCCTCGGGAGTACATGCTCTTCTTCACAGGCCTGCCCTCAGCCCTGCTTCCACTCCTCTCTCCACAGCTGCGATGGAGCAATCACAGGGCAGCCGGGGGCCAGGGATGCGAAGAGGCACATGCCTCTCACAACAGAACCCCCCCAGACACGAACCCCCCAAACACAAGAACCGCCCACAGGGGCCTGCCAGTCCCGCACCTTCCCTGCCAGTCCCGCGTGCCCTTCAGAGCACAGCTCACTGCAGTCCGTTTTCTAGAAAGTACACGTGCAAAAGTCTCTTTTCTTCACCATTTTCTCCTTCTCCCAAAAGAAAGTGCCGATTAAAAACAACAGATCACTGCCACAGCATGCCTACTAAAAGAAAACACAATAGTCTGGAAATCCATGCAGAGGTTGCCACAGCAACAGTTCCACAGCCCAACTCGCAGCATCAAGCTTTCAGTGCCTCCATGCTGCAAAGATTCCCAGGGCAGGGAGGGCTCCCTTGTTCTGTGATCGGAATTCTCTCCACTGAAAACACTGTTTGGGCACCTACTGCACCATTCATACTCCTGCTCCCAGTCATCTAACCCACAGCTGATGACTCTGGAGACATCTCCTGATAGTTCTTTCAGCTGGAGGACTGGGAGATGTCAGCCAGGAAAATCTCTTTCAGTTCTTAGAACAGAAAACATACTTTCTCAATAAGGCTTATTCTTAACCAAGCACACAAGGTTACTTCAAGTAATCCAATCAAGTCGGCAACTATAAGGCTCCAGACTGTGATGCCAAGTGCCCCCCTCCCTCCAAGAGACCCACTGAAGTGCCCTGAACGTGCATTCCCAAAGCAGGAGGATGGGGTGAGAAGGTAACTGTTCAGCTTCTCCTCCCAGAATAAAACCCCAGCACCGTACCAGGGAGATTCTGAATAAAATGACTATTCATTGCATGACAAGGATGACTTATTAGTGTCTCACAAAGGCTACCAGACTTCCTCTGCAAAACTACCCACATCAAATACATGTTGCTGGAAGGGAATCCAAATAGAAAGGAAAGTTATCCACGTGGCTGGAATCAGGCGAGAGAGAGTATCCAAGAGGCGCTGGTGAGCGAGCCTCTGGTTGCACGTGTTTTCTGAGAGCCCCTATAAATAGGAGAACACATGCCTGGCCTGCTGTCCCAATAAAGCCCGATCTTCAGCCAAGGCTACCATTTACTGAGAGCAGCCAGACCCGAGGCTCCTGATAAGCATAATCTCATCTTGTCCTTACAACCACCGCGTGGGGTGGGGGGCACCACTGGGGTGGTGGTGGTGGTGAAGGGGGAAGGTACAGCTATCATTCCCACTTTAAAGATGACAAAACTGAAAACCAGGGCGACCTGCCTGAAGCACACGTCTAGTAAGTGATGGAGTCTGTGCTCTCTCTACTCCACTACCACTTTCTCGAGAGGGTACTGTGTTACCAGCGAGCTCCTCAGACACTTGGCCTCAGTCTCCACACTGAGCAGGGAAGGACCTGGCCCCCTTCAGTGTCACCTGAGCAGTTCCACCTGTACCCATTTTCTGTATCTTCAGGATGTAAGAGAACATTAACAACAACAACAACAACAACAAAAAACAGGAGTTCTCAGTGCTTCAAAAAATAAACAGCAGTTTGAAAACCACTTTCCTTTGCCATAGTGCCAACTACATGGGCCCTGAGGGGCTGAGACGTATTTGGCAGGTATGCTGGGCAAATGACACGGGGAGAGGAAGAGGCGTGTGCTGGAAACAGAAATGAGATGGAACGTGAGGGCCAGGAAGTTCCAGAGGACCTGGAGCAGGACAGAGGTGAAGGAGCCTCTAGGGGTGACAACCATCCACACCAAAACCAAATGTGCAGGTCACTCTCAAAGCAATAACGTTTGATACAAACTTCAAAGAGCCTGCTGTTCTGGCATAGCCAGTTCTGATTTAAAAACTCAAATACCAAGACAAATGAAACAGATGTGTAACTCTATTTTAAAATCAACTGAATGTGTGCCAATCTTGCAAAAGAAAGTGAGCTTTCTCAGCATTCCTGCTCCTGGGACAGTCTCACTAGGTATTCTGGGCAAGTTTTGGGGGGTGTTACTCTATCCAAGGTGTGCCTCCTACAAATTAATCACTAAAAAGGTGGCACAAAGGGCATTCAGACAAAGTCAAAATTAATGGACAAGAATTTATCTATACTCACCTGTAATATAAAGAAAGATCAAATCATGCTTTTTTGCTAACTTATATGGTACATTTAATACAAAAATAATCTGAAGTCCTCACAGTTTTACAATATTATCCTTAAGAGCAAGAAAATAATGAATGTGTGGTTTGAGATTTTCCATTTTCCATGATTTATTACAAAGCGATACTCGGTTTAGCAAAGAGCAGTCTTCAAATAGACAAGCAGTAATTCATTTTGCACAGTTGGTTTCACACTCATGACCAGCATCAGATGATGCGTTCCTGAGACATGGCTACAATAATGAATTCTACTGCACAGGTAGGTTGTCTGAGCCTTACACTCAATGGTTTTCCAGAAGTCAAGAGACAAAGGAGTTTTGAGTTCTTACTGGTTTGCTATAAAAGTTACAATTCTCTAGCTATTATGTTTGTTCTTAAAATCTGGGCCAGGGTGGGGTGGGGGTATTGAAACAGTTCTGTTTAGCTTGGCAAACACTTACTGAGCACCCTATATTGAGTGCCAGGTGCTGTGGAAATGCTGGGAATTCAAAGGTGATACAGACAACGTGGTGGCCCTAGAGGAGTCTGGGAAATTTAGTAGGAATGAAATATATGTAAACAGAGAACTTCCATACGACTTAGTACAGATCAGGGTACTATGGAAATACAGAAAGCAGAAAAAGCCTGTGGTGGGTAGAATAATGGCTCCAGAGATGTCCACACCCTAACACAGGAACCTATAAACACGGAGAACAGAAGACATGCAATGAGAGAAGCAAGTCAAGAGATGTGAGGCTGCTGTCTCTGAAGACAGAGGGGACCACAAGCCAAGGGATGCAGCTGGAGAAGGCAGGGAGAGAGGGAGCTCCCAGAGCTGCACACAGGGCTGCATGATGTCAGCCTGGTGATGCATGTGCACTTCTGAACCAGAGATAATAAATATGTCTGTAGCATTTCAAACCACTAAGTGTGCAGTAATTTAAGGTAGCAACAGAAAGTTAATCAAGAGCCCTTCAGTGGGAAGATACTATTTACATGTGAACGAGAACACTCACTCTTACTTCATCAGCTTCATCAGCCAGGCTCAGCAAGGAGAGAGAGGCTGTTCAACCTTGACGCTCCACCCAGAAGCACAAATGGTCAAGCTCCACAGTTCATGCTGCTACAGTAGGTCTCCGGGGCCTGCTCTTGAAACACCCTTCACTCGTTCACCAGCCAGAGAACTGTCATTTGGGAGACAAACTACTTGACAAATTACAAGGCCACAACCATTGGGCTGGCACCACCACTCTGAACATGTGCATGCCACGCATCTGACGCAGGTCTTCTGAGGTGCTTGCTAGCTGAGTCTACTTTGCAGCAGCCTTGGTCAACAGAGACTATGCTGCTGCTGCTGCTAAGTTGCTTCAGTCGTGTCCGACTCTGTGCGACCCCATAGACGGCAGCCCACCTGACTCCCCCGTCCCAGGGGTTCTCCAGGCAAGAACACCTTCTCCAATGCATAAAAGTGAAAAGTGAAAGTGAAGTCGCTCAGCCGTGTCCGACTCTTATCGACCCCATGGACTGCAGCCTACCAGGCTCCTCCGTCCATGGGATTTTCCAGGCAAGAGTACTGGAGTGGGGTGCCATTGCCTTCTCCGAACAGATACTACAAATGTTGCTTATTATGGAGCACAGTATTTAAATGTGATGCCACAAAAAGCTACAGAATCAGGGGCCACAGAGTCTGCTTCTCTGAAACTGCTCTGCGAAGGAAACAGGACCCAAGTCTCCTGCCAGGCTGGACGTGAATGTGGACAAGCACAAGGCGACAGCTTCCCCTGGGTCCCAGCCTGGAGTGTGTGCGTGCCTCAAGATGACTCTGGGGAGCATGGTCTCAGGAGGACCGAGGCCAAAGAGGAAGGGCCATGCCTCAGCGGGTATTTTCAGGAAAGTCAGGCTTCAGTATGAAATCCCATAGCTGTCCAGAATCCATCAACGATCTGTGACTTAAAAATTATTCTGTGGATGCTGGCAGCAAGTTGCATTCAATGTGCTGTATATTAACCACTAAATTTATTACACTGTCCAAAATTTTGTCTTAGTTTTTTGCACTTAGAATACTTCCCATAGTAAATTTTTAAAAACAAGTGAACTGTGTGAATACAGTCCTTTTAAGAACATGTGCATCCTCCCCTCCACTCATGTCTAGAGTTCTTTCTTTTTCCTGATCTCCTCATAGCTTCTCAGAGGTACCACCCAGTGTCCAACTTTGCATACGTGGTCAGCAGGCTGATTAAAGCTGCTTCCCATCCCACCACCCTGTCCCACATCTGCACCAGATGGGACACTGAGCAGATAGCAATGCAAATTATCCTATTAAAGGCTCAGCGGAGGGCTATACGAAAGATGTCTGCTTTACTCTAAACGATGAGCTTCCCTAGTAGCTCAGACGGTAAAAGCATCCTCCTGCAATGCAGGAGACCTGGGTTCAATCACTGGGTCAGCAAGATCCCATGGAGAAGGAAATGGCAACCCACTCCAGTATTCTTGCCTGGAAAATTCCATGAACAGAGGAGCCTGGCAGGCTACAGTCCATGGGGTTGCAAAGAATTGGACACGACTGAGTGACTAACACACACGCATTACTCTAAACCACGGTTTTCCAAACTCACTGACAAAGGATCTTTTCCGCCCTTAAAAGGACTATTCCCCAAATTTGCTTGATCGTAAGACTCACCTAGGACTACTGTTGAAACTGAGGATTCCCATCACATGACTACAACCCTGGTCCCTTCTTCTAACCTCTGAGTCTTCGAGGGGAGGATTTTGTCATGTAACAAGCAACCCAGATGGCTTATCATCAGACCAGTTCAGGAAAAGACTGACAAGCCAGCATTTGGCCAGAAACACTGCTTCCTGTTCAAATGTTTCTAAGTGATTTCCAGTTCAATTTCCTAATTTAAAGGCAAGATCTTGGGAATTTCCTGGGGATCCAATGGTTACAACTTGGCTCAGTGGCCTGGGTTCAACCCCTGATCAGGGAGGGGACTGAGATCCCACAAGCTGCACAGTGCAGCCCAAAATGAATAAGTATCTAAGGCTGGATCCTAAGCATCATCACCCGTGGACAGCACCTAGCATGCAGAGTGGAGCGTTTCTACTGCACCTGAGCCGTCACAGCAACAGGTTTCCATCCTACATGTCTCCCCACCAAATTAACCATCATTGTTATTTATGCCACCAAAAATTGGCCTCTTCAAGGTATCATTTTCCACAGTTTGCCACAAAATCACTATGAGAAAAGCACTAATTCTTTCCCATTTCAAGGAAATGAAACAGGCTAGGGAATTTTACTTTATTTGCCCTAAGTCAAAGTTTCTCAGCACCGTGGACGTTCTGGGCAGACAGTTCTTTGCCGTGGGGGTGGAGAGGCTGCTTCGTGCCCTGGAGGATGCTGAGCTGCATAACCCGCCTCTACACACAAGATGCCAAGGTAAGATCCCCTCCAGCTGTGACCATGAATGTCTCCAGTCCTCACCACACACCCCTGGGCACACAATCAGGTAGGGACCACTGCCCTGAGTGATGCTCCAGGTCAGAGCAGAGGTCTCCACCAGCCCACCACCTGGGCGGGAGCAGCCTTGATGCCATCCTTTGCGGCTCCATCCAGCTGGCCCTGTAGGAGCCCTCAGTGCTCAGCCTCACAGGCTGCAGGCCCGGGAGAAGTTCGCAGAGGGACAGAGTGAGATAAAGGTACAGCGCGTGCCCGCGGTGATTTCTGGCACAGACTCCTCCCGCAGTGGAGTCCTGAGTCTTTCTTCCTGTCCTGCCAAAGGCTCAGAAAAAGAATTCTGCCTGCCAGGATATACCTCGTGTATTCAACAGCCAGGAAGGACCATTTTTAAAAACACTCCCTTCATATGAAAACACTATTTTCAGTAATAATTATGTAAAAATCAACTATTTTCATGATTTGTTCTTCAGTATCAGAACCACCCATTTTAAAATAATACATTTCAACTTTATTGACATTAAGCAAATTTAGTAAAACAGTTCATGTATGACCTAAAATTTGAACTTACCGAAGAAAAAATATTACACCTCCAGATCTGCTTTAATTTTTAAACAGAAATAAAAACTCCACATGGTCACAAAGAATGACAGAATTACTCAATAATACCACTATTGTTCACTTCAAATCTACTGTTTAAATACAGAAATACATAGTACCACAGGGGTTAAGTAGGGGAAGAAGGTCTGAAGCAAGCTGGAACAATTCCAAACTCTTGAAAATCTCTCGAAATGAATGCACATAGCTGAGTCCCTCACCACATGTTAGCAGCTAACTGTATAATTAGCAGTCTCTGATTTAACTTTCATGCAGTCTACGATGTCTACTAAAGGCTAAGTAATCAAAAAGTACTCGTTTGAGGCTTACACATATATTGTTAAAACTCAAGTTACCATAGCAATTATGCAGAACACACACCAACAAATTTTTGCTGGAGGAGTATGCCATCACTGACATTCACAATTACATGCACAATTCTAGACTTTAGGATTTTGCAGACAAACTTTTGGATGGTTTTATTAAACTGTATCAGAAAAGCTAAGAAGCGTTCCCAAGCAGTGCAGTTGAGAGAGTCCGCACACAGGCTGCCAAGGCTAGCTGCTGCTGTGTGACCCTGGGTAAGTTACTTCCTATCTCTGGGCCTGTCAGTTTTCTCATCATCAAGATGGAAATAAATAATACCTGCCCCATGGGGCTGTTGTAAGGTAATAAAAGCAGAGTTAAGTGCTCTAGACATAACGGGCAGCTGTACCCAGGAAATACCTTGAAATTACTGAATCTGGGGGATGAATCTATAGGGATACATCATACTATTCCATTTCAGCATCCTACACATACTCGCCTCAATAACTGGATGTTGGACTGACTCCAGGCTTTCATTACAAAATACAAACCCAAATGGGACCAGCACTTTCAGATCCAAGCCCCCGATGACCCAAGACTGGTGCCTGAATCTTCCTGTTCTTCACAGACCAGAGCACAGCAAAGGACACAATGATGGGGGCTGTTGCTGGAGGAAGGAAATACCCCCTCAAAAGACTGACTGAGCTGAAGGCAATACTACACCACAAATGACTCTAAGCCTTTCTGGGGGTGAGCTGGGAAGAAAGCTGGGGACCCCTTTTAGCACTCGCAGGACTTTCAAACCAAGGAAGCCTTCAGTCAAGCTCACCCTTGAAACACAAAACCATGCCATGTCCTTCCCCTGCTCTCCTAAGACACCCCTCAGTATGCCTGAGAGCCCGCTCGGTGCTCCCCATAAAGCTTCAGATGTGACAACACGCCCTGTGTGTGTGTGGCTTCGTGAGCCCCTGACCTCTGAACCAAGCTCAAGCAGGGGCCACCCTACTCCCACATGTCTCCAGGTGCTCCTTCCAACTTCGGCCCAAGTCTTTTCCATGGTCGCCACTCGGTATGCCAACTCTGTGGTCACAAACCTACAGGCGTCCACAGGAACAGAAGGCCTGAGGACCAGGGCCCACTCCACCCTCGACTACCTAAGAGTTGTGACTGGCAGGTGTGAGTCTCACTTTCACACTTATAAAACATGGCTGGCCATCCTGCCTGCCCTTTGATGATGCTGAGGAGCAGAAGGGGTGGATGGCACGCTGCAAGCTGCGGTGCTACACACTCAGTGGCTCCCCGAGATGATGACCCCCCCCCCGCCCCAGCACCTGCTCTGCTCTCTGCCCTCCTCCGCTCCCTTGGGCTCTGCTCTAAAGGCTTAGATCACTGAACACAAACAACAAAACCCCCAGCTCTCCTCCTACCCGAGCAGTAACGGAGGACTTCCAGGGAGTCATCCATGTAAAAAGGCTAACACCAGGCACAATTTCTCATACTGCCAAACACTGAATATCACACGTCTTATCACAGCCCCCAAGGCCAACAGCAGGGGTTCCCTCTTAACTTCTGAGCCCCTTGGAGGAAGGGAGTATGTTGATCACACCACAGAGAATCACTGAAAAAGAAAAGCCACTTCTCCCACTGACGACAACACTGGTAATAAGGAAGAGCTCAGAAGTCAAGCAGATGTCGATTTTGAAAAATCTAAATATAACAAGTCACCTCCAGGTTAATTATCCAAGTTTCAGTGTTAGGATAAAGAATACCAAAACCTCTTTAAGGCAATGGCTCCCATACTCAGAAACTTTTCGTCATCAAATTGAAAACAAAAACAAGAAACAAAACAAACAAAAACTGCTCAAAGTGCTGAGAAAGCAGGTCTTAATGCAGAAATGGATCCAGGTGGAACTCAGCCTCCTGTGGCCCCGCTGCCCCCTCCCTGCACTGGCACGGGCGTTCCCCGTGCACGTCCAAATGGACACTGGGGCCAATTCCTCCAAAGGGGTGATGGCTGGAAATCACACGTCTATCGCCTGCCTGAAACATCTTCTTGAGCTCAAACATCACCACAGAGACTCCCGAGATGGATGTCTCAGCCAAACGTCAAATATCAAAATCTGCAATTATCTGGTACCCTTGGGCAAAACATCACTCACCATCAAAGTTATCAAGAAAGCACCAAAAGATGAACTACTTGTCCCGGAAAGCAGCCTCCTTCCCTTCAGCATCCGGCACAGCAGGCAGCTGCTGAACGCGACCTCCTCCAATACCAACCCGCAGGAGTTCATGCGCTAATCCCAGGTTCATCAGTGCCCTGCTCTCTCTGGGGCACTGTGCCCAACACTGGAGATGGAGCGATGAGAGCCTAGATCAAAGAAGATAGAGCTATGAAGAATTATAACATGAGACCACAGTAGTTGATGTATACACTTAACATCTACTATGTGCTACTCCAACGGACCTCAAAATGGGGTCCCTGCAAAGAAGAAAATCCTGCCTTTTGCTACAGCACAGACACACCACAAGGGCATTATGCTATCTTTATTGTATCTCAGAAACTCTGAAGAGTGGCTTTTGAATCCACCTCTCCAAGTCTGTGCTGCAACAGGTGCTCAGAGAGGGGCACAAGCACAGCGCTGTCTGCCTGCTGGTGCCTGTCACGGGCCATCTTTTATGGGAATCCAAGAAGTACAGCAGATGAGAGAAGAGAGACACTTGGGATGAAAGTGAAGGAGAGACGAGTGTGGAGAGGTGGACAGGAACCCAGAAAGCAAAGAGAGACCGGCCCCACACTTGGTATTGAACACAAGGTCATCACTGGGGACTGGCTTCTTCCACTCAGCCCAGTACTCTGGAGATGCCCCCAGGGAGCTACATGTCTAGGTGGTATGTTTCTTCTGATTGTTGTGTAGAGTTCCATGGGGTACTCACTGACCTGTTTAAGGACATCTGTGTGGTCTCTGGTTTCTAACTATTCCAAATAAAGTTGCTGCAAACGCTGGGAGGGCAGATAGGGATGGGTGGAGTGAGGAAGGAAGGGGCTCGGACCTACCCATGCTCTTTCCCTGGAGCTTGTCAATGTCCTTTCTTACAATGGGAACCCTCATCGTAACCCTTATTTCTTATCTGTTGAATGACAAACATCAGAGTACCTGCTCAGCACCACTTCATCACAAGTACTGACAATACGCTTTTGTCTCCTTTGCATTCTGGTTTTAACAATCCAAATCTCTTCTGTGGGCAATGACTTCATTTCCCCCACCCTTTCTGTCAGGGTTCACTTTGGCATATTTACCTATTTTCCAGAGATCCACGTGTTAGACCTCCAGTTAGACCTCTAGTATGCTATGAATATAAACTGTTTCAGAATGCCCATCTTAAAAACCAAGAAACACTTCACAAAGGTCAAGGATGCATCAGCATTCAGTGAGACGCTTCCCATTGGCTCATTTGTGAACCACCACCCCATTTGCACCTGCAAAACATCTCAACACAATCTCTTGGTTGGAAGTGTCATTTGTCACCAGCCTCCATGTCAGGAGACAGATTTTCAGCACTAAAAATTAATGTGCACTCATTTATCACGAAGATGGATGAGAGATAAAACCTGGTGTGACTGGCTATGGAGAAGAACAGAATACTCTTAAAATATTTATATTGGTTTATCGAGTTCTCATAGAGCAAGCTTCCTTTCCTTTCTCTGTTAGGAAACATTTGTATTCCTACTGAGAAAATGGAAGGATCAGCTACCCACAACCATGTCAAATACATTAAAAATTTATAGGAAAAAACGAACCCTGTGGTAGTATTTCTTCTCTGGTTTCATAAGCGATATGGTATGTACACTTTATACAGCTGCCCTACTATACATCTAAGCCTCAGCATTTGTTCTGAAAAGGAGAGGGCCAAAAACCAAATCATTTCAACACGCCCAGAGTTCTGTGGGCAAAGGAAAAACAGAGCAACTTCAATGGGGAAACTAACTTTCCAGGTTGTACCTCCTGCCATAAATGTTATAAATGTCGAATTGTGTGATACTCCTAAATAGCTGCCAATCAAATCTTTTTTAAAAAGTACAAATTGATGCTATTGACTGCAGTGTACACTGCTTTCCCAGAATAAATATGCGCTTCCTTCTATGCAATCACCAGCAGAGACAAATGAAACCGCTATTAGCATAGGACGCTCTAGGAAACAAGGGAGCACAGTCATGAAGAACACCCACCGGCTCTTTATGACATGTGTCACCCGATGCGCACAGACACGGGAAAGGAGGTTCAGAAGGGCAGAATCGCGCACGCCTTCCCCCGCCATCCTGATGAGGAGCAGGGGGCTCCCTCACCCACTCTCCTCTACCTCGTCATCCCCGCCCCCCGAGGCGCAGCCAGATGTTGTTGGGGTGTAGACTGCTGAGTACTTAGTGTGTGCCAGGCCTGGGCCCCACATTGCTAAAAGGTCAGCTGCATGATCCCCACTTTGTAGGTTAATAAGGTGACAGGATGTAACCACCCCAAACCACACCAAGGGAGAAGCAGAGCCTGGATTCAAACTGAAGTCAGCCCAGTTAGGGCTTGTCCTCTGATACTGACATGCATGTTCTCACTACATTTTATTAACATTAAAATTATTCCTGGATTTAAAAATCCTTTCAGTCACAACCTAGCAGAGGAAATAAAAGCATGACTAAAAATAACCATAGTTTTAAGGAATGAGTTTCCATTCTCTATGGAGTGAGATCTACAGTTAACTGATCCACAGCACAGTGGAGGAAAGAGAGCAGGAAAGGCTGATTCCGGCCAAGGCCTGAGCCTGTGTGAGTGAAGGCACGTCGGCAAACAGCCGGGTGTGTTAGGGGAACAACACTCGCAACAGAGAGGCTGGGCAGGCAGACAGGCAATGGCCTGGCCACCACAGAAGTCGCCCGGGCTCACGCCAGCAACAGGGAATCACCTAAGCTTTGTGAAGAGAAAAGGATGACACAAGACAGACCTTTGCCAGACTAATCTGTGCAGGCTCACCTCAAGCTGCCCCAAGTGGGCGGCTAACAGAGAGACTCCTCTCCTCCCAACAGCAAAAGGGACAGAGCTGGACGGAGTGCCTCCGCCTGCCTCGCGCCCTTCTCCTCCTTCCTGACTGCCCCAGGGGAACCCGGTCCCTTCCCCCATCCTCCACGACAGCTCTTTATTCTGAATCTTCTCCTCTATACCAGCTCCACCTTCTGAGCCTTCAATACACCTAAGAATCTGCCATTTGGGGGAAAAAAAAAAACCTGTCTTTTCATTTTTAAATCTCACAAAAGTGTGTGTGGTCTGGCTCCTCCCTGCTGTAATTTAACCTCCGTTCCTGTTGAAGCGCTTTCAGAGCACACCAGACTGTCATCATTCACTCATTAAATGCAATGGAACTCCCTCAGTCTTCGCCCACTTGCCTGAACATGCAATACTCTCAATTATCCTCTTTACCTGGAAATTCTTTCTTCCCTGGACTTACTGGCTGCCTCTCCTGGTTCCTGTCTCAACTCTGACCACCCTTTTCCACTTGACTTCTGAACCGGAGCTGTAGCCCCACGTCCCGTTCTGGGCCCACAGCCTATGCCAGGAGAACACTTCCACCACCTCGGCCCTGTCCTGACCCTGATCAGCATGAGCCCTACATTTAAAACTGGGGAGGATGAAAAAGCCGATCCCAGCTGGTACAGACTTGCACTGAGGAGGGACGGACTCAGTCAAAGCAGTGTTCACACATCAGCCTGGCAGGTAGGCGAAGATGGGTCTTGACCACAGAGGAGGAGGCCAAGGAGGCCACCGAGTCCAGCCTTAGGAGATGAGGGCAGGAGCGAGTGTGGCAACAGAAAGGAAGGTCTCACCAGTCAACATCACTAACTCAGCACCGTGTTCCTACTGCTTCCCCCTGTTGCTGTTACCAACACCATCCATATACAGTCCCTGCTGAGCAGGCTAGGCAGGGAGGAAGGGAAAGAAATCCAGCCTTTTTTAAAAAAACCTCACAGCACAAAAAGTGAAATAAGCTACCTAAGAGGCAATCAACGAGGAAAAGAGTCTAAGAGTTTCTTCCAAGATGAGACCAGAAACAGCTGAGCAGAAGAAGAAAAGCAGTGACATGACCTGGCCAAGTCTCCGGATGATCAGCAATGGAAACAGAGCAGAAGATCGCTGTTTATGGGCAATGTAACTCGCTAAGTCAGAACAACGTTCAATTCAGGCTTCATAACCAGAACACCTCCAGGCACACAGCAAATACATGTCAATGCCCAGAGAATATGGCCTGGGTGACAGACAGGATTCACCTCCCCTCTTTGAGCATATGCCCTCACCAGTGAAATCATGGGGATGCTGTGAGTCTTGGAGGAGCTAAGGCTTTAGGACAAATCACCTGGGCAATTTCCTAAAAACACATATTCTGCAACTCCATTCCTGCAAATTCTGATTTAGAAATCTGTATTTTCAAACAGCCACCCAGGGAATTCTGATCCAGAATAATGTACAGTCACCCTTTTCAATATTCTCAAAAGTGGTCTGCCAAGTCTACAGCAACACAGGGCAGAATTCAAATACGCTTTATATCTGGCCACCTCTAATCTAATGAAGATATTGATTTCTCTGGGGTCCAACTGACGAAATACACACAAATGAGAAGTAGAAAAATACTCCATTACACACTATTAGGCTTAATCTCAGAAATATATTTCAACTGCAAATTTTTATATACATTTAGCTCACCTAAGTTGGTTCAGTCCAGTGAGAAAAATGCTATGAAAATCTCGAGCAAGATAAATTTAATAGAGGATGGCCTGATGGAGCAGTTTTCTCAAAGGGTATATAAAGCTATAAAACAAAGAATGCTGCCCGCATTCCAGTTCCACCTACAGTATATCACGAAAGGAATTCAGGGCAAAGATCAGGAATGAGGCACTTCGAGCTTCACACAGGTATTTTTAGGAGAAAATGTCATGAACCCAGTTCCTGGCATCTTCCCATACTTAGAAAAACACTAATATCATTAACTGAGATATCTGTTCCTCGTGACGAGCAGCAACCTTCTACCAAGAGGTGTGCCTGATCACATGTTGCTGTCTGTTGTTTAGTCTCTGAGTCCTGCCCAATTCTTTGTAATCCCACAGACTGTAGCCCACCAGGCTCCTCTGTCCCTGGGATTCTCCAGGCAAGAATACTGGAGTAGGTTGACATTTCCTCCTCCAGGGGATCTTCTTGACCCAGGGATCAAACCCACGTCTCCTGCATTGCAGGGGATTTTTTACCACTGAGCCACTAGGGAAGCCCTAATTACACATACTACCCTTCACCAGAATCACACACATGATTCTGTCTGTGGAGCAGTTCCTCAGAGCTATCTGAGAGGCTGTCTCCCAGGCTGAAGTCCTTAGTAAAACCACCGCCGTCCCCAAATCAAACTGAAACTCACAGCTCTAACATTGTGCTTTTTTTCCAAGTCAACAAAGCCAAGAATTTATTCTTTTAATTTACATTTTCATAATTATTTCCCATAAAGAACTGACTGGAATTTGTTCTGTGTTTTCTGACAGCAAGAATCCAAGTTTTCAGGGATTACAGAAATGGTTCTGTTTAGGACTTGCCAGAGATCACAACCTCCCTGAACTCTGCTGAGCCTTTCATCCTCAGCTTGGCAAATGTGATTAACAACAACTTTACCCCTGAAACCAAACAATGTTCATACCCTAACAGTTTAGCTGATGCCTCTGGTGGGATGAGATACAGTGCTAATGAGTCCAAGGTCACGGGCAGGACCTCTGTCAAGATTAATCTGTCCTGCTCTATCCCTCTATCCGCTGACACCCGCAGGGGGACATCAGTTCCCACAGTCACCAGCACCTTCGTTAAGATAATCTTAACTAATCTTGTCCATGACACAGTGCAAGGCCATTTGTACCTGATGATGAATTAGTCCAGAACGCTATTTGTATGTCTGGCACTGAACCACTTCTACAAAGCAAGCTGGGCGGTGTCCATGATGTCAGACCAGCAGGAAGTTCCACAGGATAAAAGGCAGGCTACTGCTGCTCTTTCCTACACACGAGAAAGTGGCAAACACCAAAGAGTTTCTCAATAGAATGATAAGTTCTCAGAATTCAGTAGTGGAAAGTACACTGGCCTGGAGTCTGGAGAGCTGCTTGCCCAGCCCACTGAGCAGACTTTTAGCATCCTTGTCAGTTGGGACAACTCTGAGCCTTAGTTAAGGAGATAGTAAGATGTTCTGTGAGGCCCCTCTGAGGATCTAAAATCTAGGATTTTATGACTCTTTACTCCAAACATCATCTGTAATCCCACTGGGAAGGGCCTGTGCAGGGCAGTGAGTGCCCCAGGGTAGCCCCCGATCTCTGGGCAGGGGTACAGATGGCTCCATGGCAAATTGGGAATGGTCTCACCCATACAGACTATGCCTCTGACAGCCTACGAGAGGATATGATGATGACCACATTTGTGAACAGAACAAGCACATATATTATCTATGAATGCTTGATACAGGTGAAAAGAAGCAAAAGAGTATAAGATGGGGGCTTCCTGGTGGTCCAGTGGATAGACTCTGTGTTCCCACTGCAGAGGGCTCAGGTTCGATCCCTGGGCCTGAACCAAAAAAAAAAAAAAAGAAGTATAAGACAATTTTATATAAGAAAACTCAGAACAAAGAAAAGCTTATCAATGCAATTTTAAAAGCTTTCTTTTTTTCCTTTTTGCAAATTAGGAAAAGACTATGATTTTTCCATTTTTTGTGGCAGCGCAGTTTCTGCAAATGAAAGACACTAGGACATGGCCTACCGATGGATCCTAAAGATGAAGGTTAAGCACCTGAAGCCCAGAAAACTCACAGGACTCGCCCAAGGCCATGCAGCTAAGAGCGGCTGGGTGAACATTAGGGCAGGTCTCCTGATTTCTGGCTGCAGAGCTGCTTCCCAATGGAGCAGCTCTCACCTTGGTTGTAAGGCCCCCCAGGCAAGACTGTGCAGCCTCACCTGTGACCAGTTCCAGCTCTAACCTTTCTTACTTTTAAGAGTTTCCTTAGCACATGCACCTAAATCACTCTTCTGATAATTTTACCCATTTCCCTGTGCTGATTATAAAAGAAAAAAAAAAAGCTAGTGGCCTTCCATCTAGGTAGTAACCAAACTCTTTAAACCAGCACCTACACTCTGAAGCTTTACAGAGGAGTGGGAAGGCAGAACTTGTGTGTGTAACTATTCTCTGTACCCCATTACTCAGGAGACTAGGCAGAATGAGAAGTCCCCAAGAGTAGGTTTTATCTTCAACTTCTGGTCATTCAGACACGCCTTGTTCTAGTTTGTTCCTTGTTCCTAGTTGTTCTAGGAAAATCAGTTTCAAACCACAGACTTGTGAAAAAAATATAGGCCCAGAGGTGCCGTGATGACCCTGCCCACCTCCACCATTCGGCTCTGAGGGGAAGGTGCCCTCTCACAAACCACATGACTCCCCCAGAAGAGGCTGCCCGCCCACCCGGGAAACCAGCCTCTTGGAGAGCAGCATTCTAGAGATGCCGGACTAGCTGGTTCCAAGGTATAATGGTCAGCACTTGGGACTCAGAATCCAGAGATGCCTAACCTGTCCCAAGTTTTCTGGTGTTTGTCTTATTCTATTAAGATTCATGACATTTGAGCCCATGTCATTTCACAAGAAACAACCTTTACCTAGTAATATAATTAATAACAATTAGTATTTGTTGACTCCTTACTTTGTACCAAACAAAGCAAGTGATCTTGATTCTTTTTTTTCCCATGCGAGCCCCAAACACTTTCTGAGGTAGGTATTTTTATTATCCCATTTAGCAGAAGAGGAAAATGAGGTTGAGGGACATGAAGTAACAGGCCCAGATAATCACAGCAGGTGCTCCATGAATGTTAACCCATTTGCCTCTTTCACTTTCTTTCGATCTAATAAAGCCTTCTTGTTTTGTGACTTTTCCTTATCTCCCACATCACTCTGCTCTCCGATAAGCAAGGGCTGTTATTCCCACCCACATACAGTCCGTTAAAGAAAAAGCTTTCCACCATCCATTCTAAAGTTCAGAGATTTCATCTCTGTGCTAGTGGTCCTGCATTTCCCCAGGTTTAATTCTAGCAGAGGTCAGTTCTTACCACAATTTTTAAATTATCACTTTTTCTAAAATGCAGGCAAATAAGCACACGTCATCAGGGAAATGTAAATTAAAATGAGAGACCACCACAGTCCTATAAGAATGGCCCAAATCTGAACACCAACACCACCAAATGCTGGTGAGACGTGGAGCATCAAGGACTCTCATTCATTACTGGTGGGGATGCAAAATGGTACAACTACTGCAGAAGAGGGTTTGGCAATTTCCTACAAAACTAAAGGTACAACTACATGACATTCTGGAGGAGGAATTATGGCAACAGTAAAAAAGATCAGTGGTTGCCAGGAGCTGGGAGGAGGGAGGGATGAACAGGTGGAGCACAGAGGATTTTCAGGGCAGTGAGGATACCATGTATGATACTATAATGATGGATCCGTGTCATTATACATTTGTCCAAACCCAAAGAATGTACAGCACCAAGAGCGAACCTTAACGTAAACATGAATGGTGGGTGATAACGAGTAGGTCCAGCAACTATAACAAGCCCCATTCTGGGAGGGGACGTTGGCAGTGGGGCAGACTCTGCAGCTGTGGGGGAAGGACATGTATGAGAAACTGCTCTGCTTTCCTCTCAATTTTGCAGTGAACCTTAACTGCTCTTTTAAAAGTTGTCTTTAAAAATAAGAATGAGCCAGGCTACTTCCTTTCAACAAGTCTCTGAACTTGAGGCCTTTTTCAAAAGGAAGATAAGACAGAATCGTGAAAGAAAACGGTCCCCTTTTGTCCCAAATGTCAAATAACACCTGTTTTCAGCACTGGACTGGCAGCACTGACCTGACCTGTCTCAGCTAACTTGGTCCAGAGAGAGACATGCCGGCCATGAACGCGGCATCACCGCTCAGCCGGGGCTTCCATCCCGGGGCAGCAGCGCCGAGGAGAGAGAGCTGAAGGCTCCAGGCCCACTGCTGTCCAGGAAACGGCTTCTCTACGGGGATACCCGACAGGCAGCGAGAGCCATGGCGAGAGCTCCCCATAGACCCACCAGACAAGCCCCAACCCTGCTCCCCAGGAGGTGCCGCTGAGCCACCACCCTGAGGTCAACCAGAAAGCCAAATATCTAACACGACACCATGTTCAGGGTCATGGCATCTCTGCCCTGAACACGGTAGAAAGAAGAGACGAAGATTCAGACAAGTGCAGATGTCACCTCAAAGCCGCCTTTATTTCAACACATGACACCTAAAATGTGTCTCACTCTGATGAACCTTCCACAAATGCCAGTTCAGAGTAAACTGGCCCAGCCTTGAGGGACAGGGGTGACAGCAGGGCCACTTTGGCAATAAATACCAAGCCAACCTAATATACCCGAGCTTTGACTATGAAACTGTAATCCTAGGAATTTCCTGAGGAACAAAGTGAAGATGTATCCCCTTCCAAAGTGAATGTACATAATTAATCTCCTAAGAATTGCATGTAACATAAAAATTGTATGTAATATTTTAAAAGAATAAATAGGTGCCAAGTAAATGATGACAGTGCCATAAAATAGAACACTACAACAGTGATTAACAACAATGAGTGTTATGTTTACTGACCTGGGAAAAAAGTTTGTGAAAAAATAATTATATTTTAAAATGGTACCCAAGGGGAATTCCCTGGAGGTCCAGTGGTTAGGACTCCACACTTTCACTGCTAGGCCCAGGTTCAATCCTTGGTCAGGAAACTAAGATCCCACAAGACATGTGGCATGTGATCCCCTCCCAAAAAAGATAGGTACCCAAAAGGTGACTTTCTCTAAGGTACCCCTAAAGCAACAGAAGAGAGTCAACATGGTAACATCATTGCTATGTGCTTTAATGGAGATTTTATATCAAAAATGGAGAACTGAATGTCTGTATCTTTTCTTTTATACTTAAATTGGCATTCAAAGTGGACCACTTAATGAACAAGCACTTGCAGCCACTAGCTACATTTCTTTTCTTTTCTAGCCGAGTATCAAATTTATGTTACTCTTGCTTTCAAATGTCCCACAGAGAAGAAGATAACCTATCTTATTTATACTCCAGAAACCTCACCAGCTCAACAAACATTACTCAGTAAGTGTGAGATAGAACTGACTTTAAGGTATGAAACTCAATGATAAAAATCTTTCACATGCACTTGGAATTTTCCACCTTCCAAAGCACTAATGTTCAAAGTTCAACATGTTACAAAACACATTTGTTTAAATTGACTGATTGTTAAACATATGCTAATTGGCTAGCTTCAAAAGCATAAACAAGGTAGTCTTGAACTTAAATGAGCACTAGAAGAACTCAAAACATCCACATTTTGACAGCTAGTGCCCAATTCTAACTAGGGACCGTTCCCCAAATCAGATTTATACAGCCTTTGCTTTGGCAAAGACCTCAATCTGTAAAAGAAGGTGGCTTATAAAAAAAAAAAAAAAAAGTGGCTTTTAGAAGTTCAAAAGTTGTAACAGTTAACAGGCAAATCTGTAAAGAAACCGGTTTAGAAAAAAACACAATCAGCTGGAAAAAATGAAGTATAAAAACATACAATTCACAGAGGTGAAATGTCTAATAAGCACATCAATGTAGGTAATGTTCCTTTTGGTAATGTTCCTTTTAAAGCTGACTTTCACATAAGAATTCAGAACTCTTCAGAAGTATGCTGTCTCTTGATATTTTATACCACTATGAACACAAATTCAAAGATCATCCTAATGTGTGGAAGAAAGGAAACCCTTGGACACTGTTGATGGGAATGTAAATTGGTGCAGCCACTATGAGAAACAGTATGGAGGTTCCTCGAAAAATTAAAAATAGAACTACCACATGATCCAGCAATTCTACTTCTAGGTACATATCCAGAGAAAACAAAAACACTATGTCTATCTGCACCTCCATATTCACAGCAGTATTATTTACAATAGCTAAGACAAGGAAACAATCTGTGTGTCCATCAACAGACGAGTGGATAAAGAAGATGTGGCATACTAATAAAACAGAGTGTTAGCCATAAAGAATGAACTCTTGCCATTTGTGACAACATGGATGGACCCGAGGGGATTCTGCTAAGTGAAATGAGTCAGAGAAAGGCAAATACCATAGGATTTCACTTATGCGTGTGTGTTCAGTCATGTCTGACTCTTTGTGACTCCATGGACTGTAGCCCTCCAGACAACTCTGACCATAGAATTTTCCAGGCAAGAATACTGGAGTGGGTTGCCATTTCCCACTCCAGGGGATCTTCCCTACCCAGGGATTGAACCCGCATCTCTCACGACTCCAGCAATGGCAGGCGGATTCTTTGTCAACTGCGCCACCTGGGAAGGCGGACGCATAAAGCAAAAAAAAAACAACGAACACAAACAACAAAACAGAAACAGACTCATAAAGAGAATAAACAAGTGATTGCCAGAAGAGAGGGGAGTGGGGTGATGAGTGAAATAGGTGAGAGAGCTTAAGAAATACAAACTTTCGGTTATAAGTCGTAAGGATGTAATGTACAGCAAAGAAAATATACTCAATATTATTTTAATAACTTTGAATGCTAATAGATGGTAACTAAACTTATTGCAGTGATTGTTTTGTAATGTATAGAAATACTGAATCATTATGTTGCACACCTGAAAGTAATATAATATTGTAAATCAATTATATTTTAATACTCAATATTCTACAATGGTCTATATGGAAAAAGAATCTAAAAGAAGAGTGGATTTAAAGTATTTAACAGACTCATTTTGCTGTACACCTCAAACTAATACAATACTGTCAATCAATTATACCCCGATAAATTTTGTTTTAATAAAATTAAAAAATCATCCTAATGGTACTTCTGACCATTCCACCACATCGTATTTTTAAATTAGTTAAACTCATAACATTATATTGAATCAACTTAAAAACTATGTCTGGGGGTCAGAAAGCAATCTTTTGGTATATTTAATTACAAGTGAGACAAACAGGACATAAAAGTCAACTTTCTATCATGCTAGCTTGAATAACTTAAAGGAATAATCAAAAGAACCTTTAGTTAAACCTGAATACTTGAATTTCACCCCTACTTGCCTCTTCTCTTGTTTTGAATTATGGGTGAAGGGCTACAGGACCCGAAGTTCCATGAGAAATGAGACCAAAGGATTCCAAACCACCAAGAGCTGCTATAAACACACACCTTCATCAAGTGAAATGACTATAAATCTTGATCCGTTCATCATCCCTTTGATACCAATCTGAGGACAAGAACATTCAGATCTTAGAAAATTACATTCTTAACAGGAATATATGAAAATGAACTGTGAAAACTGATTATCACTGAACACTGAGAGAGACTGTATGAAACCTGTCTCTGCCCCAAAGCTTGCCCCCTCCTTCCTCAAAGCCAACTCCTCCTCTCCTGCAGTTTCCACTCACTAGCGTAGCATCCTCCCATCTCCAAGGACCCAGGGGCAGCTCTGAATCATCACTCAGGCACTAAACTCCAAGACTGCTCCATTCATTCTCAACAAAGCTGGTCGAGTGAGCGATGCAGGTGTTCTAATGGACTCAGTCTGCATGGAGCTGGGGGTTGTGGCAGGAGGGCACTTCCACAACTTTCAAGACCACTATCCCACCTCAGACTTTCCACGTGAACCCATGGGCTCCAGTCATTTCCTATTAGCAACTTCTCTGGCTCCACAGCTCCGACATACTCATCTTCCTGAACGACTCTGACCAGCTGAGCCTGCTGCCCAAAACCAGATGCTCCTGAACAATGGCATTCAGGACAGCCTGACCTGGCGTTCTCAAACAAATGCCATTCATGAGTTTAGACTGGATCTAAAGAGTAGAGTAGACAGGAAAAAAAAAAAAGCCCCAAGAACAGCCTGATACATATGAGAGCCAATCACAGAACAGATGTGTAGCCAGGTGGATCAGGACTGGGGGAAGTGGAACAACCAGGTAAGCGATAATCAGAGGTCCCATGACTATCTCCATGTGGCGATATCAACCGTATTGCAAAGTGAAAAAGTGCAGAAGGATGGCTCCGCCGTGATGCCCCAGCGACCCTGCACTCATCTACACAGTCCCGGAGGCAGAACCGCAGCTGACCTGTCCTGGAGGAACACCTTGTGCCCGTCCCGGGACATGAGAGGAGGGGGCCTAAGGAGTGCCTGGAGCCTGCCTTAGTCTGCTCTGGTTGCAGATACAAACAGCCTGGATGGCTTGTAAACACCAGAAACTGTATGTTTCTCACAGTTCTGGTGTCTGGAAGTCCAAGGATGGGGTGCCAGCACGGTGGGGTGAGGGCCCTCTTCGGGGGTGCAGACTTCTGACTGTACCCTCTCCTAGTAGAAGGGGCAAGGGAGCGCGCTGAAATCTCTTTCATGAGGTGCTAGTCCAACTCATGAGGGCTCCACCCTCACAACTTAAGCACTCCCAAAGGCCCCAGTTGAATACAAACACAATGGGAGTGAGGATTCCAACATATGAATTCTGGGGAACATACACTCTCAGACACAGCAGAGGCCACTTCTCACCGGCTGCCCCTGCTCTCTGGCAGCTGCCATGAGACAGCTCTCTCTGTCCCCGGGGTTCTGGTGAAGTGGGGGCCTTCTGCACACCTCGCTCTGCCCCGAGCAGACATCCAGAACATAAACCCACTGACGTGTGGCTTCATGGCAGCAGGGTTCTGCGAGTCACACAATCATGGGTCCCTTTTATTTCAGTGCACCCCTGCTGGTGTGCGGGACAAGGATTATGCGACACCGGCTCCTTTGTCTATGTAAGTAATCAACCATCTAAATCTGAAGGTGACTGGCCATATATTTATAGTCAAAGGTCAGGCCCTGGCCTTGCCTTGTCCTGTGTGTGTGAGCAGGTAAAGAGGACTGTTCATTACCAAAGTCCAACTTTCTGATCTCACTCATTCTTCAGCGCAGTCTCATCTTCCTCCACTAAACCATCCATCCCCGGGAGCAGAGCCGGCAACTGTCTTCAATTTTTTCAGCTCCAGATAGAAGGCTTCACACACTGGCTTGTGTGCGCGCTCAACTGTGTCTGACTCTGAGAATTCATGGACTGTAGTCCGCCAGGCTCCTCAGTCCATCGGATTTTTCCAGACAAGGATACTGGAGTAGGTTGCCATTTCTTCCTCCAGGGGATCTTTCCAACCCAGGGATCGAACCCACATCTCCTGTGTCTCCTGCACTGGCAGGCAGATTCTTTACCACTGAGCCACTGGCAGTACTCAATAAACACTGTCAACATCTCACTGAACTCTCTACTCTGTGAGCTACCAGCAGATAAGCTGCCTCTCTTTGATTTCTCAGGCCCAGCAAGCAAAATTGTGTGAGTTTACAAGCGACTGGCTTCTAGTCACATTCTCAGGCAAAATGATTGGCTACTGATGTTACTGTGATGTTCTGGAAAGGAAAATATTGCATCTGTATTTCTTAAGGGGGAAAGCTTTTTCCAAACTAAGAGAAAAATTACTTCTAAAAGGCAAATAACCTGCTGGAAATTAAGGAAGTGTTCAAGGAATGAGGAAGACATAGCAAAATGACACAGCTTGTAAAGAAACAGTCTGCAGTTTGAAGAGGCTTCCACCAACCAAATCTGGGACAACTTGAGCAACAACAACGACAAAAGAAGAAGACAAGGGTACTGCAACTCACTGAATAAAAAAAGAATCTATGACTCCACACTGGCAAATATATAAGTGAGAAGGAAGAGCTCATCCCCACAATAGATGCCTACCCCAAACATGGAAGGGGCTAAGTCACCAATGGACACTGCAGCTCGCAGAAAAAAAACTCATCAGAAACAGGGTGTCAACACAGTCTCAATCTCCCCACAAATCACTTATTACTATTAACTACAGCTAGAGTGCTGAAGAAACCTGGATGACATCATCCCTTAACCAAGGGTGAAGTCAACATCAGCAGCACTAGGATGAACAGGACACATGTGCCCCTGGGTGTGATGTGCCAGTCAAAGCAGGCTAATACATAGTGAATACTTAAGCCTGTACATCTTAGGATGTTGCTCTGTTGGTTAAAAATTGAAACTGGCAGAATGATTTCTGGGAATGCTAAGCCCTCACAGGTCCCTGGGTGGGGGAGCTGGCACTGGTGGGTACCCAGAGGGTATTTGGAGTGTTTCAGGGTCCACTGATTTCTGCAAGGTTTGCTGGCTGGTGCTCCTCTGGAAAAGTCTCCTCGCTCTATTTACTCTAATATATTCCTCACACAATACTCCATTACTGCAGTTGGTGTGTGTGTGTGTTTGGTCACTCAGTCATGACTCTTGGCGACCCCATGAACTGTAACTCTCCAGGCTCCTCTGTCCATGGGATTTTCCTAGCAAGAATACTAGAGTGGGTTGCCATCCCCTCCTCCAGGGGATCTTCCCAACCCAGGGATTGAACCTGGCTCTGCTGCATTGAAGGCAGATTCTTTACCACTGAGCCACTGGGGAACCCCTATTGCAGATATAGATTTGGTAATAATGCTGCTATTTCCTGTTAGAATCTAGAAAAAGCCCTGCTGCTACTACTGAGGCCATTCAAATCAAACTCTGAGAAAACTCAAAACCCACCAACCAACTTGTCTACAAAGCCAAAAAAAAAAAACCACCAAAAAACCTCTGGGAGAGGCTTTCAGTTCCCATCTTACAATAAAATTTTTTTTACAGCTAAGTCAAAGTGTACATCATTTTAAAATTTGTGAAAGTAAGTAAACAAGCATGCAAAAATGTGGATAAGAACCTTCTGTGCATTTTTATAATTTATTGAAATCAATTAAAGCCCAAAACATAGTGTTATGAAGACACTTAAGTGGGCAGTTTTAGAACAGAACAAAAATGCTTATTTCAATTCAAGTTACATAAACTCCTAAAAAAAAAAATCTAAGATAGGAAAGCTGACAGATGTTCACAGTCTAAGAACATTTTTTTTAAGTGGATAAACCTGGAATTTATAAGGGGCAAGCTCAGAAAGAGTGAGAAAGAGAAACAGTAATTTTAGTAACCAATAGATTTTCCAGCTTTCAAATTAACAAAAGCCTCAAAGAAATTTTTTAATTTGTTTCTTAATAGAGATACCCATGCTTTTCTGCTAAGGTCCCTCTTTTCAAAACTACTTGCAAACTTATCCTTAGCTTGAGTTTTACCCAAATCAATTTATTTTAGGTCTACTAGGGAATTTCTTTTCCTACTAAGAAAAACTGAAATATGGATTAAAAAAATATACCTATCTGAAAAAATTATTTCCAAATGCCCTTCTCTGAAATGTGCTTCCCCCAACCATTCACCAGCCCCTGCATCCTCATCCTTTTATCTGTTTCCACAACAACAGAGATAATGCTTCTATAGTCATGTCCAGATTCTCATCTCGACCTTCACACACCATAGCTGACTGCACGCCTTTCACAGGGGAGCCACCCCATTAATTGGGCTGAGTGAATGCAGTCCTTTCTCCTGGGAAGCCAGAACACTGAGATCCTAGTCAGTCGGTGGGGGTCTTAGAACTGAGGGAGGGAAGGAGGAAGGAAGGAAAGAAGAAATTTTATAGAGAATAAAAATTGACACAAGAGTAAATCTGAGACATGGAGAAGGATAAGACCAACTAAGCTTGACAAGAAAATTTGATAGTAAAATACTGAAGAGAAAGGCACACCTGTCCCAACAGGGAGTCCAACTCCCAACTCCAGTTCCCTGTGAGACTCAGGGTGCTCCTGGCCTCGCTTTCCATGAAATATCCTCCCATGCTTGCAACAGCTCTTCCCTCTCGCACTCCCCACCCACCTTGCTCTCATGGTCTCAGTGGACTTCTGTTACATACAAGCAAGAGAATCTGGTCTAACGTTCATGGTAAGCCGCCTCCAATACAGCCCCCCAAATACCTCCAGAGATTCGCACTCCTGTGGATCACAGGCTCCTTGGGTGTGGGCCAGCCTTGAGCAATGATGAAATGCCATTTTTAACTTAGGTACAGAAAGGCTGTGACTTTTACCCTAGGGGTCTCTCTTGCCCTCCCAGACCACTGGTTCCAGGGAAGGCAGCTGCCAGTGTGAACTGCCCTGGAGAGGCCCGCAAGGCAAGGAAATGATATCTACAGCCAGCACCTGAGGCCCAGGGAAGAGATTCGATTCCCCTGGTTGAGCCCTAAGAGGATGGAGGCCCCAGCTGACAGCTGGACTACAATGCCACCAGAGGCCCTGGGCTAAGCTAGGTCTGAGTCCCGACCCACAGACACTGAGGATAAAGAATGCTGTTGTTACTAAACTTGGGGGTAGCTTGTTACACAGCCTGATGACTAACACAATTCTCTAAGACACAACTCTCAATCAGACTAACATCATGTAAAGAAGGAATATTAAGATGGGTCAAGATTCATCTCCTCCGGGTAAATCTTTAATCTGGTGGCGAGAACCAGGGTGAAAGGCTCTGACCCCGTCAGGAGACAGCTCCCGCCTGCACACCACCCAGCAGGAATCGTGGAGTGCTGGGGAGGAGCAGCCCTCCCAGCAGGCCGCCTGGCCTAGAGCTCAAGGATCTCGGTGGTCCCTGATGGTACAAACATCCTGTGATTCTATGAAGGTTAACTTCAACAAGCTCAACAAAAACAGTTCTCAAGACGTTATTCTGTCTTCCACATTACAACTTTGAGTCATCATTTTCCAGAATCCAGAGTATGTGCAAAATACACAAGACACTGCTCCCCAATGAATATCCATCCATCAGGAAATCTTTTAGAACAAACATCCCCCTAACAAGCATAATCCATTAAATGAGATGTCTGGGGACTAAGCCACCAAGTCCAACATCATCTACTGACTTTACACCATCCCGTGACCAATTCATGTGCGATCTTTCTAAAGCAGTTTCCCTGCCCACTTCCTGCCTCTTCCCCACTCCCACTCCTCTTCCCTTGCCACCCAGGATGCCTTGCCAAAGCATCCCCTGACCACATCCCCTCACCACCTAGGTCAGAGGTCACCACTAGCCTCCCTTCTACCTCAGCATAAGCTACTGCAATCATTTATCTGCATACCTGTCTCCCTTAAAGGATCATCAGGTCCTTAAGGGCAAAGTCTGAGCTACACTGTTCTTTGTAGCCAGGGCTACAATGTAGCCAGTAGCCAGGGCTCTGAGCTGGCACCAGGAATTCCCCTGTAAGTGGACCAGACATCTCTCAGCCAACACGTGCTACTGAATTCCACGTTCTCTCCAATTCTGTGGCTGAAGAGAACACATTCTAGAAATACTTTCTCACAAGGAATTTACCACTTGCTAGACATATTAGTTTAAGAGAGAAAGAAGCTCCCTGACTTCTCAACATTAGCATTTTGCCCACATGGCCTGCTTTGTCTATAGAGAGAATTCCAAACTGTCACCACAGTTCTGAACTCTGGGGGAAAAAAAAAAAGATTTGTGACCAGCTTTGTGATGGGATCGCTGATCCCATTATCAACAGTGACAATCATTTCAAATAAAAATGGTACCAAAAGTTGTGTATTCTAGGTAGACTTCAGGGAAATGAAGGCTAAAATGCCACACACCAAGTGTCTTCTAATGATACCTGAAAATTAGGTAAATTACCTGCACCCCAGGAAGCAAACCAAACAACATGGCCAACACAGATCTCAGTGACGGCGCCCAGCTGGCTGCTATGTTAAACCACCAACAGGTAAAAGGAAAAATAGTCCCACGAACTGTTGGGCTGTAGACACTTGCTAGGCACACTGCTCTTTACTAAAGGAACAGGATGAAAGTCCATACTGGACACCCCTTTATATCCTGGTCACCTGCTCACTGAAAGAGTCTTGTGAGGGCACCTAATAAGAAGCTCTTCTGGTCATACTGCCCCACGGTTTTGTTTATATGCCAAAAATAAAAATACTTAAAATCCTCTATAACCACAATCTTCTGTCTCAGAGTTCCCACACATTGCTAAGCACCACTCTGTAAGTGGTGCAGGATGCGTTTTGCTGCTTCTTCTTGTGCAAAGAGACTCGATAGCCGGCCTGCTCGTGAAAGGAGCTTCAAGAACTACGACACACTTCGCCTGGGAAAGGCTAGACCTTCCCTTCCTGAGAGATCTCTTATTTCATGCACACAGGCATGTGCTGGGCTTAGTTAAACTTAGGAGTCACTCTGAAAACAATACTGAAGGTCACTTTGGGGGACTTTAGAATACAGAAAGAACTGAGAGAAAATGACCAAGCTCTGGCTGCTTCCGAGGCTCATCTCTGCATCACGTCCAGATGTGTTCTCCAAACAGTGCTGCTAAATGGCACACTGCGTGTGCGCAGAGAGGCAGCCCCAGACGCAGTCCCAGCCTCAAGGCCTCGGTCTTCCCATCTTTCTGCTGGGATCCTTTTCAATCCTGCAGTCAAGGTCCAGGCAGCCGGCTTCCCTCCTAGCTCTGTAACAAGGGTGCTGACCACCATCCCTCTAACCAGCAGCTGCACCCTGACCACAAGGATGCTTCCTAACCAGTGATCTGTGCTATGTGGGCACTGACCATACACCTTCAACCCCCAGGCTCTGGGAGGACACCTCTAATGTCAGGAACCAATACATACATACAGACACATACTTCGTTTGTATCTTTATAAGGACTTTTACAATGGAGGGACTGACAGCTTGGGTTCAAATATTCATAGAAGCAAGGTTTAATTGTCAGGAATACAGCATCACCATATTTTAGGCGGCTTTCTTCACCTAGGCAAGCTACAAATCAAGACCTCAATTTCTAAACTTCCACCTCAAGAAACCCAAACTCCACTTCCTCATTCCAGCAGTGGTGTGCTTGGGTAAAGAAACTTCTTGAAATCAAATGACTTAAGTGGGTTCATCTCTCAACTTTTTTCCTTCAGAGTGTAACAGTGCAACAGAGATCCACGCCCTGAGGGTTCCCCCTCAAGTTTTCCACTGAGCATGACCTGAACACCAGACCCTAAATCAAACACCCACCCAGTTCACCCAGATTGTCCAGCTGCAGAGATGAGATTTGATAAGGTCCACAAAAATACAAAACTGCACTGAGCACTCAAACCAAGCCAGAATGAAGCAGAAAACACAGATCAGAGCTTTACCAACTTGAACAATCTTTACATTTCTCTTCAAAACAGAGTCTCAGAGGAGAGTCCACTGTAAGTATTGATAAAATATGAAAAACCCACACAAAAAACTAGCTGATTTTGAAGTTGAAGTAAAAAATAAAACTGCTGGCTAAAAGAAGAAAAATGTACCACGCCTCTCAGTATATTGCATTAAAAAGGGAAAAAAGAAGTAAAAAAGGAAAAGGCACAGAGAAGAAAAACACATGACCTTTAATCTGAGTAAAGGAATCACACACCATTCAGTGCACCCATAATGCCATGGCACCATCAGAGTCAAAGGCACAGATTTCTATCCATAGCACCACAAGGAGCCCCAGCTCAGAGCCTGGGCCAGTTCCACGGAGTCCACATGAGTGCAGAAAGCAGTCCTGTGAGGGAACAGTGGCATGGTCCACACGGTGCCCCAGGAGGCCCGCACTGTAGCCTCTGGTGTGCACAGAACCGCCACCGTGTCAGTTTCTCTGTCACTTTGACTCGCGGAGCCTGGCAGCTCAGTGGTTCTCAAAAGGGACAGAGGGGAGCTGCCCTCTGGGGAAATGAGATTTAGCAAAGTCTGGAGACATGTCTGACTGTCCTGAGCAGTGGGTAGAGGAAGGGGCGCTGCTAAGCATGCTACCATGGACAGGCAGCAGCAGCACCACCACCAAGGAAGGATCCTGCCCAAAATGTCAATGACGCCAAGGCTGAGAGACCCAGTGGGCCTTCGCTGAGGACGCCTGCTTTACTGAATGTGACCCTGATCTTCACCCCAAGAGGCCAGGCTCCATAAATATCCCCTCACACATGAATACAGCTCATCAAGACAGAAACCCATTTATGAAAATCAGCTTGAGGTCCTTCTTGGCTGGATCTCAGCACTACGTTCCGGACCCAGAAGGCGGAGGACAGCACTCACCCGGTGCCCCGGCTACCACCCTTCTGCATCCAATGTGAAGACACAGATCGAGCCTGAGGCCCCTGGGGGCTGGGTGGCCAGGACGAGGGTGACTCAGCCTGGCCTCAGTGGCTGGGGCCCACGCTTATTCGTTCCGCCCTCTCTTGTCCTCACACTCTGTCCACAGCTCCTTCTGTCCTTACCTCTGAGCCATCACAGCACCATTTTATCCCAGACACAGGAATAACTTTTGTTTTCAAAAAACCCGACTCTAGATTCCACAAGGGCTCCTCCCAGAACATTCTTGGTTAAATGAGAGAAGACAATGTGGTCCAGCCATCCAGTCTCCTGGTTCCACGCCAGAAGCCCACAGGGCCCCAGTAGACCATCCCCACCAACTGAAAACCACGGCCACACTCGCCATCCAGCCCCAGCCATTCTCAAAGGCTCAGAGACACACAATGTGGCCCAAGAGCAAAGCCACTGACGACTCCTGGGCCACCGTGGGGGCTGTGCTTGTCTGGGGGTCTTGTGCTAGGTCTCCTCCCCCATTCTCGAGGCCACTGCAGCTCCTTCACACACACTCTGCTCACATCCTGCACTCCCATCACCCAGGGGCCAGTGACAGCTGCAAAGCCTGCAACAAAGCCACACCACTCTCGCTGCAAAGGAGCAGGTCCTGCAGCCGGGCCAGGGCTCCGAACAACCAGCCTCTGGGAAGAGAGCGGCGTGCAAAGCAAGGACCGGTCCTCTCCTCCTCCAGTTCCGGGCTGTGTGGTTAAAACCTAAACTCACACTTCTGAAGGCCAGCTCTGCTATGCTTCCTCCAGATGTCTGACAAAATGCAAGAAACAGAAAATTAGACATTAGATTTATCTTAAGAGTCAAATGTATGCTAACATTACAGTGAATGAACGAGTCCCCATTGCAGCTTGCAGAAGACAGAAGGCATTCTCCAACGCTGCAGAAACTCTGCTTACTAATGCCTTTCAAGCAAAGGAGTAACAAGGACTATACATTAAAATAACCACCCATCACTTACAGCTTGAGGGGAAAAAAGATTGTCCGCATAAAACTGGCAAAAGCAATGTTAACTGTAAATGAAGGTACTGCTTGATTGTTTTGGGAATTCAAAATTTTTGAAGCTGAATTCAAACACAGCATCATGACTTCGACTCTTGTCCTAGATTTTGGCAGGACGCATGGGGAGCCCTAAAACCTGGACTGACAAGCAACTCTACAAAATCTAGATCCACATCTAAAAACAAGAGCGTGTTTAAAAGACAATGACGATTACACTTAACAGAACAGCTGTCATCAACTGGTATCCTGAGTCAGAGGTTCATTAATGGATAAAATTCTAAGTGTGGAGCAAAGTCTTCTCTTGAAGTACAGGCCTCTCAACCTATCAATCCATGAGCCAATTCCCCAGGTTAATGGTCAGTTTGCAGAGTGAGACAAGATTCCCCAAATATAATCAGAATATTTTTCATAGCTTTTCTTTCCCCACCAAGGAGCAGAATCACCCAGCCACAAGAAAGAACTTGCTTTCAGAATGTTTCAAGCACTACACTCATGGCTATACTACGTATCAACCAACTCCCATGCAGAGTGTTTCCTATTCACCCTCCTCAGAGTCACAAGGTCTATAATCAGAGGCATCCAAAATAGAAGTGACTTGCATTTCACCATCCAACGAAGATTTCTGCAAAGCTCATGGAGCACACTGGCAACGATGTGACTGCAGTGGCTAACAATTATCTTTAGTGTACTCCAGCTGTATTCCTCTCGGTACCAGGAGCCAGCTGACATGTCTGCGGAGGCTGGTACATCTCTGCTGGGCACGGCACTCATTTGTCACACCCAACGAGCCCCCACTATACAGCCCGAGTAGGGGACAAAGACCGCAGAAAATGACCCAAAAATTAAAATCACACGTGCCAGGTGATGTATCTATAGAATAATGAAACCAGGTTGAATTTTTTTTTTTAATCCAAGCAGTATAACCAAGGGAGACTAGACACTTAGCCCAGAGGTGTCGCCATTGCTGGAACATTTTAGAACTTCCTTTTTGGACTCTTTTCAGTCCAACTTTTGATCCATATGAAAAAACAAATAATGAAAACAAAAATCTCTTTAGAGAGTCTAAACCAATGTATAGAATGTTAGTATTCTGACAAAGGTGAAGAATAAAGGATTTCAAGGCTTTCCACTCCAGTATTTACATGTTAAGTAACCTCCCAGCAAAGCAGCAGAGAAGCCAGCACGCTGCTGATTGGGACCAACCGTCCCTGAGATGACCTCTCTTCTAAGAGCCACCAACTGACTTTCTAGGCAGAATCTTGCCAACTGAGGAGCCTGCCAAGTTGTCTGCTGTTGGGCCGACCACTCAATTTTAACTTCAGCACATCCCTCTCTCCAAGCTGGCAGAGAGCAACAGAAGCCTCAAAAAGAAGCCAAGGAAGGGACCACAGGTCTCCTCTGACCTCTGCAGCTGTAGAGCCAGCGGGTCAGACTTTTCCGTGAAAGAAATGGACACAAACCATCCCCCAAATTTACTCAGGGCTGCCTGTGCTTATTTTTCAGCCCATCAACTCCTATTTAGTTAGAGCAGTACTTTAATAAAATAAAACATCTGTATGCAGGCCTCTAAACCTTATTCTTTGAAGAATTTTTTTGTTTTTTTAAATCTCTGGCCTCACCCTCTCTGTCAGGGCACAAGCTGATGTTCCAAGGATGAGAGTGGATGCCGGCTGGGTGGGCCCGGCACCCACGGGAGAATTGCCTCAAACACTCATCCTACCCTCTACGAGCGGCATTATGGTGTGACTGTACAGAGATGCAACCTAGAAGGGCAATAAATGCCAAGAAGAGGAGGATTTGCAGTCCAAATTCTACTGCCAGCAAGTATCCACTCAAGTCACAGAGCTCTATTTAACCTCATCCCACCCAGCTCTCAAATTCCACTTATCTTTCCAGGACTGCCTTGAACCCTCGATGTGTGTGCAAGACAAGCCCTCTGGCTTCTGGCTTCTCTGGCTACAGCGAGTTCACACACAGGCTCCTGTAGCTCTTACCACCCACTGCATATTTAATTCAAGAAAATCAACCTGAATGCTACGTTCATAATGACATATATCCATCTAGCACCTCTGGTTTATTAACCATCTTAGTCTAATTTCAGGTTCCTTGGGTCACATGTCAAGGCAGTATGTTTAAGCAGAGATCCAGTGAGGCTCAGTAGGACAGACGATCCATAGCCAAGGCGGGGTCATGGCCAGACTTCAGACTCCTGACTTCTGGGCTCTTCACCCTCCACCCACTTCACATAGCCAGAGGCATATTTTGAAAAATATTCAGGGAAGAGCCCTCCCTCTTCTTCGGGAAAGGTAGGACAGGCTAACAGTGAGTCTCAGAGCACACAGAGGAAATGATCTCCTACCCAAGACTTGCAGCCACAAACTCAACATTTCACGATGAGGCAAAGGCTGCAGAGAGTGAGCTCTCTCTTTCCTTCTAGCTCTCTGCTGAAAACGATGCTGAAAGCATGAGAGGCCCTGACATCAACTGCTGGTGCCATGCACTAACCCTGGGCGCCCAGATGTTGAATCATTAAAGGATTTGTACTTTGAAGTATGACAAGTGTAACACTGTCAATAGCTCTCTTTTGAAAAATACCAAACACTGCTTCCTTACAGACAAGTCCAACACTATACACTTGGAGCTACATCTCTGACCCTGCATGATTAAAACAGGATTTCAAAACTGCTCACGTGGCTTGTCTCCCATATTTTTCCTTTTGGTTCTGCCCTTTCCTGGGTAGGAATGGATTTCATCTTTGTGTTGTTAAGTTTCATCTAGCCAGAAATGTGAAAGCAATTCATCTAAAGATGATAGAGACAATCAGCTTTGTAGAAGAGGGTGAGAAAATCTATTCAATACTATTTCACAAAATTATTTAATATGCACTCCTCTCAAAAAGAAGCAGAAAAGTAAAACTCCTCATCACAAATACTGCTAGCCAAAAGTGCACAGGCAACAACTTAATCTCCAAAAACAAGGCAAGTGTGGGCCAGGCACAGACAACCCCCCACCTCAAACTAGCAGTCACAGCGCAGCTGAGGTGGGATCCTCTACCAAGTGAGGACAGGCTGGACTCCAACTCTGCACTAACCAGCTGCGGAAACACGAGCAAATATCTTAACCTTTAAGACTCGATTACCTCTCCTGGAAAATGAAGACAAAGACATGAAGAGATTCACTGCCCTTGTCCAGGATCTGCAAGACCAGGGCAAGAGACTGCACCTTTCCAAGATTCAGTTTCCTCATGCATAGCATGAGGGGATGGGAGCAAAAGACCCCCTACTCTAAATCAGAGAGGAAAATTAAGTGAGCTGGGTGGTGGTCAGGGAGCCACCCATATGCAGTCAGCCCACACTTGGTCAGAGCATCTTCACAACCTTGCAGGCAGCACTGCTAATAAATTTTAGTTTGTAAGCAAAGTCTACAGGCATGGTTTTGCCCACCAAGCTGGAAAGGTTAAAGTGGGTTAAAGCCTGAGAAAAAGAATGCGTAAGAGATGAATTTCCATAGGCTGCAGACAGCGTGGAAATGGACTGCAGGAGTCCAAGCTAATATGCCCCAACAGGCACTGCGGTCCCTGGAGTTTAAACACTGGACTTTGCTGTGCACCTCCCGTGCCCGAGATGAGCCCTTCAGATATCAGTGCTGTACAGCCCAGAACACACTTCACATTAAATACATGAAAATCACCGTGAGTGGCTATGTCCCTAATCAAAAATGTTTATATAGTACTTTTTGGTGTGTTAAGCATTTGAGACTCTTTTTGATCCTCAAAGACGTGAGACAGCTAAAGTCATTCATCTAAAAAGACAAGGAAAGAAGACTGAACAGTATCATGTTGTTAAAAAGATTGCCACTAGCCACGGTTTCCTTTCAGTTTCGTTTGGGTGTTTTTTCTTTCGCTATATGCTTTGAAATCTTTCTTAAGTTTCATTTTCAGGACATGACCCTATCTGCTTACTTCTCAGGTAGAAACGCACACCAACCAAAAAGTTTCCTATCCCAATCTGCTTTCATTACTGCAAGTCTTACACATTCTCTACTTCCTCTCAATAAACACACACGCTGATGCTCTGACTAATGACCTTCAGTGGGTAGCGTCACTCGTTCATTCAATAAATAGAGCATGTCTGCAAGGTATCAGACAACCCAGTATTGTAAGCATGTGGGTTACATCAATGACTAAAGAGTTCTAGAACTCACATGCTAAAGTAAGTAGAAATAATTATGGTTACAGTTGTATATATGTACAAAAAGGGGCTTCGCAAGCGGTGCAGTGGTAAAAGTATATATACAATGCACTATAGTTGACATGCAATAAAGAAAAATGGTGGTGCACAGAAGGCATGTTAGGTTTGCTGATGGGATGACAAGAGGGTGTCTGGGAAGGATTCACTGAAAAGTGAGGCCTGAATTGAGACTGAACGTGGTGAGGAAGCTAGCCAAGAGCACATATGGAGAAGAGAACTCCAGGCAGAGTGACAGAGGTCCTGGGGCAACTGCATGTCTGATGTGTTCAAGAAACAGCACTGAAGGGGCCAGTGTGGCTGCAAAGAGCAAGTGACTGAGGCAGGTAGGAAGACTGCAAAGGACCCTGGGGTCCCCTGGAAGGCCTGCGTTGTCAAATTCACTGTAAGGCTTTTATTCTATGTGACAGAAGGAGTCACTGCAGTTTTCTGAGCAGAGGAGTGATGTGTTAAAGTTCTCAGAAGGATCTCAGTGCAGCAGCAGTGCTGAAAACAGACTGCGGTGGGTAAGCCTGGAGAGAGGCAGGGAGACCAGTCGGGCTCATTACATGGCAACAGCAGGAGAGGTTTTAAAGTGGTCAGATTCTGCACCAGGTCTTGGTTGTGGCACATGGAACCTTTGATCTTCATTGTTGTATGTGGGATCTGGTTCCCTGGCGACTGATCAAACCTGATCCCTTGCACTGGGAGTCTTAGCCACTGGACCACTAGGGGAATCCCTCTGGATGTGCTTTGAAGGCAGAGAGTCATGCCTTCCTAGCAGATCGAACAGGAGATGAGGAAGTGATAGGGTGGTCCAGGATGACAGCTAGTCCCTGGATGAAGTGGCTCTCAATCATTTTAAGATTTCAGTTTGTCAACCCAAACTGACATGCCAGGTGCAGGTATTATAATTATCCTGATTTATTTGGCCTCACTGAATTTTAAATTCTCTTTAGTCTGTTCCTCCTCTTCTTCCATAAAAAATGATCCAATCAGTTAAGACCAGTTGTTACAGATGGAAGAAGAGAAACCACAGACATGACCCAGTGACCCACAGCCTACCCAAAGCGGCAACCCCAGCCTAGTTATTATCTGATGGCTAGTCAAGCAACACTGGAAAGTTTCCACTCATAATTTAATGGCTCCATGGCTTTGGGCAAGTCATTTCTCCTCTCTGCCTTGTATCTGGTTGTAAAGTAAGGATGATATTGTCCCCAGGGTTACTGTGACTAAATGTTACTAAATGAATGAATTACTAAATGAAATAAATGTTACTGTCACTAAATGTGACTAAATGTTACTAAATGAATGAGCTGATGTCAAGCAACATGTAAGTGCTGTACTTTATTATCATTGTTGCTAAGTGTTTTTGTTACTTCTTAATCTCAAATAACTTTATCAAAAGTAGCATCTATTTCAGTTCAGTCCCTCAGTCCGGCTGACTCTTTGCCACCCCATGAACTGCAGCACACCAGGCCTCCCTGTCCATCACCAACTCCTGGAGTTCACCCAAACTCATGTCCATCGAGTCGGTGATGCCATCCAGCCATCTCATCCTCTGTCGTCCCCTTCTCCTCCTGCCCCCAAACCCTCCCAGCATCAGAGTCTTTTCCAATGAGTCAACTCTTCACATGAGGTGGCCAAAGTATTGGAGTTTCAGCTTTAGCATCAGTCCTTCTAAAGAACACCCAGGAGTGATCTCCTTTAGAGTGGACTGTTTGATCTCCTTGCAGTCCAAGGGACTCTCAAACATTTACTTAGTGACATTTATTTCATTTAGTAACTCATTCTCTTACCTAATGAGTCTAACATAAATTTCTAAGACAGGAATAACCTAACATTGGGTGTCAACTGCTCAATCATGTTCGACTCTTTGCAACCCCATGGACTGTCCTCTAGGCTCCTCTGTCCACGGGATTCTCCAGGCAAGAATACTGGAGTGGGTAGCCATTCCCTCCTACAGGGGATAGCGTACACTAAAAATAAAAGGAGGCAAGTTCCCTTTGGGCATCATAGAAGCCTAATACAATCACTGAAATTCTACGGACAAACATAACCTGCCGTATTTGGGTGTGGAAAATATGAACCTAGTATCCTTGGTGCTCTAAAGAAACTAACCTAACCAAGCTCTATGAATTTCTCTGACTCTTCCAAGTCTAACTATCTGGAAGGTCTTTCAGGACAGAAGAAATACGATACTTAGGCACTTCAGCTTTTGTTATGTACTAAAATTAAGAACTCTTGAGACACAGTTTTTAAAAGTTTAATCGTCTAACAATTAGAAGTTAAAATACAAATATATATACACACCTATACACTACAACTTAAACAAATCTATTCTCTTCTGCCAGCTTCTGACACAATGAGTTCCCATGGAAAATGCGTCTGAACAACAATGACAATTCCAAGACTCATCCCAGCCAGTGATTTTCAAACCAGCAGCAACTCAGAATCACCTGGAGAGCTTTACGCATACTCATGCCAAAGCCCAGTCCTAGATTTCTGGTCTAACTGAAATCATTGAGAACAGCTGAATAGGTAAATACTACAAGTATTATTGACTGAATGTGGTAGACAGAGAGAACACTATTTAAATAGTGAACGAGGACTTCTAGGTTTAAATTAGCATCATAACCAGTGGGTTCTGGGGCGAGAAGACACTACAGCCCAGATGAGAAATCCTCTTAACCTGCTCTGCTAGTCTCTCAAACCAAAGCTCCAAAAGAAGAACTAATGATCTTCCAAATGTTTCCTCAAAAACAAATGATGACCAAAACTTAAGACTTCTTCCAAATGAAAGAACACACAACATCATTCTACATTTTTCTGGCAAAATCCTTCAACACCTTATTGCCAAATAGCTGATTACAGTTACTTTTATTTTCCCCTTTCCTTATTATAGTCATAACAGCACGCAGCCTGGGTCTAAGAAACGTGAGTCTTCCTTTTCTTTGTATTACTTTAATCCATTATTTAAAACAATGTCTCTACCCAATATTAGGGCACAACACAAGGGAGAAGTTATTTCCAATGTTCCAACAATGTATATGAGTAACGATATTCTACAACAAAGTCATTCATTCCTTTATAATACCAGTTATTCAGTCTTTATTACATGCTGCACACTTCTTTCAGGTGCTTGGGACCACAGAAGTGATCAGGACAAGTGGGACTTAATATCTTTCTGCTGTGCATGTGTGCTAAGTCGCGTCATTCATGTCCCACTCTTTTCGATCCCATGGACTACAGCCCACTATGTTCCTCTGTCCATGGGATTTCCCAGGCAAGAATACTGGAGTCAGTTGTCATTTCCTTCTCCAGGGGATCTTCCCCACCCAGGGATTCTTTACCACCGAGCTACCAGGGAGGGCTTCCCTGGTGGCGCTGCTGCTGCTAAGTCACTTCAGTCGTGTCCAACTCTGTGCGACCCCATAGACAGCAGGTAAAGAACCCAACTGCCAATGCAGGAGACTCAAGAAATGCAGGTTTGCGCCCTGGGTCAGGAAAATCCCCGGGAGAAGGAAATGGTAACCCACTCCAGTATTCTTGCCTGGACAATCCCATGGACAGAGGAGCCTGGCTGGCTACACTCCATGGGGTCAAAAAGAGTCAGCCAGGACTGAAGCGACTTAGCACCCATGCACCCAGACCACCAGGGAAGCCCAGGCTAACATAATGGAAGTTAAAATAACACCATTAGAAATGTCATACTGAACCCTAACTTACTGGCTACTATAAACCAGATATTAGTCTCTCTTTACATAGGGTACCCATTTAATAAAGTTGTTCTGAATAGATGAATTTACTATTTACAAGAAATTAAATGACGCCAAACAATGAAAAAATTCTTCCCCGTGGCAGAGTTTAAATTTGGCTTTGCATACTAGATGGAATGCGCCATTCTAAAAGTGACAAGAATGAATTATGACAGAGTTGTGCCAATTCATTCACACAAGAAATTTTTTTCAAATTAGTTCAACCACATCAACTGTGAAAAGAATCCGTGGTTTAAAAAAAGTCAAGATTTCATAAAAATATATTTCCAATTTCAAATTTTTTTAAGTTGAAAATTACATAAACTGATGCATAAACTACCCATTTATTAGATACTAAATCACATAAGCTTATTGATAAAACAGTACTAATAAATACTGTAAGACCAATAAAATAAACAATCATTACTAGGAGCAGCGATCAGTCTTTTAACTTCCTTTACAAATCCTAGTCCAGAAGTCATTGAAATCACTCAGAAATTCACAGGACTGTAATTCAACCTCAAGCAAAAACAAGGGGACTTATTCCAAAGCTGTCTGCAAATCACTGCGACAATACTGTAAAGAAAAAAAAATGTTAAAGAATTCAGGTGACGTTATTTGACTGCAATCTCTCAACATTCCCCCACCCAAAATCCTTTTTGTTGTTGGTATTTTGCGAGAGGGCTGTGGGGTTTTTTTTTGTTTTTTTAAAGAAATGGGGTCAGGGCCAGCAAGTGGGCTCAATTCGCGAGTTTCCGGGGAGCCGGCCCAGGCATTCAGTCCTCGGCCGTGCCCAGGGTCCCCATCTCCTTCGCCTCTCGGGATACAAACAGGCTCACCCTTTCGCGCGCAACTCGACAGGCAGCTCCGCCGGACAGACAGCCGGAGCCCGGCCTGGACCCCGCCCCGGCCCGCTCTTCGGGGCGAAGACCCCGGTCCGCTCGCGGTAACCGGTCGAGAGCAACGGCCGCCGGGCGGGGCGCGGGGTGCGGGGCGCGCGCGCAGGAGGCTCGGGGCGTCGGAGGAATCAGAGGGACCCCCGCCCGCCAGCCTCACCGTCGATGTTCTCCCGGTCGCTGATGTGCTGCAGGTTGCAGCCCGTGTCCTCGCGGCTCAGGTCGGCGTCGGGCCGGCAGGACTCCAGCCGCGAGTGGGCATTCCTGCGGAGCTTGGGGCTGGACGACACGCAGCACGAGGCGGTGTTCCCCATGGCTGGCGCCCCGGCCCCGGCGCGGCCCCGGGTCAGCAGCGGCGGCGGCGGCGCGGCCTCGCCATGGGCGGCCCGGCTCCCCTCGCCCGGCCCGGCGGCCTGTCCGCGGCGGAGGAGCGCCCGCGCCCGCGCGACTGCGGCCGCCCGGCCCGGCTCACCCCGCCGCCGCCATGGCGGGCGCCGCGCAACCGCCTCCGCTTCCCGATCGGCCCGGCTCTGCGCCGGCGGCCGCAAGCGGTTCCGGTTCAGGGGGCGCGGCCGTTCGGGATGCGGAGACGCGGGGGCGAAAGCAGGCGGCGGGGACGCGAGAGGCCGTGGGCGACGAGAACGCGGGCGGCGGGGAGGCGCGGCGCTGGGCCCGGGCGTGGGCGGCCCGGGGGACGCTGGGGCCCGGCCCCGCCCTCCGCGCCCTCCGCGCCCTCCGCGCCCCCCGGCGCCCCGCCCACCCGCGGGCCCGGTCCCGCCCCGCGCCCCGCCCACCCGCGGGCCGCCCCGCCCACCCGGCCTCGCCCCGCCCACCCGGCCTCGCCCCGCCCACCCGGCCTCGCCCCCGCCCACCCGGCCTCGCCCCGCCCTCTGCCCTGGAAGCGGATGCGGAGGAGGGGGCGGCCTTCCGCCCGCTCGCGCCGGCGGTGCAGTGGTGTCGCGAGGAACCGGCGCAGGGAAGAGAGGTGCGTGCGGCGCCTGGGCCACTGGCAGCGGCGGATGGGAGTCGGGGTGGAGGGTGGGAATTTTTTTTTTTTTCTCCTTTAAACTCTCAGAGGTCAGAGTTAATGGGCAGGGTTGGGGCGCTCTCCCGTCCTCAGCCGCCCGTCGTCAGCCCAGAATGTACCTTGGGCCGGGGCCGCGCCGCGCTCTCAGCAGGTTTATCGTCAGGTGCGCCAGGCTCTCCTGTTCACCCCACCACGCAGTCGGCTGTGGGTGCGAGAACTTTGCAGGGTGGTCCCCATCCTGCCACACACACACACACACACACTGCAGGGTGGTCCCCATCTTGCCACACACACACAAACTGCCGGGTGGTCCATACACACACACACACACACACACACACACACACACACACACACACACACACACTCTGCAGGGTGGTCCCCATCTTGCCACACACACACAAACTGCCGGGTGGTCCGCATACACACACACACACACACACTCTGCAGGGTGGTCCCCATCTTGCCACACACACACAAACTGCCGGGTGGTCCGCATACACACACACACACACACACTCTGCAGGGTGGTCCCCATCTTGCCACACACACACAAACTGCCGGGTGGTCCGCATCCACACACACACACACACCCCCACACTGCAGGGTGGTCCCCATCCTCACACACACACACACACACACACACACACACACTGCAGGGTGGTCCCCATCCTCACACACACACACACTGCAGGGTGGTCCCCATCCTCACACACACACACACACACTGCAGGGTGGTCCCCATCCTGACACACACACACACACACACACACACACTGCAGGGTAGTCCTCTCGCCTCTCGGAAGGACAAAATAAGGCAGCTGAAACAACCCTTCCCCCCCTTTCCAAATGGCCGGGGAAGGCATCCTGAGACCGGGGACAGAATGCTTTAGCGGGTGGAACCTGGCGTGACCCCATTCTCCATACAAGGAAACTGAGGCCCAGAAACACGACGTGTCGACGCAGGTGCTAACTGGTAACAAAAGGGAGCAAATGCTCGGCATCCGCAATGTGTGTACAGCTTGCCAGAGGCACTGTAAACATGGTATTGTCTAATTCTGGACGAGTTTATTCTTTTTTAAACTTGTGTTTTCCCTTCTGTCTTTTTGTTACTCCGTATTTTAAAAGCTCCATGTCTGAAGTGTATTGTTGCCGTTTATTGGAATAAGTGGTCGGTGTCCTTGTTCTGACTTGCCCGGCTGTGCCGTCCCCAGCCCACCCACGTCTCTAACGCGACTGTACTAACTGGGGATTAATGGGCGGCCAAACGTAAAATGATTTACACCCCCTCCCCTTTACCTGTGAGTTTGCAGCTGGTGTCATCTCATGTCTCATTCTTTTTTGTATATGCCTGAGTGGCCTCTTCCCCGCCTCAGAAGAAATTTGCTAAATAAACTGGGAGTTAGTATACTCTTACAACCAGGTAAGAGCCAAGAAGACAGAAAATCAGAACAGAGAATGCATTTGTTAGTAGCCCCAGATGCCCCACCCATTAGTCATGAAAATATTCCCCAAGAAATTAGGGAACAGGTGGATCCTGTGGTTTGGAACTATATCTGTTCCAGAAAAGGCAAAGCTTGTTCCCTGGATGGAGATAGAGGTCAAGCCTGTGGGAAGATACCCCTGGTAGAGGCACTATCTTTTAAAGCCTGAGACCTTGTCAGGGAGGAGGGGTCGCAGATCAAACTGCTGCTCTGCTCACCAAATTCCTAAAACACAGGCCCACTGACCCCAGTCAGTCCTATTACAGCACTCGAATTCTCCCATCCAAAAAGCCTCACAGGGATATGTTTTGGCCCCGGTTTGTACAAGACTTATGGGTCATCCACCCCATTCACCCGTTAGTGCCAAACCCATACATACACCCAACTCACCTAAATGCCAGGGGTGCTCAGTACTTCTCTCTCCTAGACCTCAAGGATGCATGTTCTTTGTCCCCCTTCATCCAGACTCTCACACCTTTCTGCCTTTGAATGGAGGGAACTTGATACCCTGGAAGCACTTGGACAGTGCTTCCCTGGGGCTTTCTCTAGAGCCCCCATCTCTTTGGAAATGCATTAGCAAAAGAACTGATGGAACTGGGCCTGTAATGTGGAAGGCTGTGTTCCAGTATGTTGATGACCTATTAATTGTTGTTCAGTCACTAAATCATGTCCGACTCTTTGTGTCCCCATGGACTGCAGCACACCAGGCTCCCTGTCCTTCACTGTCTCCCAGAGTTTGCTGAAACTCATGTCTGACCATTAATAAGTTGTGAGATAAGGCAAGATTCAGATCAGAATACTGTTAAGGTCCCAAGTTTCCTGGCAGAAAGGGGATATAAAGTCTCCTCAACAAAGCCTGATCTTTTACAACAGGTTCAATGTTTAGGGTTTGTTTTGACCCCCTGGCCATAGATCAGAAAACAGCAGTTCGTGCATTACCACCTCCAGCCACAAAGAGACAACTCCGAGGCTTTCTCGGAATGTCTGGGTTCTGCCGTATCTGGATTCCAAGCATGGCCTTATGTATGAAGCTCTGAAGGGAGAAAGGGAACCTTTTCAGTGGAGTAGGGAGCACCAATAGCACTTTGAGACTCAAGACTGAGTTGAGCAAAGCACCAGCACTGGGGCTTCCAAATTTAGACAAACCCTTCACCCTATCCATGAGAGGGCAGGGATAGCACTAGGAGTCCTGACCCCAAAATTGGGAGCAGATCAACGGCCAGTGGCTTACTTCTCAGAACAGTTCTACTCAGTAGCCTTGGGATGCCCCAGCTGCCTTCAGGCGTTAGCAGCATGGCCCTACTGGTCAGTGAGGCTTGCAAGCTCACCCTGGGACAACATCTAGATAAATTAACCCTTCATCAGGTGCAATCTGTGTTAGAAGCCAAAGGATACCATTGGTGAACCAGAGGGAGGTTAGCAAAATACCAGGTTCTTCTAATGGATGCCCCTGATATTACTTTAAAGGTGTGCCAAGCCTTAAACCCAGCACTTCTCCCAGCTATTGAAAATGGAAATTTATTGCATCAGTGTACAGAGACAGTAAAACAAACTTATTCTGTCAGATCCAGTCTTCTGGATGAACCTCATGACAACCCTGAGGCTGAACGGTTCATTGACGGGAGTAGTTTATAGAGATGGGAATCCAAATGGCAGGCTGCTATAGTTACGGCTTCCCTGGTGGCTCAGATGGTAAAGAATCCACCTGCAATACTGGAGACCTGGGTTCAATCCCTGGGTTGGGAAGATCCCCTGGAGGAAGGCAAGACAACACACTCTAGTATTCTTGCCTAGATATCCCCATGGACAGAGGAGCCTGGCAGGCTACAGTCCATGTGGTCGTCATGGGTCGGACACGACTTTGAGACTAAGCACAGCACACATAGTTAGCTTATATAAAATCAGCGAAGCCAAGGCCCCACCACCCAGATTTCAGCCCAGAAAAATATTTTTACTGATTCTAAATATGGATTCCATATGATATGTACATGCTCATGCTGCCATTTGGAGAGAGACAGGAATGTTAACTGCTAGAGATTCTGCCATCAAACATGAAGATTTAATCTTAGCTCTTTTAGAAGCAGTGCAGTTCCTGACCCAGGCGCCAGTAATTCCCTGTAAGGGCCTTCAGAAGGACAGGTCCTTTATAACCCAAAGAAAGGACAAAGCTGAGCAAGTCCCTAAACACACAGTGCAGGTGCAGAGCATCACCAAATCATGGCCCTAGTGATTGTCTCCCCACCCTGAATGGCCTGCCTTCCCCAGTATTCCCCACAGGAACAAGAGGATGCTGAAAAATGGAGCTATAAGAAGGCTGGAACAAGCTGGTATAGAAAGGATGACAACTTTCTTATCCCTGGAGCCTAACAATGAAGGTTCATTAGGGTTCATATGATGCCACCACCTATGGGAGGAGTGCACTGTGGGACTTGATACTAAGGACTTTTTCAGGAAAGGGGCTTAAAGGAACAATAAAACAAGTGACCCTTGTTTGTGATTTGTATCCCCGTAATAATCTGCAAGGCCATGCAATCCCTGGTTCGTTACTCAAGCCAGTTCAACACCAATGGATAGACCTGGGGGAAGACTGGCAATTGAACTTCACCCAGATCCCCCCACAGTCAGGATAAAAGTATCTTCCTGTGTCCATCAATACTTTTGCAGGATGGTTGGAAGTCTTCCCCATTCAATCTGAAAAGGCCACTGAAGTCTGTGAGTCTTTCTTAAAGGAGACAGACAGTTGCTTGGTTTAGACTTCTAAAATCCCTCCAGAGCCATAATGGGCCCTCCTTCATAGCAAAGGAAGGCCTAACGAACACCTTGGGGATTAGCTATAATCTACACACCTCTTGGCACCTCCAATCTTCAGGAAAAAGTAGGGGAAAATGAACCATACGTTAAAGAAAACCTTAACAAAACTTTGCCAAGAGACTCATGAGCCCTGGTTCCTCTTGCACTCCTTGGGGTACACATTGCTTCCAGGGTATCCTGAAGTTTAGCCTATTTGACATGACCTAGCAGAGGCCCTTCCTTACCACTGGTGTGAGGAATTGAGCCAGTGCCTACAAATGTACTGTTAACCTGGAACAGGATCACGAAGCAGCCTTGGCTAGTGCCAACAAGGCACCACCAGCGCCCACTAGGGATACAACAGAGGGGCAGCTTCTTTATGACTTAAGTTTGGGGACCAAGTTCTTAAAACTTGGAAGGAGGGAATCCCCTGAAGATCAGCTACCAAAATGGAAGGGCCTCTAAGGAGTAATTTTAGCTACCCTCACTGCCAGTGAACTACAAGGAATACCTAGTTAGTTACGTTTAACTAGATTAAATCTCTTGCCTCCAAAAACCCCACAGGCTACAACGGAAGAACACACCTGTGAGCCAGTTGAAGACCTGAGATTCTTATGCAGAAGAAAAGCACCACCAACTGATGAGTAAAAAGTGATGCATTAGGCTGGACTTCTGGTTGCTAATTTTGTCATTGCATTTTCGGTCACATATTCCTGGTTTGCTCAGCCACCCCCCCCCAGATAAGCAGTTTTGGACCCTCAGAGCCTAGAAGACCAGAACCAATGACAGGATGGGAAACATGGACTCTTCTCCTGGCCCTTCTCCTAAGGAGGGGTTGGGGACAAAACAACGAGGAGAGGGGAACCTGGAGAGAGAACTCAGTCGTCAACTTCTCCAGCATTTTGGCCTCAGGAAATAATCTCTCCAGTTGTTGGACCTGTCATCCCCACCCACAAGAGGGGATTCCTCAGCTCCAAATTGTGCCGGTAGATGAGGATGTCAATCTCACCCTGACTTCTGAACCGGTTAGGAACACACTGCTTCTAATAGTGGATCTTGAAGATCACGAGGAAATGGGGTGTGTAGAGCTTACAGACCCTTGGAACCAAACGGGTCTCTGGATCAAGCGGCCCTTTCTCTGCACAGGGCAAGGAAAACCCTGTTGCCCCTGCCAGACAGATGCCTGCCTTATTGATGCAGGAAGCTCACTGTCTATTTATCCAATGTCATTTTCCACGTTAAGCTCCTCCTGCACCCCTAACCAGACTCACTGGTGTGTGGACTCATCTCTGCTCTCCCCAGGCACCCAGCCCAACACATCTTGTACGCATTGGAGAGGAACAGCAGCCCCGGCCTGGAGGCTCACCTATCAGACCCCCTCTGCTTTCAGTGATGAGGAGGAAATAGAGGAAAACTCAGAACTAGATGGGGGACTGCTAGAAGGAGGGCCTTTGTCCCCCAGGTGCAGTAATGCCCCTCGTTGGGGTGCCCTTTTACGTCGATGGTTTAATTCTACTTCACCCCGCCAAGCTTGTACCCCTGCCGGATATCTATTCCTCTGTGGTCCACCGCAGAATAAACTACCCTTTGAAGGGAGCCCAAATTCCTCCTTCTCCTGGCCTCTCCGAGCAATGGCCTACCCATGCTTAGACAATGTTCACTTCCGAGGAGAATGCACTTTGGGCCGATTGGGCGCTAAAGGACAAAGCACCACTGCATATAATAATGCCACCTCTCAAAACAGACATAACTGGGCACTCAGACTAGTCCTGGCAGGAATTTGGGCGGCCATAGGTCTGGCTGCCCCTTGAGGGGTTTTGCCTATCACGAAACAATCTTAAGAAACCTCACACAGGCCATAGAAAACCTGGTCTCAAAAAACGGTGATGGGAATTCCCCGGTGGTCCAGTGGTCAGGACTCCATGCTTTCACTGCCAAGGGTGCAGGTTCAGTCCCTGGTCAGGGAGCGAAGATCCTGCAAGATATGCCTGGTGCAGCCAAAAAAACAACTGGTGATGCCTTTAAGGGGTCTCCAAGAGTCCCCAGATCCTTAGCCAATGTTGTGTTTGACAATAACCCTGGATCATCTTCTGGATGAACAAGGGGGTGTCTATGCAGTGATTAACAAAACTTGTAGAACATGCATCAACAACTCAGCGGGAGTTGAAGTAAATACTCAGGAAATTCATGAACAAGTTAAATGGCTATGTGGGTTCAGCTACCCCACTGCCCAAACTATATGGGACTCAGTCAAAGGCTTCATCCTGTTACATTCCTTGGTTCTTGCCTCTCCTGGGCCCTCTAGTGGTAGTAGTTCTTTTGCTATTATTCAGAGCCTGCCTGTTTAATCTTTAGTTAGATTTGTGTCTTCCATGCTTCAACAGTTCCAAGTGAGGCTCCTGATGGCCCAAGGATTTAAACCCATTCCTAGAAGGTGACCCTGGTCCCTGTAGGTCTTTGGAACAGTCAGCGAGGGACTTCTGCACCTCTCAGCTAGGCTAGGGTCTCGGCAGGAAGAAGCTCCAGTAGAAGAGACATTCGGCTCCTTGACCCTTAAGAACAAAGGGTGTAGAACCCCTCAAAGGAAAATGAGATCAGCTGGGATCTTGGGTCATCTGCCAGGACACTTGCCCCTGGACAGCGCCTCCTTGAACAACAGGAAGCTGGCATCCGTAGACTGACCAAGGGGTGAAGCTTCCTTAAACAACATGGTGCTGAAGGCGATAAGTTAACTGCAAGTGATTAAAAACGACCTCCCGCCTATGCAGTAGGCCGATGTTGACCACTACACACCCTTCCCAGTGGCGGTAGTCGGCAAGTCTGCCATTTTGAAGTGCTAATGCAGAAAGCAAAAAACTGCACAATTTATTCATATGGCACTGCCAAGGAGGAGGGACAGACCATCTGAGCCATGCCCCCTGCCTGGACTGCAGATCCATTCTCACCGTCACCCCATGTAAGGACCCAGGGAGCTCTGTGAAGGAGCAGATAGGCAAGGACACCTGATCCTTGCCTTTCTTCCCTTGTGCTGCAGTGTGAGCTGCCATAAAACCTTGTCAGAAATTCTCATCTGGTCTCATGTCAATGTCTGTTGATTAAAGAGTCCAAGGGCCCAGGTCAGTAGTACTGGGAAAATGAATGACAGCAAAGTGCTAATGCCAAGATGAGGAAGGAAAGTTCTAAAGAACTGCAGTCACATAGAGGTGCGGAGGTAGCAACAGGATGAAATGACTTCTCTTTATTAAGGCAGTTCCGACCCTTTTGCTTCCCAGGCAAGTTTGACTGGAATGTAACTGCAAGTCAGTGAATATTCAGATTTTCAGGGCTGCGGTGCATGGTTACTGTGTGATCTGTTCCAGTTGCTGTTTTGTGATGTGGGTGCTGTGTGAAAGGAAGCATGCAGTCATTCGACCCTATGTGTGCGGCATGTCCATGCAGACACATGAACTTTTTATTTAATTGTAACAGTTAACAGATTTATATTAGTGATGTGGGCTGAAGGGCTTACAAGGAGACACAGAATGGCACATAGGAGACAGCATGACTTCTGCAAGCTTTCCGTGCTGAAGGGTCATTGGCAGAAGAGAATGGCATTGTCAACTGAGAACACCATCTGGGGGAGCGCGCAGACACGACCAGGGGGCAAGGCAGCCACAGGCTGTTGCCCAGTGATGGATGGCTGCTGGTCTACAGCGACTTTTGTGCACTACCCGCCCCCATCCCACCTCCTCCTCTAATGTTCCTGCCATATTCCCCTTAGCAATGTGTCTGCAGGGCTTATTCAGAATATGACTTTGGGTCTGCAGGCCTGGAAAGGAAAGATAAGTATGAAGGCCTCATCAGTAATTTTCCAGAGTGCCAACCCCCTCCCACTAAAACATCACACGCACATGAAAATCCTCAAGACAGAAATGACTCCTGCTTGACACCTGGTGAGGGTTCCAGGAAAGGCCACAGAAGCAGTGTGATGCAAAGATGATGATGAAAGGCATCTCTTACTGAACACCTGGTGCATGCTAAGTTGGTTGTTTATATATATGTATATATACATATATGTAAAACCAAGCCTATGCTTTTATTCTCCATTTTACAGAGAAATGGTGCCAATATGATGGTGAAAGGTGTCATTTATTGAACACCTGCTGGATTCTAAGTTTTTTTGTTTGTTTTTACTACCAAGCCTATGCTTCTATCCTCCATTTTACAAATAAAGACACTAATTCTGATCATTAAATCTGTGGAAGGTCACACTACTGAGAAATGGCCAAAGTGGGGATCTTGTCTGCAAGATCACCCTCCTGCCCCACCTCCAGGAATCACTGAACAGGAGCTCAGGAAAGCAGACTGGAATAACGAGAGAGGATTCTGCAGATGTTTTGAGTGGAAAAGAGACACATTCTAGTGAGCCTTGCTTCTCTCCTTTCCTCTTTTTGAAGTGGTTTGGGAGTGACTGCTTAGGATTAGTTCTAGACTTGAAGAGAGGGGAGCCTTGTTATTTCTGTGGAACTCAGCCCTCCCAACCAAAGGCAGCAAGGTTGAGAGGCGTTATTCAGGAAAAACCCATGCCTTTAGCCCCAGCATCTCCTGTGATGTAGCCCTTGGAAGTCTGAATGCAGGGGCACTTTCTCACATGGATCTGGCCCAGGTGTGGGGCTGGAGGGGGCGAGGGGAGGTAAGCAGTGCAGCCTGAGACCCTGTCCTTGAACACTCAGCCTTCTTAGAAAGCTTCCAGCTGGATCAGCTAACCCCACCCTGCTCTCAGCAGACAGAAGTACTTGGGAATTTTTTTTTCCTTCATCTCCATAATCGCTGTTGAGGTTTTGGTTGTTGTAGAGAAGTAAATATGAAACTTGGGGGGATGGCTTATTACTGCTCTTCAAACTTTTTAACTACAGAAGCTGGGTATTTTTAAGCAGAATTTTTAAGGGAATCACAGTACTGAAAACATGAGCAATATCACTGTCAGCTCAAACAATTTATAAATATCTGCTTATATAAAGAAACCACCTCAACTGAATCAGGGAGCCATAATTACACAAACCAGTCATTTGCACAACTCCCTGAATCACCTCCTAGAAGACAGAAAACACTGAGCCAAGTTAACCCAGGACGTGGACCTTTGTTCAAAAGAAGGAAAATGGCCCCAAGCTCAGGCTAAGTACCTGCTCCGAGTGTGTGTGCTCCACCCACCCGGTGGCCCGTTTCCATGGCAGCCGCTGGCATTTGTAAGGCCGTTGTGGGATAACCAAGACTCTTTGTTGTGCCACCAGTGCTCTTCTGTCACTTTATTTTCCAGTGACCCCTCCCCCCACAGGCCCCTGGAAAATCTAATGATAACCAGCTACAGGGGAAGTATTGACTCTGATAGCAACTTAACCTGGACCAAGGTAAAGTGCTTCATTTATCCGTAGAACAAAGCTCCAAGGTTATTTTCTCTACCATTGAGGTGAGTTAGGAAGTAAGGGAGCCCACTCCACCTAGCGATTAATTGTAAGTATACATCCTAAACTGCACTTGTTTGCAGAACATTCTAGAATACTTTAATGCCTTGAACTGTTTGTAATCAACAAGTGGTAACTTAGGTTTAAAGATACAACTAGTGAATAAGGGAACTTAGAGTTGAAAAAGAAAATGTGGCCAAGATTCATTCGCTACCAATCCAGTTAATTTTTTAAAAGCCTTAAATAACATAAGCAATCTCAGTAGTCTTACATTTGAGTGATTTTCTGAAATATTCACTGAAGTGTCAGATGTACATGCAAAAGCCATTGCTTCATTGCCTGTAAAACAGATGAATACCTTCACCTAGATAGAAATCAGGGAGAAGGCAATGGCACCCCACTCCAGTACTCTTGCCTGGAAAATCCCATGGACAGAGCAGCATGGTAGGCCGCAGTCCATGGGGTCGCTAGGAGTCAGACACGACTGAGCGACTTCACTTTCACTTTCCATTTTCATGCATTGGAGAAGGAAATGGTGACCCACTCCAGTGTTCTTGCCTGGAGAATCCCATGGACAGAGAAGCCTAGTAGGCTGCAGTCCATGGGGTTGCACAGAGTCGGACACAACTGAAGTGACTTAGTAGTAGATAGAAATCATCAGTCCAGCCAAGGATTATTGGCTAGTATGGAATCTGTACTGAATAGAAGTCTCAGTGCCAGCCACCAAAAATCTAGTGTCTCTAAAAAAGACTTTTCAAAAACCAAGTCACCTTAGTTTCAGGCCACCTCCTAAAACTGCTGAGGAAACCAGGGTACTAACCTGCAAGTTTGACTGAGTTTGCTACCCTCCAGGCTTCACAGCCCACATAGTGGGCAGTGTCTTAGAAACAAAAAGCTTTTTTTTTTAAATAGAAACAAAAGCTTTTTCTAGGAAGGAGAAGATGTTTAGCACTGGAAAATAACAGGACCAAGGCTCACCTGGTGGCAGAAAGCTCCAGGGCAGGGAATTCCAGTCCCAGTTCAGCTCCTGACATGATGTGACTGAAGAGACGTCGGGCTCACCGCCCAGTTTCCTCACCGTGACCCTAAAATGACAACACAGCCGACTTCACAAAGGGGCCAGGATGTGGGGCAAACAAAGGACAGCAGCACTTTTCCCATTTCAAGATGGGAAAACATTAAAAAAAAATGGGCACGCACAACCTCATTATGTGAGATGTCCCCACACGCCTCTGCCGTTTTAACTATCAGGGCACCGTATTCAGTCATGTCCAACTGTGCGAGTCCATGGACTATAGCCCGCCAGGCTCCTCTGCCCGTGGAATTTTCCAGGCAAGAATACTGGAGTGGGTTGCCATTTCCTACTCCAGGGGATCTTCCCAACCGGGGTCAAACCCGCATCTCCTACATCACCTGCTTTGGCAGGTGGGTTCTTTTACCACTGTGCCACCTGGAAGCCCATTAACCATCAGTGACTTATGTAGTCTCAGTCACAATACCTTCTGTTCGGGTTACTCTGGATTCCCTAATCTTGACTTTGATCTCTGATGGTGAGCCCTGAGTAAGCTTTCCAACAACCATTTCATCTGCCTCCCAGCTCACCCTGCATCTCCAGGACCCCAGGCCTGGCTTGCCCGGGATAAAGGGCACACCTCTCTGACCACCCCCTCTTCCCACGTGCAGCCCACACACTGTAATAATGTCCCTTGTGTGTCATAACTAGGTCATGACCCTTCTCAGGCCATATGTCACCTCCTCACTTCTCTCAGACTCCTAGTGCTCTGTACATAAGACAGTTCAATATACACCCCCAAATGGTAATTATCTGTTAGACCTGTTGTTCTCCAATGGTTTGGAGAATGTTTTCCCAACTCAACGGATTAGTGCTTTCCTTAATTAATAAACATTTCACTACCGTACAAACACGGTTACCTGAAAATATCATTCTGGCATAGTGTATGTCCTTATTACATCATGGTTTAAGTTTGAAAAGGCCCCTGTATGATCATTATACATGGAAACAGCAATGTCTCACTGATGTGGCATTATAGGAAGAGGTCCATTTTAAGTAAACTCCTGGGTAAATGAAAAGACCTCCTTAAAGGACCCTTGGAAAAGTTTCACCATTTTTGATAGCACTCTTCATTTCAGAAATAATATAATCAAACGTTTCACTACTTACATATTTATCAGTGGCTGTTTTCTAAAATGTGTATAGATGTCTGCCTCCTTGTGAATGGGAAATCAGACATAATTTAAGGTTTTCATTACATTCCAAAGCATCGTTAAGTATACATTATTGAATATTGTAATAATCCAAAGTGCTAGTTTTGCTTCTTAGAATTCTTGTTTCTCAGCCAGATGACACTATTATTTCACCTGCTGGTCCCTTCTAATTCACTGCTTCTGATCTACTCCACAGGCTTCCCAGGTGGCTCAGTGGTAGAGAATCCACCTGCCAGTGCAGGAGATATGGGTTTAATCCCTGGGTCAAGGAGATCCCCGGAGGAGGAATGGCAACCCACTCAGTATTCTTGCCCCAGAATCCCATGCACAGAGGAGCCTGGCAGGCTACAGTTCAGAGGGTCGCAAAAGAGTCAGACACGACTAAGTGACCAAATAAGCAATCTACTCCAGACCAGCACACCAGGAAATCAAACTTAGGAGTAAGAAACGTGTTTGTGCACTGCTGGTAGGAATGTAAACTGGTGCAGCTGCTATATAAACTAGTATGGTGGTGGTGGTTTAGTCGCTAAGTTGTGTCCGACTCTTGCAACCTCATGGACTGTAGCCTGCCAGGCTCCTCTGTCCATGGGATTCTCCAAGCAAGGATACTGGAGTGGGTTGCCATTTTCTTCTCCAGAGGAATTCCCCCAACATAAAAATAAAATTATTGTGTGATTCAGCAATCCCACTTCTGAGTGTACTCCCCCCAAAAATTTGAAGGCAGGGTTTCAAAAAGATTTTTGTACATTCCTGTTCACAGCAGCAGCATCTACAGTAGCCAAAAGGTGGAAGCAACCTAAGGGTCCCTCGACAAATGAGTGGATCAACAAAATGTGGTGTGGAAAACGGAATATTTTCCAGCCTTACAAAGGCTGAATTTCCCCTTGAGAATCCCTATGTTGTCCTGGGCCTAGTGAGTTTACTTCCCTCTCAGGCTTTCCCCGCCAGGCCATGACCTCTGCATGTCATGACTGACAGCTCACCCTGGTCCCTCCCTCTCTCAGTTCCTAGGAGGGTCAAAAGAAGAGAAAGGAAATTGAGTAGGGGGAGATGGGGTACAGGGGAAAACCATCTTGAGGGGACTAGCAGGGGAGACCTAACAGCCCCTCATCCCCTCTTTTGTGCTAGGCAGTGGGCACATGAACAGGTATATATTATGACCCAATCTTACAAATGAGGGAAATTGAGGCCTATTTCCAAAAGGTGAAATTAAGAGAAATAAGGGCACTGCTGTGAGTTCATTATTCTCAGATGAAATCTTCGCTAATTTTTCTCAGGGAGCAGCAGGTGGAGGGGGGGGCTGTTAAAAAAAGGAAGAAAGGAAATTCTGACATATGCTATATATGAACCAACCTGGACATTGTGCCAAGTGAAATAAGCCAGTCACAAAAAGACACATATTTTAAGATTCCACTTATATATGTGAGGCACCTGGGAAATCAAATCATAGATAAAGTGGAAGCACAGAGTCCTAACCTTAGGACCACCAGGGAATTCACATTATGATTAAAATTTTAATTTTTATCTCTCATCAACATCTGAGTGTATCTGCTTAGTTTTTTTTTTTCTGTTACAGATTAAGGAATGGAATGGGAGAGACTGAATGTACAGAAACCCAATGGCCAGACCATCAGAGCAATAGGTTGACCCATGACCTGCAGCCACCTACCCCAGAGACCAACCGCTTATCCATAGTAACCAGCCCAAGAAGCCAGCCTCCTTGAAATCAAACTTAGAGGAAGCAAGATTGCTGTCTCTAGCAACAAGCCAGGAAGCTAAATAGTAACTTCTGTAACAATTGGCCTCAGATGGCTAGGGCTTGATGAATAACGGACACACCTTCCTAATTTTGCCCCTGCTTCCAACTTAAAGCCAGCCAGAGGGAGTCAAATCTGACCCCCAACCAATCACGTAAGATCCCTGGTTCTAGGTTATCCACCCTCAGCTGCCCCCTGCCACCAGCCTCTGGTCAGGCACACCTGAAACCTCCCTTTCTCCATCTTACAAAGTTTTCCCAACTCCTTGCCCACCTTTGAGTCTCCACCGAAACACCAGTGACGGTGGCTGGCCCCCTTACTATTGCAAACTCAGAATAATGGCGTTTGCTTTTCTCATTTTGTTCGTTTGTCTTTCTGCAGATGTATAGTTTCTGCTGTGTAATGGCAAAACACTATTCAACTTTCTGCAACACTTAACTACCAAAACATAACTGTTACAACCCCAGTTTCCTAGCAAGTTCTTTATTACAGTGCTGAAATTTTTAACAGTGGGTAGTCATTTGGAAAAATTCTTTTAGAACAATTATTTTGCCACTTAGACTCTTCTATAATACTTCAGCCACTGAGAAACAGAGAACATCTGTTTGTTCTAGTGTTTGTGGATGGCTGGAGTGGCCCCAACAGATGACCTCCAAATAGCAGGGATATTTGTCCATCTCACTTGAAAATGTACATGTGTTAACTGAGTCCAAGCTTGTACTGCTCACTGCATGACAGACCAGTACGTCAAGAGATGAGTTGTTGGGGCGAGGAATAGCAACTTTAAGAGGAAAGCCAGAAGCCTGAAAAAAATAACGGATGTGTTCCAAATAAGCAGCTTGTCTGGAGTTGGCATTCAGGCTTCTTTTATACTAACAAGGGAGAGAGTAAAGTCAGACATTTCCTGTTTCCGGTCAGCCTTTGGAGGGGATGTGTTAATTTCTTTCTCCCTGAAGTCATTCACAGATGGGTCTGGTTAGGATGTTTCCTGGGAGCTAAACAAAGGTATTTTAGCATAATGCTCATTACCTGGGAGGCAGGGTTCCCAGAGATGGGCCATTATGTATGATTTAGGTTTATAGGCAATATCCCTTTAGTGATTAACTTGTAATAAAATTAAAGGTAGGATGTATTTCTGTTTGCTTGGATCTGAATAACTACTGGCTAAACATCAGGTGTTAGAAAGTACTTGATAAAGCTGGCTTCACTGTCATGCTGAAAAATCATAATGGATATTACTTTTTAATTAGATGATGTCCTTCTCTCCCTGTACCTCCATGTACATGACCTCCCTATGCCCTGTTGGTAGCATCTATTTGTCTCAGGCAGAATTATGATTCTTCTAGAATACAAAGAAAAACATGTTTGTGCAGTCTAGCCTTTGCTATCGAAAATTTTTAAGATCACAAACTTGCAAATCAGGCTTTCAAAAGAGACAGGACTTTCTAAATTCCAAATGCTCTTTGTATTTCCAGGGGCAAACCCAGGCTGGCTGGTACATTATTACAAGAGCTTGATTTTTAACACTAATGATCTTGTGGGAAAATGCAAGGGTAAAACAGAAGTTTACTTTAAACCAGAGTGCCAGGGAGTCCCTTGAAACAGGAAAGGAAAATAGAAAAATCCCATCTCTTCCAGGTCTGGGGAGAGGAAGCAACAGCAAAATGAGTTGGTTCGCCCTCTAGTCAGAGGACTGCCGGGAAGGTAACATCCCACTGGTGGAGAGAATGGAGCTTGGCGATTTCCTACACTGTTTTCCTGGTATTTGATTCTGATTTGCAGTTTTAGGTTCAGTGCATTACATCGTCAGTCTTAGGGCTTGTTACCTGGGTATTTCCTGTGACTTTGCACCTTCTCCCTTCTCCTCCCCATCTCCATTCAAGGCAAATGGGAAATGTTTAACGCAAAGCATACTCTTGTTGAAAAGCATATGTTGTCTGATACCTTTTTTAGACATTGGATATGTTAATTATGTTATTTTGAGGAAGTTAAAAACCCATCTCTTTCAGAACAGTGATTCTCAAATAGGGTTCATTTTGACATGCCATTGAGACTAAGCGGACCCGGGGATGGGCTGTTATTTCTGTTTAACAATTTGGCTCCATCTAGTGGACTGCAAGGAGATCCAACCAGTCCATTCTAAAGGAGAGCAGTCCTGGGTGTTCTTTGGAAGGACTGATGCTAAAGCTGAAACTCTAGTACTTTGGCCACCTCATGTGAAGAGTTGACTCATTGGAAAAGACTCTGATGCTGGGAGGGATTGGGGGCAGGAGGAGAAGGGGACGACAGAGGATGAGATGGCTGGATGGCATCACCAACTCGATGGACATGAGTTTGGGTGAACTCTGGGAGTTGGTGATGGACAGGGAGGCCTGGTGTGCTGCGATTCATGGGGTCGCAAAGAGTCGGACACGACTAAGCGACTGAACTAAACTGAACTGAGTGGTCAGTTTTGGAATTTTCATAGGCTCTCATCTGTTCTTTAATAATAATATGCAGTAGTGTGTGCTTTCCTGTCTTGACTCTGCAATCCCATGGACTGTAGCCCGCCGGATCCTCTGTCCATGGGATTTCCCAGGCAAGAATACTGGCGTGGGTTGCCATTTCCTCCTCCAGAGGATCATCCCGACCCAGGGATCAAACCCGTCTCTTGTGTCCCCTGCACTGGCAGGCTGATTCTTTACCACTCGTGCCACCTTTAAAACTCCTCTTCAAACATAGTCATTTTTCCTAGGAAGGTTTGGGGGGGTGGATAACTGACTAAGAGAATATATGCATTTTTAGCAAATACGACAGTCATGTTTTGAAGAATGACTAAGGTTTTTTTTCAAGTGGATAAGGAATCTTTTCCATTTTAAACCTTTTGTTTTATATTGAAGTACAGCCACTCAACAATGTTGTGGTGGTTTCGGGTGCACAGCAAAGGGCCTCGGCCACACACACACATGCTATCTATTCTCCCCCAGACTTCCCTTCTATCCAGACTGCCACATAACATTTTTTGAAGAATGACTAAGGTTTGTATATATGGTTGGCAGGTTTAGCAAATAAAAATACAGGGTACTCAATACAATTTAAATTTCAGATTAAAAATAATTTTAGTATAAAATTTAGTAAAATTTTTTTAGTATAAGTATGCTCCAAATACATTAATCTGGCAATTTATGTGTTTCTATCATATTTTGCATCTCATTTGACAAATGAGAATTCTAAGGATCAAAGGCTCAAAAAAATAGTAAGTATTTTTCCCATTTTACTATGGCCTGTCCTTTTTTCTTTAGAAATTTTCCTCTAAGTTTCCAGAAGAAATCAGATCAGAGTCTGATCAGATAACACTTCAGTTTAAGCTCCAAGTATCCTGAGACATCTTTGTTTTAACTTGACCAGGTGAAATGATCACTATGCAAGTTCCCAGGGGACCCTCAACCTCTCCCTGAAGCTTCCCTACCTGGCCCCTGGGGCTCACCTGTGGGTTCCAGTCATTTGTGAGGACACAGCTACTACATGAGGGCAATCTTTATAATGAAACTCAGCCCAACGATAGGCTGCCTCAGGTTCTCTCCTGCAACTCCAGACTGTCATCATAAAATACATGGGGACTTCCCTGGTGGTCCAATGATTAAAACTCTGTGCTTCCACTTTCCACAGCAAGGGGCATGGGTTTGGTCCCTGGTCAGGGAACTAAGATCCAAGAAAGTGTGTGATGCAGCCAAAAAAAAAAATTATCTCCTGGTTTTGATGAAATCCCAAATTACAAATGATATCTTCAGTTCAGTTCAGTCGCTCAGTCATGTCCAACTCTTTGCGACCCCATGAATCGCAGCACGCCAGGCCTCCCTGTCCATCACCAACTCCCGGAGTTCACCCAGACCCACGTCCATTGAGTCAGTGATGCCATCCAGCCATCTCATCCTCTGTTGTCCCCTTCTCCTCCTGCCCCCAATCCCTCCCAGCATCAGAGTCTTTTCCAATGAGTCAACTCTTCGCATGAGGTGGCCAAAGTACTGGAGTTTCAGCTTCAGGATCATTCCCTCCAAAGAAATCCCAGGGCTGATCTCCTTCAGAATGGACTGGTTGGATCTCCTTGCAGTCCAAGGGACTCTCAAGAGTCTTCTCCAACACCACAGTTCAAAAGCATCAATTCTTTGGTGCTCAGCTTTCTTCACAGTCCACCTCTCACATCCATACATGACCACTGGAAAAACCATAGCCTTGACTAGACAGACCTTTTTTGGCAAAGTAATGTCTCTGCTTTTGAATATGCTATCTAGGTTGGTCATAACTTTCCTTCCAAGGAGTAAGCGTCTTTTAATTTCATGACTGCAGTCACCATCTGCAGTGATTTTGGAGCCCCAAAAAATAAAGTCTGACACTGTTTCCCCATCTATTTCCCATGAAGTGATGGGACCAGATGCCATGATCTTAGTTTTCTGAATGTTGAGCTTTAAGCTGACTTTTTCACTCTCCACTTTCACTTTCATCAAGAGGCTTTTTAGTTCCTCTTCACTTTCTGCCATAAGGGTGGTGTCATCTGCATATCTGAGGTTATTGAGATTTCTCCCGGCAATCTTGATTCCAGCTTGTGCTTCTTCCAGCCCAGCATTTCTCATGATGTACTCTGCATAGAAGTTAAATAAGCAGGGTGACAATATCCAGCCTTGATATACTCCTTTTCCTATTTGGAACCAGTCTGTTGTTCCATGTCCAGTTCTAACTGTTGCTTTCTGACCTGCATATAGGTTTCTCAAGAGGCAGGTCAGGTGGTCTGGTATTCCCATCTCTTTCAGAATTTTCCACAGTTTATTGTGATCCACACAGTCAAAGGCTTTGGCACAGTCAATAAAGCAGAAATAGATGTTTTTCTGGAACTCTCTTGCTTTTCGAAGATCCAGCAGATGTTGGCAATTTGATCTGTGGTTCCTCTGCCTTTTCTAAAACCAGCTTGAACATCTGGAAGTTCACAGTTCACATATTGCTGAAGCCTGGCTTGGAGAATTTTGAGCATTACTTTGCTAGCGTGTGAGATGAGTGCAATTGTGCGGTAGTTTGAGCATTCTTTGGCATTGCCTTTCTTTGGGATTGGAATGAAAACGGACCTTTTCCAGTCCTGTGGCCACTGCTGAGTTTTCCAAATTTGCTGGCATATTGAGTGCAGCACTTTCACAGCATCATCTTTTAGGATTTGAAATAGCTCAACTGGAATTCCATCACCTCCACTAGCTTTCTTCGTAGTGATGCTTTCTAAGGCCTACTTGACTTCACATTCCAGGATGTCTGGCTCTAGGTGAGTGATCACACCATCATGATTATCTGGGTCGTGAAGATCTTTTTTGTACAGTTCTTCTGTGTATTCTTGCCACCTCTTCTTAATATCTTCTGCTTCTGTTAGGTGCATACCATTTCTGTCCTTTATCGAGCCCATCTTTTCATGAAAAGTTTCCTTGGTATCTCTAATTTTCTTGAAGAGATCTCTAGTCTTCCCCATTCTGTTGTTTTCCTCTATTTCTTTGCATTGATCGCTGAGGAAGGCTTTCTTATCTCTTCTTGCTATTCTTTGGAACTCTGTATTCAGATGCTTATATCTTTCCTTTTCTCCTTTACTTTTCGCTTCTCTTCTTTTCACAGCTATTTTTAAGGCCTCCTCAGACAGCCATTTTGATTTTTGGATTTCTTACCATTCTTTATATCACAGGAAGCAAAATAAAAGCAAGTTAGTTCACTATAAATGGGCATGAACCATCTTAGTGGAGTGGTGGCAATGCTCTAACTTATAGAGTGTGGTGATGATTACACAGCTAAAAGTCACTGAACTGTACACTTGAACTAGATGAATTGCAGCATGTGAATTATATCTCAATAAAGTTACTCCCACACGCCAAATTCATTGCAGTACACTATATGACCACAGAGTGTCAGCCAAGACAAACATGAAGGATTTTCCCATAAACCTATCTCCAAAGATCTCCATCAAACCTATCTCCATCACCAACCATGCTGACTGTGGCTGCCTCTCACCACAGAAATTCCTGTGTCCTGGGCCTCAGGGGTTTGAAGTTACCAAGCACCAAAGTCAGGTAGCAGGAATAAGGAAATTTTTTCAAATATTTGCTTATGCAAATCTACAGTGATCATAGCTATCAAATCATTTAACCGATGATATTTGCTGAAGCTGAAACTCTACCTGATATGAAGAACTGACTCATTGGTAAATACCCTGATGCTGGGAAAGATTAAAGGCAGGAGGAGAAGGGAACAACAGAAGATGAGATGGTTGGATGGCATCACCGACTCAATGGACATGAGTTTGAGCAAGCTCCAGGGGTTGGTGAAGGACAGGGAAGCCTGGTGTGCTGAAATCCATGGGATTGCAAAAAGTCGGACATGACTGAGCAACTGAACTGAACTGATATGCAAGTAAAAAAAAAAAAAAAAAACCCTCACACCACAATAATCTTCAATAAGAAAACTAGAAATTTAGTCCTATTGGAAATATTCAGTTCAGTTCAGTCGCTCAGTCGTGTCCAACTCTTTGCGACCCCAGCACACCAGGCCTCCATGTCCATCACCAACTCCTGGAGTTCACTCAGACTCATGTCCATCAAGTCAGTGATGCCATCCAGCCATCTCATCCTCTGTCGTCCCCTTCCCCTCCTGCCCCCAATCCCTCCCAGCATCAGAGTCTTTTCCAATGAGTCAACTCTTCGCATGAGGTGGCCAAAGTACTGGAGTTTCAGCTTTAGCATCATTCCTTCCAAATATTAAAGTCCTTTAAAACTGGTTTTGGACTAGTTATATGTTCTGTTATATAAACTTTAATTTGTATAGTTATTATACATTAAAACTGTAAATTTAAAAGAATTTTTAAAATGTCCATCTAATTATATAAAAATCAATAAAACTATTAAAATAACAAATTTGATTTAAAAAATCAGATAAAATAATCAATAAAACTTTTCAAATAACTAGTTAACATGGAGAGAAATCTTCTAAAAGGAGTATAGTCTCTCTTATTTATGACTAATTTAGTCCTTTGAAGAAGTAAAATCAATAAGTCGGGTTATGGGAAGGTAAATCTTCTAAGGCATTGAAAACCACAGTGGTTTCTGGGCTGGCAATACTTCCTTTTACTCAGTGCAGCCGTGTTAAGATTGAGCAAGGCAGAGACTTGTGAGCTGGAAAATTTTCAGTCACATTTTGAGCATATTCATAAATAACTGTAAGTGAAGTAACATTTGTCTAAATAAAGTCTTCAGGTGTCAAAATCTTAACCTACATGATCCGGATCAAAGTAGACACCCCTTCCTTCATTAAGGCCAGTTTCAGTCTAAGGGCATTTTGCTCATGAATTCTGTACCACGTCAGAGATGGATGGATCCAGCAAGGTCCGGCAGCCTCCCACTGTTTCAGGGGTCATAACGGCAAATGGTTTCTCAGAAAACTATGCTTTCACCAAAAGCTGGTAAAAAATCCAGTTTATAAAAAAAGAGAGGCATTGTGGTAATGGAGTTAAGAGTTCTGAGTATTTCTAATCTCACCATTCCCAGTAACTATCAACATTTAAATAAGTCAACCTGAAATCTGGTTTCCTTGTCTATAAAATGAAAGCAGTAAGTTACACCTTTATCACCTCTTTTTAGCTTGGGGATTCTATTCCAATGTGTAAGTCTGCAGCTTTGATATCCCAACATCTAATCCTCAATCTGTAGTACCATTTTCTCCTGACTGGCTTCATGGATTTTAAACACCAGAGAGAAATGGATGCATGCTCTCAGACGGATAACCAGCAAGGGCCTCCTGTCTAGCACAGGGAACTCGGCTCAGTGTTGTATGGCAGCCTGGATGGGAGGGGAGTTTGGGGGAGAGTGGATACAGGTCCATGTATGGCTGAGTCCCTCTGCTGTGCACATGAAGCTATCACAACAATGTTAATTGGCTACATTCCAATATAAAAGAAAAGGTTTTAAAAAGCAATGGATGCATGCTCTTGTTCATTACAACAGGAAGGGTTCAGGCGTTCTTAAGTCTACCCAGTGGGGCCACAGAGTGTCTCCAGCCACCACCCACCTGGCCAGCACGCGTGCCCTCCGGCCACCTTCTTGCTTTGGGTCCTGGCTCCCTTGCTCGCTGCCGGGTTTGCTCTCGGCCCTGAGCTCTAGCAGTTGTGTGACCTTGGGCAAGTCACGCACCCTCTCCAAGTCTACTTCCTTGTCTGCAAGATGGAAGATGGCGGTGATGGTAAAAGCACCAATACTGATGAGAATTAGGTGCGATAAGCCCGTGTGGCATGCAGTTTGGTGCTGGGCACAGGGACAGCACTCAGTGAATGGCAGCCATTGCTTTGGATAACAGCTGTGTGGTTGGAGCCTCCACAGGACTCGGGATGTAACAGAAGAGTCCATGAAGTGCCAGTGTTGCCACGGCCCTGACCCTCTCTCCTTCCAGACCCTTTCTCACTTGTAGCGACGAACATCCTGCCTGACCCCGCAGGTCTCTTTCCAGAAACCTCTCATCACAGTCCTGAATACGGCACAGCGACCTAAGGAAACAGGAGGCATCATCCATGAATCTCTTTCCCAAAAAAGAAACTGGTGACCGCAGTTGCCTCCCGGGTGACGGGAGCCAGGGATGGGAAGCAGACTTTGCACTCTATACCTTTGTATCCTTTGAATTTTCAACCTCAAATATGTCTTACCTATATTAAAAACTAAAGTTGATTTCTGAAAAGTAAAAGGATACAATTTATTTTTTAAAGGTGACACCTTCCCTCCGGACAGTCGGGGAGCTGAAAGTCGAGCCTCACAGGCTTCCTCATCCCCCGCCCCAGACCTCAGGGTTGTGGGCAGAAGCCATGGGGGCACAGAGGGGAGGAGAAAGGGTGTTAAGTTCAGACTCTGACTCTTTCTGCACAAAGATCCAAGGAATTCATAGATTCGGAGCAAGGCTTTATCTCCAAATCTGATTGATGGCCCAGGAAAGGTAAAGATCTGGATTAAAAGCAAGAACATGGACTCCCTGGTAGTTCAGTGGTTAAGACTCCACACTCCCAAAGCAAGGGTCACTGGTTCAATCCCTGGTCGGGGAACTAAGATCCCTTGGCCAAACAATAAAAAAAAAAAAGTAAAAACAAATGGTAATGAAGTGTGTGCAGTGCAACCCACACTGAGCTTTGGTACTATTTACAAACAAGCAGACATTTTTTTTTTTTAATAAGGAAATCTGAAAAAACAAAAACCTCTATCTTCCTGAAAACTAAGACTGGCTTAGAAATAAGAAGGGTTGCATTTTATTTAAGCACATACAACCTACTGTAACAGAATGCAAGGTTACTTTTATTAGTTTTCCATCTTTGATGAGCTTCCCTCGTGGCTCAGATGGTAAAAGCATCTGCTTGCAATGCGGGAGACCTGGGTTCAATCCCTGGGTGAGGAAGATCTCCTGGAGAAGGAAATGGCAACCCACTCCAGTACTCTTGCCTGGAAAATTCCATGGATGGAGGAGCCTCGTAGGCTACAGTCCATGGGGTCGCAAAGAGTTGGACTGAGCGATTTTACATCTTTGATGGAATTATGTGTGAAGAGACTTATCTTAAATCTCGTCATAAGTCATCACACAGTATCCTGTGGCAAAATAAATCTTTGAAGTACGAACACTGTGTTAACAATGGTTTGTGTTTTAAAAAAATACATTTGTAATTCTGAAATGTAGGAATATGAAATGTGCTTAGGAGAAAATGGATTTATAGAGAAGCTTACCCACAAAGCATAAAGATTAAACTGTGCCATGCTTGAGTAGCTGGCGTGGGGTTGGGTGTCTCTAGGACCACCTCAGATGCGGCACCTCAGATCTGGCACCTCAGCTGCCGAGAAGCTTGTGAAGTGCTGATAACTCAGCAGGGCTGGCTGAGTCTCAGGGGCAGCCTGTGCCGCACATGTGCCCAAATCACGCCATGATTTTTGGTTGAGGACTAGAGAAGCAGTGTGTTGGTCTCAAGAGTCCTCATACTTTAAAAATGTATTTTAGGCACAAAGGCACAGCCTTACTGGACATAAGAAGAGCTGATGAAGGAAGCAGAGAGGCGAGGCTGCTGATACAAATGGTGCTACTTCGGGTAAGTGCAGAGCTCCTGGCCACACACCCAGCAATGTCCTCCCTCTATTCTTCCATTTTGAGCAATTTCAAGTCAAAAGCCACCTAGTTAAATCTGACAAGGTGGTGTAATCCTCCAACCTAGGGTCAATAATTTCTATTTCAAATAGTCCAGGTGCAGAAACTCTTAGGATTAAAAGAATAAAGTCACAGACACAGTGACAGCTCTGGATTCCATGCAGCACTGCTGCATGAGACAAACGATGTTCACACAGCTTCCAACTTACCTCTGGCTCCATCTACCAGGAGGCTGCAGGCAGTATCTGCTAATGCTGGGTGGAGAGCTAGCACATTGTGCTAATCTAGCAGCAAAAGATGAGGTTCCAAGGTACAAATCAGATAAGCCAGAATCTGGGGAAGTCCTGTGCGACTCAGCCTCAAGTCCCACCAAGGTCCCCAACCCCTGGCCAGCTGCAGCCTCACACATCACCAATACGGGAGACCCCATTAGCTGCCCACACCTGGCTCTTCTGGAATCCAGTTCTATTCAACACCAATTGGCCATATGCTTCACAGAAGCTGGCCGCCCTCCCAGCCCCAGAGGTTGCATCCTCACTAGGAATCCAAAGCTTTTAACTCCACTCTCCAGGCCAGTGAGCAGCTGCGGAAGGGGGTGACGAGCGTCTGGCAGGTGAGACTCAGCTGGTGAGACCTGCAGAAGGTCTTCTGTGCAGGTTTTCTTTGCTCTGAAGACAGGACAACCAGAAGAGGTGCTGCCGGCTGCCCTCTGGTGCTTGTATCCAGGCAACGATACCAGGATTGAGAGGCCAGCCTATACAGGGAGCTGATGCTCGTGAGGCCGTGTTGAGCCACTGAATCTCCCACTGAATCTCTGGGCCTGGTGTCTCATGAGATGATAACATTTCCTCATGTTTAAACTACTGGGGAAAAGGGGGGGGGCATTGGCTATCTGGGGGTCCCAAGTAGTCAGATGCAATCTCCTTCCCCTGAAATGACAGAGTGGGGTACACATGTATACGCACAGCTGCTGTCGAACCAAATGGACTCCCCCTCCATGAGTCCTAATTTCACCTCCTCCATCTCCTTGACTCTTCTCCTAGGAGGGGGTCTGCTCCGTACCCCATCTAGATACACACACCCTCACCGCTGCATTTCCAGTCACTCCCAAGTCTGCCTCCTTCAGGAAGACCCCGTCTGGCTTCGCCCACATCTGCCTCCCCTTCTGACCTACTGCATCTCCTGCATCCACTTGTTTACACCCTGTCTGCCAATCCCTGGGTCACCCCCTCAGTGTCCACACTTCTGAACATACATCTCATTTACACAGACTCTGAGCAACTGAATGAAAGGTTGAGTGATGGAGTGAATGGTAACTGCATGAGTACCAAGCACCCTTCTCCTTCACTTGAAACCTGGGGTTTTCCTTTCCTCTTTTCTTTCTTATCTTCCTTCCTCATCTTACTTCTCTGTAGAATGAAAGACAAACATTGAGATAAAAGAGATTCAGAGCTCAGGCTCTGTTGGGTGGATTAAGTATTTCTAGAGAAAGCCGCAAACGGTGCACCTGGCCTCCTGGGAGTTACAGATAAGGGATGATGACATGGGGTGGCACTAAGATGCCACACAGCGGCCTCCTATCCTGCACCCCACACTGCACACAGAAGCCAGCTCCACTGCTGAAACTGGGGGAGGGGCAGCCTTCACAGGTCGGGAGTTACAGCAGAAACTAAGCTGAGTCCAGCCCACAGGAGGCCTTCAGCAGATGTCCCATGAGTGAGTGAGGTGACAGAGTATCTTGCGGTCAGGGCTTTGGGCTTACACATGTCTTCGAGGTTTTTTATTATAAAAGTAGGATGAGATGTGAATACCAGTAATAACCCATTCGACGTAATGAACTTCATCTGAAAGTGCTGACTCAAAAGTATTTGATCTAACAAGTAGCTATCTCAAAGTGAAAAATAAAATCTTGAGTTGTCCTAGATTTTCCTTTCAAATTCCTATGGTGGGACTTCCCTGGTGGTCCAGTGGTAAGAATCTGCCTTGCAATGCAAGGGGCTTGGATGGGATCCCTGATTGGGGAACTGAGATCCCACAGTCTGTGGGGCAACTTAGCCCATTTGCTACAACTAGAGAGTCCATGAAGCAGCAAAACATCCCGTGTGTCGCAACTAAGCCCTGACGCAGCCAAACAAATAAATATTTAAAAAAAACAACAAAAAACCAAACCCTCCCATGGTTGTTAGCCACAACTCACAATAGAGGATCACCAGCAGGAGATTTCCAGACCATGTGCAGAGAGGCCTAGTCCATCACACCAGCTGAATCTCTCAGAGCTACTCCGCTGTATACAGCTAAGCCCTGGGGCTGGGTTTCTGAGACGATGGCAGAAAACACATGGCAGAAAACACGGCTCACTGTGGAAATGGGCAGTGGAGCCCGTGAAGGTCTGCAAATACAATTTGAACTTGTAACTCGGCACAGGTATTAAAATATGTGTCACCTTTCATCACCTTAAGAGCAAACCAACACTAAAAGCTTCTGCAAGATCTTTTATATTACACCGTAGAGTAAAAACTGTAGTCAATGTTCGGATAGTTGAAAGAGCACAAACACTACAAAGTGTAACCAACATGGTTCTATTAAAAACTGTTGTCAACTCTGGCATTCAAGGACAGCAATACAATATTTTCTTTACAAAGCAACCAATATAAAAATCTGCAAATGCCATAAATTCATTTATAGGCTATTATTTTCACATAGGCATGTCACTCGATTCTTTCCATTCCTTCTTTCTTTCCATTCTCTCCTGAGGTATTTTTTTGTGGTTTATTTTTATTGTACTGCTGGATGCATTTATCTTTGATCACCCTTTCCTAAAATGATTTTTAAAGATCTGCAAAAAGTTTTTATTGCATAGGACACTATTCATGACACAGAGATTGGGAACTGCAAATATGTGGCATTGGAACAAGTCTTAGAAATATTGCATTTTAAGAATCTGTTACAGACTTTTTTTTACAGTTTGTCTCTTTTAAAAAAAAATTGAAGTTACAGCTAAGAGTTAACTACGTACAGTGAAGCAGTTTGGGAATGTTAGAGATTAGAAAATACGCTGAATGATACAAAGGAGGAAAAAAAAGCCATAATTCTTGCTGGCTATATATTGTATTGCCTTCAAAAGCAACTGTACAGGTTGTAATCAGTTCATAGTTAAATATTTCTACTAATCTGTTTTGGGAGAGCAAATGTCTTTCAAGGTTTCCAGTTCCTCTATAAGCTTCTTGTTTTGAACTTCCAGCACCGCGACTCGACTCTCCAGACACTTGACATATTCTTTCTTTCGACGTCGACATTCTTTAGCAGCTTCCCTGAAAGAAAATAGAAAGCAAAAGGGCAAACAAAACATTTTTTCGCATGCACGCTACTGACAAGGAGGCTGAAGGAGGCTTGGGAAGTGTGATCGTGGTTGCATTCCCCATCCTGGGACAAGAGGTCTCGTTCAATTTCAAACACTAAAGCCAAACTGGGTTCTCAAGGGTCACCGGGGTCCCTTCCACAAGTCATTCCACATGGCAATTAGTAGCATGGCTGCACCTCCTGCCTTGATTAGAGTTCAGAGCAAACAAGGTCCGAGTCAAAGACAGTTACTCTGCTTTATGGCAATAAAGATCTTTGAGGGCCTTGAGTTCCTCAATGAGGGTCTTGTTTTGGTTTTCAAGCACAGCCACGCGGTTTTCAAGACACTTGACATATTCTTTCTTCTTCCTGCGACACTCCCGGGCAGCTTCCCTGGAACCAACACAAGGCAAGTGACAAGGGGAACAATCTCTCAGCGCAGTCCAGAGCGGCCCCCCGGGCTCAACCACCAGGCGGTCCTCGGTCAGGTCTGGAGAGAGCCGCACGACAGCTGTGACCAAGCACGTGCCTGGGCGTGTGGTCACCCTCAGCCAGCAGGAGCGATGGCAGAGCGACAACAACTGGCCCGGCATCTGTGGTACCAGGTGTTTCCTTAGGGCGCATGGCCCATGGTCACAGGGACCAGAGAGGTTTTCAGTAACCAAAACGATAGGAACACATCCCCACATGAATTTCTACCAAAAAAAAAAATTACAGATCTGTTCAATTCTCTTAACTATCTTTGTCCACCAAAAGCTACATGTTCCATCACGAGTTAACTTGGATCAAAAATGATTAAAAAAATTAATCCTCAGCAACCTTAAACCTCAGTATGGGAGGTTATTATTCTTCAAGACTAAATCTCAGTTAAGACAAGATCAACTGGGACGGCAAGCAATAATTTATTGGCTGGAAAAACAACACAGATAAGAATAACAGGTCATGCACATTCTCATAAACCAAAATTAAAGGGACTCAGCTTTTGAAAATTAAAGGAGAGAAGACAGGGTACAGAATACAACCCTCAGTAATTCAGACAACTTAAACCTGGAAATGTGAGAATGCCATGACAGAAATCATGGAAAGGACATGAGACATACATCTGCAAACCAGGACTGCAAGCAGTGCAGACACGCCCAGAGGAAGGCCAGACCAGCAGCCAAAGCAACACACACAGATGAACCCACGAGCCGAGTCAGCTACTTTCACGCGTAACCCCACCAAAAAACAATGGACACAGCCAGCATTTTCTCTCCTCCTCTTTTTTTTTCAAGGAGGGAGAAGGTGGCAACCACATCATTTAACTCCTCTGCAGAAGATACCCTTTGATCACAGCTTTATTTTGGAGCATTCCTTTGAGAAGAACTGCCTTTCGGGTACTCATCGTATCAAAAAGCCTACGTTGAAACAGATAATTCAAATATATAAACAAAAGTTGTGTCGAATGTCTAATTACCAACTACGGTAATGCCAGTTACTTCTGCTGCAATCCTGAACTAGGATTGACATATGCAACACACTTGGCCGATTCTGTTTTATGTTTGGGGATAGTTGATGCTCACTAACAACTGGTTATCTGTGTTTTCTCTGTGGGAATTAAGGGTCAGCAGAAGAGAGACCTTGAAATCCCAATGAACGGCAGGAAAAGATCAAGCCTTACTGCCTAGCTGGGAACAATGCCGTCACCCTGTGAATTTAAGATGTTCTCAGACTTCTCAACCAGTTAACAGAAAAATTAACAGTGTAAAAGTGAGCCCAATCTGATAAACACAGATTAAGTTAATCTAAATGATTCACATGGCAAAGTCAAGAGTAACTCCAATCACACTTGGCAGTTTGGGAGCATAATTCAACTCTTTCACAAAAAAATGAAAATATATTTCTGAATACCAAGCTTTTCATGATTAAATCATCATATGGAATTCTAGATCTGGAAGGAAGATAGTCATTTTATAAAACAAGTTACCATGAAAGGAAATTTTAAATATTGAAGAGCAGTGTCGTGGGATGTCTAATTTTTCAAGTTTTATTTACCAAGGTCAACTATTTCTAGTGAAATGTCCATACTTCGTGTTTCATGTGTCTGCCTGCATGTTACCAGAGTCAAATGTTCTAGGCACAAAGCTCTGGATGGTCATACCAGTAGGTGGTACATTCCTAAGTTGTCTCAGCTACGGAAAACACCTGTTTCTTCTATTAATAGTTAGCTCAGCTTTCAGGTCTTGCATTTGTCTGAAGATATCCTTGGCGTGGAAAAGAAATACACAGCAAAGAGGAAACGCTGACAAGCTTGTTAAAAAAATAAAAACCGTCGTGGGATTGGTAGAAATACAATTAAGTATCTATTATGAATGCCAGCCAAAGAATTTAGTCTTTTTAGAGAGAGAATGTGTAACAGGTCTTTTACATGAATAAGTCAGTCCTACGTGTCTCTACATGGTGGGGCTATGGGTAATTTTAATTCTTTCTGTAAGGCCATACAACTAAATGTGCAGCTGACACCAAGGTCTCTTGCAGGTGACCTCAGTGTTAGTGCTGTGTGGGCTCTGGGTAAAGACAACCTGAACGCACTTCCAGGTTCTGGGCAGTTTGGGCTGTGTGATTTTAGCCAGCTTATTACCTGACCTCTCTGAACCTCAGCTGCTCATCTGTAAAGTAAGGAGAATGTGTATGTGTGTATGCTCAGTCATGTCTGACTCTTTGCAACCCCATGGACTGTAGCCCACTAGGCTCCTCTGTCCATGGGATCTCCCAGGCATGAATACTGGAGTGGGTAACCATTCTCTTCTCAGAGTATCTTCCCGACCCAGGGATCGAACCTAGGTCTCCTGCATTGCAGGCAGATTCTTTATGGTCTGAGCCACCAGGGAAGCCCATGAAAAGTAAGGAGAATAACTAGACCTATTCTCATGTGAAAGCTATGTGCCTGCGAGTTAAAGAAATGGTAAAAACAAGCATTGAAAACTTGCTCAAAGCATTTGTCATCTGCTTTTCTCTTGTCCTGCTCTGAAACTGAAATCTCAAAGCTAAAATAGACCCTTCTCAGAATTCCTCGCACCTAGAGACTGTCTCAGTTATTTCAAGCCCAGAAAATATGCAAGAACATGTGAGAAAATGAGAGAGGGAACTAGAAGTATATGTACTACAGGAGGTATCTCTACGTGGTGGGGCTGTGGGTAATTTTAATTCTTCCTCTTGCTTTGTCCCTGCACTCAGCGAGAATTTTTCAGAATAGACTGTACTTTGGTATAATAGAGAAAAAACGAAGTTACAAAATGGATAGAAAACTACATGTAAAAGACTTAGAAAATTCTGAACTCATACTCAAATTTATTTTGCTCATAAAGAAGCTTTTTTTTTTTTTTTTTTTTTACAGGATCTTTAACAAGTCAGAGGGGTGGGATGGGGTGGGATGGGGTGGGAGGTGGGAAGAAGGTTCAAGAGGAACAGGACATATGTATGCGTATGGCTGATTCATGCTGATACATGGCAGAAACCAACACAATCTTGTAAAATAATTATTCTCCAATTAAAAAATAAATAAAAAACAAGTCAGGCAATCGTTTTATTTCAGTCTTTTTGTATAAAGTATAGAAGTACTTCATTATCATCATCGAACCATTTTCTAAGGTTTTCATTGTATCTGAATGTCTTATTTCATAATAATGATAATTATATTGACCATACTAATTGACAAATTAAATAATGATAATTTTTTAAAATATTGATTATTTTAATTTTTATTGAGTATAGTTGCTAAGAAGCTTAAAATTACTTATCACCTATTTCACAAAGTAAATACCAAGTATAAAATGAATCTTTATTTGTAATAAAGTCCTTCTGTTGTCATTAAAAAAATTTAATGTTTCATTTAGATATTACCCTACAACACAGGGGGATGTACCTCGGCTGATGAAAGAGTTTCACGGCTGGAACTCTGATTAGAAAACTTACCTATGAGCACAAGCAGAGCAGGAGTCTACACAGAATGCCACAAAACACGTAACATGGGAGAAATAGCTGAGGACTGTAGGAAATGACAGGTCCCCTACGTGGCCGCAGTCCCTGATGGGACGCCTTACCTGTTTTTCATTAGCCTCAGCTCCCGTTTGCGTGTCGCTTCCTCTGCTAGCTGCTGGGGACTGTGCAGGCTTCCGGGGGAGGCAGCCATCACCACTCCCTGTGGCAAAGCAGTAGTCGGAGCTCGGATCTGGTAAGTCGGCATGTCGCCAGTGGCAGCTGCAAGGAAACAAAATGGCACAAATCATAAACAATTTCCCACTTGATATATTTTATATAAAGTTTACCTGGAAATAACCACCTTCTTTTTACAAGTTGTGAGAGGTGATCTTGCTAATGTTTAAGATGACTGTTCAGGGCATTATAGAAATCTTAGGTATGAAAGATCTCATGAGCATTTGGAACAATGATACTCAGGATGGTCTATACATTTAATAGAAAAATGCCCTAACACTTTTTAGAAAGTTTTTTTTTTTTAAATCAAAGGCTAAAGTAGGGAGACTTTTGAATTAATAGTTCATTTAGCCTAAAATCAGTGGTATGCTGATACGTATTTAACCGCAAGCTCTCCAGGAGGGAAAAAAAAGCCCTGGTCTGTAGTGTTTATCGAATCCCAGGATGTGAACACTTTCACCATGGCCAGTTTCAAGCTACCAGTGTGACTTCACTAGATGTAGAAGAGGAAAGACATACTATAGTAAGGGGCACACCATGGAGACAAAACAGATGTAAATAACCTCAAGATCATGGATATAATTATTAGAAAGGATGAGTTTTAAGTGTTTATTAATGTACTTTATTTGTTAAGTTTATGTGTATTATCAATACATCTAATTTTTACTGATAACTATTTTTGCAGTCAGTTCATAAAAATCCTGAAAATGTAATCATCGGTACCAGCAAACCAGTGGGAGCTGCCCCTTGCACACTTTATTTAAGCAGAACATCTGTATCCTCTGAATAGCCCAGTGAAGAGATTTTCCCATAGCCTACATCATACCTGAAACAGTTCCTGAAAATCTTTAAGTGCAAGTGTTATTAACAGATGATGACTAACTGGGCTGCTGGAAGGAAAATACTCGCTTACTGTATTTTCCGCTTAAAAACAAGAACAAAATAAGAAACAGGAAAGCTCTACTTAAAACTGGTTTCTCTGCAGAATAATAATTTTTGTCTTTCCTAGGTTCCTTGGAATAATAACACATTTCTAAGCAATCATTTTTTTAAAACACATTTTCTAATTATAATATAATCATAGCTAAGTGATAAATTTAAATATTTAGTATTCAGACTGAATACTAAAAGTCCTCAAAGTGTCCTGATTTCAAAGTTTGTCTATCCACTGCCATAAACACAGCTTCCTAGAAAGGACAGATGGATTTAAGTCATGAAACATTTTTTTACCACCAACTTTTCAACTTTGAGAATGAATGGTCCATAGTTAATCTGACATTCATTTTGATGAGATATTGCAAAATGCATGCTCTCTCAAAGTTAAATGCAAGAAAGGTTTAAAAAGTTATCAAATTCTATAAAAATTGGTCTGAACCTAGTGCCAATCAAAATATGAAAGGCATCATCACTATGTGTCATTGAAATGTATTATACCCATTGAGTAAGAAACAAAATTTTACCCTAAAGGGAGACAAAGACTTTTTCACTAAAGTGGAATATTATCACTGAAAATAGCCAACCAGTTTAAAAGCTTCATCAAAAATGATCTATGTGCTTCTTTTGGATATATACCAGGGTTTTTTTTCCCTCTAGGGCTTGAGAATTAAGTGAAAGAATAAAAATATGGCTTTGAGTGAAGATAACAAGGTCTTTGTAAGATTAACAAAACCACTTATAAATTTCTCCCTTCTGTATATAGTTTAATAAACAATCATGATAAACAGGAACTGTGATAGATATAACAATCAGTAGCAAAATTCAATATTAGTAAACTTGGGAAAAATCCTAAATTTATTTTTGTGACTATTTAAAACACTGTATACACAGATGTCTTATTATATGTCGCAGAAAATTTTGAAATATTTTGAAATTATTTAAGAAGATATTTTAAAAAATCAGTTGTAAACTGTTAACTTCCTTAAGATTTTTAAGAAAAACTTCAAATCATATTGCCAGGGGAACTAGAATGGTGCACAGAACACCACAGTGGTCTCCTTTCTCTGTACTCACATCAGGGGAAGGTGGTTAAGGGTTAATAAAGGTTAAACAATGGAACAGCTGGAGGCGACAGAGGCTTTCTAAAATTGGAACAATGGCCTGTGACGAATGAGAAGTTCTTGTGTCGTCCCTGTGCTGACATTTGCAGGCGGCAAGGATGCAGACCTTGGTCTAGAGTTGCTCTGGCCAAACACTGCTCACAAAGAGTGCAATAAAAATTAGCAGCAAGGCACAGAGGGGTTCAGGATGCTTGCTCTAGTTTTGTATATATCTGCTATTTTTGGTACTGTAAGTTAGAGCAGACTGGTTATGTGATATACAAAAGTTAAAGAGCATCCATTTTTTAAAAAAGGAAAAGGAGTAGAGGGAGGAATATTTTGCAGGTGAAAAAATAAAGTTCATTCACTGGTCTTAAAGCCAGAAATGTTTCTGAACTTGTGCCTGTTTCCAAAAGCTGAAACTACCTTCCAAGGGCCAAACTTGGCACCATGAAGAAGAGCGGCACTTTTTAAAGAAGTATTCTTAAAACATTTTGAGCAACAGCTCAGGAAAAAATACAGCTATAAAATGATATCTTGGAAAGGAATGTTGTATTTGGATGTATTAGTTGTAGATTATTCGCTAACAAAACTAGGTTTTATTATACTTTTTCAGACCTAGAATATATTCATTCTATCTCCTTCAACAAAAAATCACCCTGCAGTGCATTAGTTCAAGCCACAGATAGGAATTAATGTAAATTAGTAGGAATTAGCATCAATTCCTATAATATCCCCAATAATTTATGTGATGGTGCTATTCTAATGTCTAATGGTTACTGAATAAGGATCAAAGATGAATTCCATATATTGAAAATATGATCTTATTAGTAAGCATGTTAGTAAGATATGGGCAAAGAGAATCTTTTGTTTTAAGGAAATTCAAATGTCAAAAAGTTTTGTTTTTGAAACAAGTTATCAAAAAGTTTTTGTCTTAGCTTTACTTTTCAGCGAAGTGATTCAGTGGTAATAAAGCAGGTCAGATGTTGAGGATCACAGTTCAAAGAAACCTATTAGATTCTTCGGTGTCACACTCTGATCCATGGATTCTTACAAAGGCCAATTCCTATTCCTTCTAACTACTAAAAGTGCCCAAATTATTTTTTATTCCAGAATTTCACTGTACACATTATTTCTGAAAATAAGTAGACCATGTGTGGGGGCTTTAACCTCATGATCAACGAAAAACAAGGAAAAGATATTGATACACTAATTTTATTCTAAGGCTGCAAACTTTAAAGACAAGTCAGGGACATCTTTTTTACCTTGGTATCCCCTAGAATCTAGCTCGGTCTTTGATACTGTAAGTGCCTAGTGAGTTTACATGTGTACCACACGGAGTAAAATGTAAACTTCCTGGGGTTTTGCAAAAGTCCACTGTCATTTAGAATGTCTAACATAAGCAATATTAATTATAAGACCATAATGAGCTATTGTTATTATAGCTAAGTCTTTAACACTAAGCCATGGAAAGCCCGATAAGGTGCCATGTGTTGATTCAGACTTCTTGATAAAAGGCACTATTTCTTCAGTCTTCCCTTAGGTAGTGGTCATCTAACCTGGCATTTTAGAAGGAGAGAAGTTCTATTTATAGTGCGATTCCAGCCATCTAACTCCTGACATGAAAAAAAGAAATGTTTAGGTTTAGTATCAATATTTCATGAGAAAGAAAATTCCTAGAACTCTCACTTCTGGTCAGTAACTTCATACCTCTCTTCGTAAGCTTTAAACACGGTACAGCAGAAAAAGCATGGGGCTTGGAGTTGGGGTTCTAGTCAGCTCTGCCACTTACCAGCCATGTGACTTGGGGCAAGTTCAGTTTCCTCATCTGTAAAATGGGGATACATGGTCTCATTTAATACTCACAATAAACCCTGTAATGTATGTCAAAGTGTCTAGCACAGTGCCTGGCACATGGTAGGTTTTCAGCAAATGTTAGTTCCCTTCCTCTTCCCTTCCTTAAGTTCTGAAAGACAATATTCCAGATTATGCTTATACTGTATATTAGTTCAAAGGCATATAACAACCATAAATATATTTCCCCCTGGAGTTTCCCTTCTAACAAACCTGGGTAATAGAAATGGTTGAAATGTGTGGCTCTTATTCCTTATTGTGCTTTTTAAAAAATATGCCTCTTAAAAAACTTTTAAAATTTCTACTATAAAAATTTATACTATATATTCTATCCCCTTAGAGAACAAATTATTAAGCAATAATAGAAAACATCCTTCTTAAGGTGTATAGTCATTTAAAAGAGAACCTCAAAGGTGGAGAATCACAAATAAACAGATGGTACAATCTTATCAGCCTGGTGATGAGAAAACTGTCGAAGGTGCTTGTTTCTTTCTAACAAAGAAAAGAGGAAACCCAGCCAAATGCCTAGCTTGATAACTTCCAGAGTGAAACGATTTACCAACACCCCTATTGACGGTGATATCATTTGCTTATTTATTGAGTTCTCTGAGCACATTAACTGAATAAAGATCTCTTTTTCTACACACAGCTCCTACCTTCATGTGTCACGTTGCTCTATGTGCCCAATCCCAAACACACTGGAGAAATGCAAGCAATGGAGGTGACTTAGCAGTCATACTGGTTAGCACGGGTTGCTTGCCCTGGCTCCAGCAAAGCAACAGCATCCTCATTTTCCTTTTCTGGTCCTCTTCCTCCCTGCCACCACACCAGGACTCAAAATGTCCAGACCAGGCGTGTCCTCGCCTGCTGTCTCACACCACCCAAAACCTCCCCTCCTCCACTGCCCCCCACTTTTCCCAGGTAAATGAAGTCCTATGTAAATGTAACTAAATACTGAACACTTTCAAATTTGTTATAATTCCTGTAACACATAGACCCCATAGAATTGAGCCAGTACTATTTTTCATTAAGTTATCCATAAGGGACCTTCCTGAATTGTTTATTAAGTAAAATTCTTCAAGTGAAAAAAAAAGTCCATGTAAAAGATGAAATTATGAATATTAAAATTTAAAGTTCTATACAATAGCAAATATATACTCTATCATCCTAGGAGAGTAAGAATAAATATTCTAGAAAAAAACAACATGATATGGTGTGAACAGGACCCAACAAGGAGTCTGAAAATCCAAAGTTCATCGCTTGCTAACTCTGTGAGCTAGAAGAGCTTCACCCACTCTCATCCCTGTTCAGTTAGATGCAAATAAGGGTAACATCATCCGCAGTCAGTACCTCAATGACAAAGCATGGAAAGTGCTTCTCCTCTCACCTATCTAAACATGGTTTCCTCAGTGGGGACTTTCCCGATCCCTTAACCCTGTTAGCTGCTTCTTGTGGTCTCTCATGCTCTGCCAGCTTTCTTATAGCACTCGCCACATTTGTATTTATTTGTAACAGTAACTTACAGATTGTTTTTAAGTTTACATAAATGCAAAGTATCATCATAATTATTTTATTAGGCAACATATTCATATAGGCATATAAAACTGAGCAAAGTGAAACAAGCATCCAAAATTGTATTTCATTAAAATGTTTTTTCAAAAATAGTGGGAAAATAACACAATGGCAATTTCTATATACTTTCCATGCAGTTACAGCCTGATCCAAAACATTTTTTCATGTGAAAATCTCCAAACAAAAACCTTTTCCAGCAGCCCCTTTTCACAAAGGTGAAATATATCCTTATTCTCATGCATCAAATATTAATTAAGATACTATTTTCCAAATTTGAATAAGTTGTAACTTTTTAACAATTCAGAAATCCAGGCTGAATACCATGACAAAAACTATTTCTGATAAAAATTTAAAGTATAACCAACAGAATCAATCATATAATTCTATAAACCATGGATATTCACTCTCACATTCAATTCCATGATCCTCCTAAAACCTTTTCCAGGCCAATCATTATTCTGGAGCCTGATTCTGGTCTAGATAAGCTTTTCAAACTATAAGTTGTAGACCATAAGTAATTCATTAGTTTCATGGGTCAAGAATGGCATGAAAAAAAAGAATAGAATACACAAGTATATCACAGAGCGTAAGCACTATTTTTGAAACTGTTTTATATAAAGGTACTTGTTTTATATAAACACACACACACACAAAGTCTACTGCAGCATGATGTCAAATGTGCATCATGGTCAAACCGGGTGGGGATGATCCCCTGGAGAAAGGAACAGCAACCCACTCCAGTATTCTTGCCTGGAGAATCCCATGGACAGAGAAGCTTGGTGGGCCATAGTCCATAGGGTCACAAAGAGTCGGACAGGACTGAAGAGACTTAGCACACGTGGTCAAAAAGTTGGCAAGTCAAAGATCCAGTTCCATCCACTCCCTTCAAAATCCTAATGGAGAGGGGGTGAAACTGGGAGTCCAAAGGTGGGGCCCAGAGCTGCACTACTGCCTTCAAAAGGCCCCTTAAACCCTGGGTTTTGGGAGCTCCTCAAAAAAGCAAATAAAATACGCTTTTCATTCTCAAATAGCATTTTAAACAGAACTGATTCTGTGAGAACTGACCAGATTTCCAAAAATAATGATTTCTGAAGACACAATGAGGTCTTGTGAAAAACGTTTGAGATTTTAAAAATTTCAGCATTCTGAAAATTTTAAATTGGAATGGGTAAATCAGGTATAAGCATTGTGGGGAAAACTGTGAGAAAAAAATCTTTTCAAGGATAGTAGTATGTTCACTGTAAACATAAATGTTCTCTTATTTACAAGCAATGGTTAAAAATGTATGCACATTTTTACTTTAAAATTTAATGTTTAAATATACTCTAGTTATTCTCCAATCATTTAATTTTATTTTTTGCTATGATTTGTTTCCCATGTTTGGACATGAAAATTGGAATTAAAGGCTTAGTAAAGAAAAATACACACCAACTAATGATTTTTAGAAAATAAATGCATGCACAAAAATGCCTTTGGTCCTAAAATCATAATGACATGCAGTGTTTGAGGTTAAGTCCATCTATCTCTTACAATAAGTCTGTCATCTGAGGGCTTCTGTAATCTATAGCACTTCCAAAACCTCAACCTCACAAAAACTTCTTTGAGAAAAACAATTTAACACAGGCTTTACTTGCTCAAGACAATGGAATGTTCCCTTTGGGAAGAGAGCGAGATCCACCGAGAGAACAGCTAAAAGGTGTTTACAGTAACCCTGTCTTAAGAAATTCGGCTGCAAGTTTAGTATGGGTCTGGCACTCAACTGCAAGTCACTGAATCACAAGCATTACCTGTAACTGAGAGCATCAACCCCGGGAAGAAGTGAAGGCGGGGGTGGGGTAGGTGGGGGGCGGCCAATCAAAGACTTGCACTCCCCGGGCCAAGCACGAGCGGGCGCTCGGTCCCCAGGCACCTGCGCAGGCTGCTTGGCCCCGCCGGGCACACGCTTACCTGCGGCGCAACGTGATGGCAAGGCTCACGGGACCTGCTGGGAGCTAAGGGCGCCGTCGGGGAGGGTGGCCGCCCCCACCTGCGCGCGGCCGAGCGGAAAGAACTGAGTCAATTACGGCGTGACTCGGACTGACGTCAGCGTGCAGCTCGCCTGCAGTTTAACTTTCCACTCCCCGCTGCACCGATTCCAGGAAATGTAATGACGTAGGCCCTCTGAACCCGGTGAGCTGAGCAGCAGACCGTTTTCCACAGGACGGAAGGAACGGCAGGCTCACCAACACCCTTGACGCACTGGGTTCCTTATTCTGTTTTGCAGCTACATTTGAACACAGCGTGAAAAAAATCGGAAGCTGACTTTGACTTTTTTTTTTTAACAACTTGAACAGAATGTGTGTTTCACTCGCAGCTGCATTGGATCTGCAACAGGTTGCAGATGAATCAACAGCTTATTTTAGTAGAGCAAATGGAGAGAGAGAGGGGGGCGTGGGGTGGGGGCTGGGGGGCGGCGGATTACCGCTTTGGCTAAGGAAGCAGCTCAGTACTGAGGAAAGAAGCAACTACACTCGGATGCCTTCACAGGGTGCCGAGCAGATACGGTTACAGATTAGAAGAAACATCTTACTTCTCAGCTACTAGAAAGTTGATACTTTGGGAAACACTGAAGAGGTCCCTAAATAATTTTTCTAAACTTTAAAAACAATTCTGCGGAATGTAAACCCCTCTTTAAAATTCTTACCTGTTTCATCCCCAGTTACAGCCATGATGGGCTTCTGCATACAGCACCGCCTGGCTTCCCCTGCCGCGGGTCCACATAAAGTGTTCCAAACCAGCAAGCTCGTGCGGTGTGAGTAGGAGTACTGACATCACAATGACATCACTAGCCTATCACTGCCATCAATTTGCTTTGTCACACACGAGCTCACTGAAACCAAACCCTATTAAAACCCTTCCTGTAATAAATCATCTCAGTGTTCTAGTTCCTCATTTTACATAAAAATCGAGTTGGGCTCTGGCAAAAAAAAAAAAAAAAAAAAAAAAAAACCATTTTATTAGCATTAAAAGTTACCTGGTTGTTTTTTATGGGGCTACTTTTAATTATTGTTATGTCCAATGTTTCTAAGTAAGCAAAGTAGGCATAAACCTTAAATATTTTTCTTAACTCATAGATAAAAAGCACTTAACAGATTAAAAAAAAAATTGACAATCAGTCCAGAAAAATGCTGTGAAATACACAGAAGTGTATTTCATTGACGCTTCTAAACTCACCAGGTAAGGAATACCCAGCCACCTTAGTTGACTTAATAAATTTTTATTTGCTACAATACCATAAAATCCAGCTGTTCCTAGGATGACACAGAATTTGCTAATTTCACTTGAAGGAAATGCATACTGAAATTTTAAAAATTCACTCTGCCAAAAGTATTATATAAATTCCTCCAGAAAAATTAGATTGAATCATATGAATTAGCTGATAATTAACCTTTTTGGCCCATAAAATAGCAATTTCATGTGGCTCAATCTAATATGCTATTTTGCTCAATTAAAATCCCTTGAAAAGAATTTTGTGGTTTATAAAGCTCATAAATAAATCACAATTACTATTCATACATTTAAAAAAATACATCCAGTTTTATTTGGATCACTTAGTAAAGGTTCAGCATATGAAGAGCTGGATCATTGCTGGAAATTTAACAATTACAAAGTTAGACAAAAGACTGGCACATGTTCAACAGAAAAACAGACTACAGCCCTGGGGAAGAAAATCATCTACATCTCTCCTGCACAAAAATAAGTGATCTGTCACTGATCTTCTACCCTTATCAGTGGGCTTACAAAGTCCATTCCCTGTAGGACTAGGATTCAATTCAATGTTACCTCAGTGAAAGGGTATTCATTCCACTACCTCCTTCTTGCTTTATTCAATGAAGTACTTCTAGTAAGGCAGAGACTTCACATTCAGACACTTGGGAGGCAAAACATGATGAAGGATCCATGGTTCTAGTAATTTTCCGAAGCACATAAACTAAAGACATCCTGACGAAGTAAGAAAGTCTGGAGACCAATGGAGAGTCCATGAGGGACTCTTTTCCATCCCAGCCATGACTGAGGGCTTGGGTTCAGGACTGTTGATCAACTTTTATTTCAAATTTGAGAAAGTTCACATTGATTTTAATCTCAACATATCTTTAAATTGGCACTTGGTTGCTCAAACCTATCTGTGTAAAAAAAAAGTGTGGGGGTACATCCCTGGTGGTCCAGTGGCTAAGACTCCCAATACAGGGGGCTTAGGTTTGATCCCTGGTCAGGGAACTAGATCCTGCATGCCGCAGCTAAGACTCAGAGGAGCCAAGTAAATAAATAGAAATATATTTTTTAAAAAGAGTAGAGGAAGGAAAGGAAGAAGAGGGGTTGGTTGCTTGGCTGACTACTGCTATTGGTACAGTTTTAATAAATCCCCTGGACTAGATAAACTTGGTTAATCAGCACATGGAACTAGTTAGTAACATTTTTACAGAGAGAGACTATTTCGCTTTCGTTCAATAAATGGTTATCGAACATTACACGTCAGGGGTCCCAGCAGCCAGATGTAGAAGGTTGAGGAAGGCTGCCTAGGAAAGTGTTTCTCAGCATGAAGTGATGGGGGAAGTGCTCCTGCCAGGGTGAATGGCTTGAGGTGAGGCCCCTAGCGGGGAGAGGGCACATGGCACAGGACAGGAAAGGAAAGGAACTCTGCACAGAAGAGGGACAAGTGTAGGGAGAAGTCCAGTGAGGAAGGAAAGCCTGGATCAAGCAGAGGCTTGGGCTTTGTTAGGGACTCTGACTCTAACAAGTAACAGGGTTACTTGTAACACAAGGGTTTTGAGCAGAAGAGGTTGACGTGCTTACACACTTGAAAATTTTACAAACACTACTCTGAACTGCAGAAGGGAGAGCAGAATGGGAAAGAGGAAATGCTGGAGACAGAGACTTTTGTTTCTAAGAAATATTAGTAGCTCCCAAAATCACTGGGAAGGATGAGTAAAGGGAGCCTAGCTAAACTTTCAGGAGCAATCCAAAACACCAGGTCAACAAGGGAGCTGCTGCTTCTGGCATGAGGAAGAAAATCAGGGTGCTGCTCCATAGCCGCCAGCTTCAGGGCAGCCACTGGGCAGTGGCCAGGGATCGCCAAGGTCCGGAAAGAGGACTGTGTCAGTGGACGTGGGGAGGAATGAAGAGATGGGCTCTTTAGCAAGGAGGAGGGATGAAGACGGGGCGGGAGAGTGACAGGTGACACCCAGGATTCCGCATGAAGTAACAGGATGGACAGTTACTGAATGAAATAGGGTAACAAGGGGAGGTGGGGTGGGAAAAATTAATCTGGGGTTTTGGACTTTAGGCGCCAAGAGATGTGAGCCAGGAGCAGGAATGAGGTAATCCAGAGAGAGCACTCAAGCCAGGCGGAAGAGGGCCCAGGATGCAGCCTGAGAACCACCACAACCACCAGCACCTGGGAGCTGGGCGGAGGGGACCGGAAGAGGGGCAGGGCTACCCAGGAAGTGAAAGAAGCAGAGGTCAGCAGTGCTAAATACTGCAGAGGGAGGGGGCCATCGAGATGACGCCAAAGACAATAAAACTAGTACTATTTCTATCTAACACAAGCAAAGTAAAAAAGTACAGGTAATCAGCATAATTACAGGACCATAGGTGTAGCTTATTAAGATGATCCAGAATGCCTTTGTATTATTATTAAATTTTTATCTAAACTGTTTAGAAATAAAAGTATGAAACACTGCCAGACCCCTGGGATCTAGAAAGCTGTTTAAGAAGTAGTCATTTATAAACTTCTGTTGTATAGGAACACTTTGCATTCAAAAGCATTATGTGGCATACTGTGGGGAAAAAAAAAAAAAAAAAAGATGAGGACAGAGACTCACAGGGAAACTGCTGTGACCTTTCAAGGGGCTGACAGGGTGGAAGGTGGACAGAGAGTAAGACAAGAACGCCCACGGACCCTGCTATGTTTAAGGAAGAAGTAGAACCCCTGGCCACCATTATTTTTCAGATGAAGAAGGAGAAGATAAAAGTAAAGGCAAGGAGAAAGAACAAGAGGAAAATTTATTTTTATCTTATTTGTGTTTGATATAAACATTCATGTAGGATCACAGGGAGATTCACCAAGAGTCAGAATATTATTAGCAGTAGAAGTAATTAGAGTTTTAGCAAGGTTCATAGATAAAAGATAAACTTAAAAAAAAAAAAACACAATTATTTCTCTATACCAGCAACCAGAAAATGTAACAAAGAGCTACCACTCCTAATAACAAAAACAAAAACCCAACCCCACCAAGTATTTAAGAATTGAACACTGTTCAGAGTATGAGAGGACCCTGCCCCCATGGAGAAAATTTTAAACTGTTACAAGAAGTTAAGATCTGAATAAGTTATGCTCTGTTTGGTGGGAATATAAATTGGTGCAGCCACTATGGAGAACACTATGGAGGGTCCTCAAAAAATGAAGAATCAAACTACCCTATGATCCAGCAATCCTACTTCTGGGTATTTATCTGAAGAAAATAAAAATACTATCTCAAAAAGATATCTACACCCTCATGTTCACTGCAGCAATAATTACAATAGCCAAAACATGGAAACAATCTAAGTGTCTATCGACAGATAAATAATTAAATAAGATGTGGTATATGTGTATATATATATTTTTTTTTTTCAATCAACTGTAAAAAAGAAGGAAATTCTGCCATTTGTGATAGCACAGATGGACCCTGAGAAGAGCATTATGCTAAGTAAAATCAGTCAGACAGAGAAAGACAAATGCTGGATGATACCACTTATATGTGAAATTTAAACAAACAAAACTCAGACTCAAAGACAAAGAGAGCAGACTGGTGGATGCCAAAGGTGGGGCATGGGGGAGAGCAAAAAAGGGTGAAGGGGATGTCAAAAGGGACAAATTCTAGTTATAAAATAAGTCCCAGGAATGTAAAGTACAAATTGGTGACTAGAGTTACTAACATTGTGTTGTATGTTTGGAAGGTACTAAGAGTAAGTCTTAAAGGTCCTCAGCACACACACACAAAAAAGTCTGTAACTATACACGGTTAAGTATGTTATAATAAATAGCCTTAACACAGCGATCACTAGCTGTGACTGTACAAATGTAGGATCATTATGTTGTATACCTGAAATTAACAAAAATGTTATGTGTCAGGTATACCTCAATAAAAAAAAAGACTTCAGTTCTCCCTAAGTCAATTGATAAATTAAGTGTAATCTCATCATTGGTTTTCTTACTGTATTATACTATTAATATTTAGAAATTCAACCTTATTCCCAATGCATATGAGAGAACTATAGTTCACAAAAGCAAAAATAGCACTACAAACAGAAAGTTAAAAAGACAAAAAAGGGGCGCTTGTTCTGTGACAACAAAAGCAGTGTAGTGCTGGCATGCAGCAGCGAGAGTGCTGAGACATTTCACGACTGCACAAGGCCTACTTGCTGCACAGTTAAGACAGCGCATAACTGGCTGCGTATGCAGAGAGAAAAAAATAAAAACAGGTTTTCACCCAACGCTACACACAGAGGTGGATCACAGGTAGATTAACAACATAATGTGAAAGGTACCATAAAGCTGACAGAATCAATGCAGAAAAATATCCTTTGTGACTTATTGAAGAAAAAGACTTGTTAACACCCCCCCCAAATATAAGACTTATGTGTGTATTATTGATGCACAACACAAAACATTTAAAAAAAACTCTCCTTCTTAAAGTAGCAAGTTTTCAGTAGATTTTCCATATTAAAAAAAGATAAAAGGAAAAGAAATGAGAGCATTCTTTATGATTTTTCATTTAGGTATAAAGGATTTATGAGTATCAGATAAATAGAATGGGTGCTTTAATTTTATATTTAAAAGAAAACATTAAAGCACTGGGTAAATACTACTGATTTTTTTAACTCCATAAATATCACCAGTTTAGCTTTTCATACACTTTTATTATACTCCATACAGTGCCCCAAATACTTCAGAGTAAATCTAAATTATCAAAAGACTCATCGATTGTAATCTTCTGTTTTCTATACTTGCAAAACTTTCAAACTAAAAGAACTGATGTTACTCCCCACCCTTAAAATTAGTGCAAATAGACCAAGGGGAGTTTTTTGAAAGTTGCATTGAACACATTATAGTTATTTGAGCACAACTGAATGAAATAAAAAATACTGTATACTCAATTTTCATTGAAATCTTAGTTACCCTAAAAACTTAAGGGTATATATCACATACCCTTAAGTGAATGAAGAGTGCATTAAGAATACCCTTAATGAAGAGTGCTTCATTTCACTCCTCTTAGCTTTAACGAGAGATAGAATAGGTACCTCAGAATTCAAATGTACTAAAAATGCTCGAAAGAAAGCACAAAATCAGCATTTGTTTTTGAAATAAGATGTCTAGAAAGTAGGCTTGAGTGTAACAACCAGGGAAAAACCCAAATTCAGTGCATTGTGGACTGAATACTTAAGTCTTCCTAAGACTAGGTACTAAAAACATATTCGGTACATTTCTAATACCCAGAGGAAGAATATTTACTTAAAAACTTCATGTTTCCAACTTCTTTTTTTCCATTGTTACTCTGAATTTAACTTTAGAGCCAATAAAATCTGCTAAAAATTGAAAACTGTATAGTTTATTTAACTTTTGGTTTAGTATGCTAAAATACTTCTCCAAGCCTTTTTAAGTCCTCTCTACCCCCACTCCCTCCCCAAATCTACATCCTGTATGTTTCAGAGAACTATGAAATCACCACTAAATGGCGTGCTCTAGTAACCCACAGGTATTCTAAATGTATTAGATGAATGACATATACCTTGAACCACCACCTGGCTGCCTGGGACAAAGAACTGCTGTGTGCCATCTGCTGACTGTGCTGCGTACTGCACAATTGTAGCACCTGGTGGAGGAGCTCCTGAATTTGTCATTGTTAATGCCTGCAGTCCCTGAACACCATCAGATCCTGGGTTAGAAATCTGGATTGTTCCACCTTGGGCTATAGCAACTTAACAGAAAAAGAAAAGAAGTATTAGAGAATTTCAAGATTTGTTCTTAACAACCCCATATTGGAAGAATATATACTCTGGACCTATATATGACCAAAGCTTCTCATTCTTAAGTTACCCTTAATTCTCTATGCTAGATTGATCAAGGGACCCTCCTTCATAGGACTACACACTGGAAAAGCTCAAAACACTTGAAAATGTCTTATATTCAGAATTGCCTGAAATACACAGAACTCAAGGAGTTCTTCCTCCTCCCTGGCACCCATATATATATATATATATATATATATATATATAGTTTTAAGAGGAAGAATGGAGATGCTGGCAGGGATAAAGTCCAGGTTTTGACTTCTTTCTCATATATTATTAGTTATAAACAACATTCTTCTAAGATTTAAGAAATGGTCAGTTAAATTCCATCAAGCATCATAATTACAATAAAGTTGTACCTTCAGCTAACTACTTGTCTAATTTATCATCAAAAGTACCTTTTAATGGAATATATATTTAATATATAGCTTTAAAGCCTATATGTATTTATTAAAATATATGTGTAATTATATATTTAATAAAACATATGTGTGTGTATATACATTTAGACATGAGGTTTTAAAGTGCAAGTCTATAAAACTGTAACTTTTTACCATTTTGATTATGTCAGGAGAATCCTGAGATATAAAATGCTAAGTCGGAAAGAACCTTAAAAGGTAACTGTATGGAAAGAATTTGTGCTACAGTATTTACCTCTACAAAATATCTTAAATAACTGTAGCTATGGCAAAAGATATGAGGTAGACTTCCCTTAAATATAGAGGCTTACCAACCATGTTTAAAAGCTGACATATTAACAGAAAGTTTCAAAAGAATAACTGATCAAATGTTATGTTTTAAAATTTTACTCTAATAGACAAAGAAGTACTATTGAAAATATCTGAGAGCTCTATATACTTTAATATAAAGATGACTCCGTGTTTTAGTTTAGACACTAGAGGTTAAGTGGAACAAGGGCTAGTCTTTAAAAAAAAAAAATCACATATAAACCAGCTAACTAGACTTTACAATGAAGATAGAAGTTAACACATAATCAGAGTAACATGACCCTTATAATTTAATGTAAGTGCCCTTCAGGAATGCTGTGGTAGTGTCTAAGGTAGATTCTGAATATTTCAGAGTCATTTTCTAACTCTGTTATGGCATCTAAGCAAAGGTGACAATCTGATCGGATAAACCTGTCAGAACTATTAGTAACAATAACCACCACCACCACCACCACATCTTCAGTTCTTTGACCTAAAGTTCTAGGGCCAACACAGAAAGATGAGTTAACATTTTAAAAAAAGATTTCAACACAGAGGCACTATCTGGTTTTAGCTCACTGGCAGGCTACCACAAGATTGATAGAAACTGAAGAATCAGTTACCAAAATGTCAATAGTTGAGAAACTCTGAAGCAATCTCACTTTATTTGTCTCGTTCATCTACAGCATTATATTTCGTACACATTTTCAAAACAACATTTCACCATGACTGTCCAAAGATTTCAAGGGTCTCAGGACTCACTCTTAATAATAAAAGGGTTTGAGAGAAATCTAAAAAAGAAGAGATATCGCCTCCTTGGATCTTCATGGCTGGACATGAATGAATGTCATATGTTGTTATATATTTGAGTGCATATTTTCAGTTGATAGTTGGATGTCAAAGAAACAGTGCTTTATAAAGAACAGGCACAGGCAGTGTTAAGAAGCACAGAGCCTAGCACACAGCACGCACTCAATAAATATGATTGATGAGTGAATGGCTATCATTTCCTCAAGACAGGACAGATTAAAAACTTAAGCCACATGTGAGTGTCGAAGAGTTAAAGTATGGTTTCAAATTGTAATTACAGAACTTAATTTTCCATATTGACAATATTATCAAGCTTTTCAACTAGTAACAGATCTGAGTTGTTACTTCCAAGGATAAGAACCATGAAATAGGTAGATAAAGATCCTTTCTTTCTTCTTTTCATACTTCCTTTTTTTTACTCTTTTAGTTTTCAATGTTTTCCCAATAGATCTAACCAAATTTCTTTGCTTTCACGCTGTGAAAAACTGAATCTGTTCTTATCATTTTATTTTTCTGATCATATAATTAGACATGAAAAACAAAAAGACAAGCAGGCACACAGAAGCTGGCTCTAGAGAGAAAATGTTTCTACTGATGAGTCTTGTCCTTTAGCCTTTTATTTTTTTTATATCAAAGGCACTCTTGAGTTTGGCATAAGCAAATGACAGAGGGCTCTCCCATTTAAAAATATTATCTCTTAACTGACAATATCCCCAATGCTGAAAGATTTCTCAGTGCTTCAGGATACCGGAAATAGGCTTTGTGAGCATGTGTGTATATATTCAAAAGATGTGAGGAGGAAACTTTTTAGGTTACAGAAATTTTCAAGGATAGCATAAGATGTTTTCAATAAACACATCAATATAAATTAAGTAGTAGGAAAAACAAAAATGAAATTAACTGAGTGAGTTTAGTCATATCTTAGCTAATTATTAACTTTATAAACTTATGGAAATTTTTTAGTGAACATAAAAGGTAAAAGAATTTTGTGTCAGTTATTTGCCCTACCCGCTTATTCCAAACTTTTTTTTTTGTGGGGGTGGGGAGGTCTGGAGTATTTTAAAACCAATCTCAGACATCAGGTCTGGCAAATCATTTTAAAATAAAATCACTGGCCCATATCAAGGCCATTAGGAACCAATGAAAATAAAATAGCTTTGTATTTCCTACTGATTCCTAGGTCCTTGGGGACCTAGGTTTTACTGATGCTCTTTTGGACTGAAAGGGCTGCCCTGGTGGCTCAGACAGTAAAGAATCCACTTGCAATGCAGGAGACTTAGGTTTGATCCCTGGGTCAGGAAGATCCCCTGGAGAAGGGAATGGCTACCCATTAAGTATTCTTGCCTGGAGAATTCCATGAACAGAGCAGCCTGGTGGGCATGCAACTGTGGCATAAAAGCTTATACTTATGGCCACTTTATTGTTCGTAATGGAGAGCCTACACGGGCCTGTGTATAGTGGTTAGGATGCAAGCAGAGGTAAAGTAGTATGTTATTTTAGGCCACTTAACACATGCACACTTATTTTCCTCTTCTAAGTAAGCCTTAATAACATTACGATTTGATGAAATAATCTCAACTGAAGGAAAACTGAATGGTTAGATTCCATGATCAGTTAAATTCTGCGTCACTGTCCTTTCTGAGCTGACTCAAGCCTGATGTATACTACCCGCTCATAGTCGTGGCGGCAGAGGTTAAGCTCTGGTGTTCCAGTTGCTCTGGGATACGCCTAACTTTCTGTCCCCTAAAGTCTCAGGTGAACTTCACCCCATAATTAAGTAGGTCACTCTACTCTACACCCACAGACTGAATGTTGAACACACTGACCTTACATTAAAAAAAAAAAGTTTGTCTACAGAGAGTTTAATTCATTAGTTAAGAAGTGTTTTTCCACTAAGTCAGTTTTAGTGGTTACACTGATGTCTTCATATACATTCTGACATAGCCATGATATTTAGTTTCAAATCAGAATTAACAAGTATGGTCTCCCTAACTCCAACTTACCATATCCCATGGTAACCAGGATGATACCATACCAACTAGTCTAGGCAATGAATTCTTTAAAAATTCTTGGTATAAAAAACTGTTTTAAAAAATCTGCTACTTCTACTATTCACTGCCATGGCACACTTCTCTTCTTAGAGGAAGTAGTATCACTGAAGCAAGGAAAACACTACTTATAGGATGAAAATTCAAGAACTTTGGTAAAAAAAATTTAATTAAAAAATAAAATTTTAAAGGCATATATAATCAATAAAGGAGGAAGAGAAAAATAAGGATGGAAACTGAAAAAAAAAATTCATGACCAAATGAGGAAGAAGCAAAATTTAAGATTTCATCTGACCTCTTTTCACATGATACATCTTTTTAAATCTAAATCTGTATATATGAGCTAATTCAAACTACAGGATCTTCCTTATAGCTCAGACGGTAAAGAATCTGCCTGCAATGAAGAAGACCCAGGTTTGATCCCTGGGTCGGAAAGATCCTCTGGAGAAGGGAATGGCAACCGACTCCAGTATTCTTGCCTGGAGAATCCCATGGACAGAGGAGCCTGGCGAGCCAGTCCATAGGGTTGCAAAGAGTCGGACACAACCGAGCAACTAACACTACCACTACTACTATATATGAGCTAATTCAAACACATAAACATGTAAATGTTTAATTACTTACAATTTACAATTTAAAACCATCTTTATTCCAACTGCATTGAAAGGATTCATAAATAAAACCTCATTGAATGAACTTTAAAAAGGAATAGCCAAAAAAAAAAAAAAAAGAAAGAACAGGCCTTATTCCAGTGAATTCTCAGAATGAAATTCAAAAAGTGAGCACAACACAGAAACTGTGAGTACCTGAAAGACTAAAACAGCTGAGTGCTACAAGAACAGCAACACCAAAGTTAAAGAACCAGATTTACACTAAACAGATACCATCCAAAGTCTGCTTTGAAAGGTACCTTGGGAGCACAGAAGCAAAGTCATTCCTAACAGTAATAAATGCAACTGCATTTACTTTGGAATGCACAAGCCGATCATGCCAATTCCTCTATGAAGAAATGGAATGGGTGTTTATTCATTCGAGCTTCCTGAGAATTCTGAATTCTTCAAGCAGGCCACAAAGGTCACAGAAAACTTTCTTCATAATGGTGGATTCAGGATGGACTTACTTACCGTTAGCATACAGATGAGTTAATAGAGACTCACTCTAACAAGATTCCTAGGAAAACAAAGTAGGAGCAAGAAAAGAGACAGAGATATTTAGGAAAAAATAATCTGAAGTCTTGGATGATAGCCCTTAACTGGTAAGGGAAGAAGTAGGGTTAGCTTGACAATGGATTAAAAAAAAAATTGTCTTTAGAGAAAATTTAATGAAGAAACTTCAAACATTTAAATTTCTTTACCTGCAACAGCACAAATAGAATAACCACAACTTCTGTTCATGAATTCATTCCTACTCAATGCATGTCACGCAGCAAGTAACATTCTTTGCTAATTCTAAGACAGTCTGAACCACCATTGTTCAGAAATAGTCTCTTGAGACAAATCACAGTTTCTTTGACCAGAATGACTTAATTGGCATACAGCAAACCTGTGACTAACATCAGTACTTCCAGTAAAGTTTCGAAAGTGTAGCTCACTTTCTTGCTGTTGCAATAATGAATCCCTGCCTATTTTAAGTTATTTTCCCTACTCCTGGAAATAGCCTATTCTACCTTTCACTTCTTGCTTTTGTCATTTAAAAAATAAGGTGAAATAATAAGGCCAACTTCTATAAATATCTCACTTTCAACTACTAAAAATGCAACTGCTTGTATATGAGAAAACTTAAGCACACTTCATTTTTTTATTTTTTATTTTATTTCCTCAACTTTTACAGTTCCTTTGTTTTTAACACCAACGAACTCACTGTATCAAATTAAAATAAATAATAATTAGTATAATAATAATTATAATTTATATATAATAATTTTTTGAAGTTTTTTTATCCATGGATAAAAGTTGAAGAAAGAATTAAACTCTTTTTATAATAAAAGTTTATAAAACAATCTCAAAACTAGGTACATATAAATACACAGAAAAATCTCCAGAAATTCTAGTAAAATAAACTCTAATCTAAAAACCAAAGGACACCAGTAACTCTATTTCTAGATATTTAAGAACATTTAATCATTAATTTCTGTTAAGCTACTGCTAGTAAGAAATGGTTGATGAAAATGGATCTTGTATAAATATACATCTAAAGCAAGGTCTTCTAAAGAAAAACTTAAATATTAGTATTCACTTGTCAAATGAAAGAATTATCAACATAAACAAGTGTCACTAAGTATCTAAGAAATTCGTTTTTAACATAGGCAATATCCCTTTTTTGAGAACCAATAAAATGGCAGTTTTTAACCTGCAGACAACACATATTGGACAAACACAACTTTTTATTAAAATAACTGCCAGGATCATACTGTATGGGTCCAAATTAAGAAAACTAAGTAACAAACTGTCCATGACATCTTATGGAGAAACTATATGGTAAACAGTAAATAAATATGCCTGAACTTCTATGCTAAGGAAAAAAAAAATTGTCCATGACTTCTAATGTGGCAAATAAATATATACCCTAATTTCTAAACATTTGATTTTCTAGTTCTCAACCAGAACCCTGACTCCACTCCCCCACACCCACATACTCCACACACAAGGTAGTGACAGCAATACTGAAGCCCAGCTCTGAGCGCACGCTAAGAGCTCAAGAAATGCTGCTGGAGAGGACAGTTTAATGACTGAGTGAGACACTGCCACAGCTGGCTTACCTTTCTCTGTTTCATGTCAAAAGCAGTATGTCTCTTCTGACATGCAGAGTCAAAAGATTTTACCCCCACAGGTAAAATCTGTTGTCTCCTTTTGTTCTCACATTAACCCTGAGCTTGGAAATTTAGTGTTAGTCACACTTCAAAGACTAAAAACCTGAGATGTGAAATTATACCAAGCAGTGACTGGCAGGACCATGTACCACCACCTTCCCCATATCATCGCCAGCCTCAACATCCTCTCAACCCAACATGTTCTCACAACTCCAAATTCTCAGCTAATAATCTAGGCAAATTCACCCACAGCACCCTTGCCATGTCACTTAGAAACAGATCAATTACTGAGCAGAGTCAAGATACGCCAGAGAGATTTGTAAGATGCCAGCATCTTAATCACCCTTCAAACTTTAAGATATCTTAGCATAATTTCAGCAGTAATTTCCAACATTTTCCCTGTCAAGACACAAAAGAGACATGACAAGATGGTAACAGCCCACTGCTCAAGGCCAGAGCTGACTAGCTAGGAGGTTTCAGCATCTCCAAGCCCCACCCAGTCACACTGGTTCTAAATTCCCACCATCTACTCCCATGGGTCAGATAGAAAAAGGCACATAAATCAGAGAAGTGATAAAAGATAAATGAAGGGGAAAACCTCAAGGTCTAATTCTTACAGACCGTGGAGAGTTCTCTTTTCCTGACATTGACTTTGGACATGTCCAATCAGCGCTCTGTACAGGTTGTGGACTAATTATATTATAGCCCAGTTCTGCCTAGATTCAGGGTAGGAGTTACCCAAAGAACCAGAATCACCAAAGCAGAATTTGCTTAATACTGCAGATCTACCACCACTAAAAGAAAAAAACTCATGACTGTGTAAGGCTTTCCCACAGATTACAGCAGCCAGGTCTTAAGTTAAGACTTGAGATTTTTTTGTAGGTATTATTACTTTTTAAAGGGAAAACAGAAAATATATCTAAAATATTAACACTGTACTTGGATCAACACAGTCATTAACATCAAACATATTTCTGTACCTAACTAGCTTTTTTAAAAAAACTTTTTCCCTGCCCTTTTCTCCCTTTTCCTCCCCACTTTTCTTTCTTTTTTTACTAAAGTATTTTTTGTATCAAATGTTCTTGATTTAGGGAAAGACTAGTGCTTTAACTGGAGCACAAAGCACAGAACTAACAGCCCATTAAAATGCACAAGACTAAATTTGAATGTATCTGTTTATTTACAGCTTTTGGTGCTTAAAATTTCAAATAAAATGATCTGTCCAATTGCATTAGTTTAAAAAATAAGTCATTTTTCCATTCTCTTCTAGAAAAAGCTGCAGCACAAATCAACACAGTAGAGAGTAGTGAAAACAGAATTACATTTAAAACATAGTTTAGAAAACATAAGCACCTCTTTTAGATTAGTAAGCATAAGATGTAATTGTTGGTGACAAAGGTCAAGAACGAAATACAGACATTTATATCTTATTGTGTTCACATGCATCATAGAGACAAAAACAGTAAGTTTTAAGTGTTTACTAGATGTGAATACAAACATATAAATTAGAAAAACCTTCCCTATATTTTGACCCCAAAGTTTTCTTCATTTAGTAAACAAATTTTTTTTGTTATTTTTCAAAAGTATACGACAACTGTCAGTACAAATCTCTCACTTCTTTAACATGTACTTTTCACACTGTGATACACAATTTAGGTATTATGATGCAGTTTTTAAATGGAACAGTTTAGTGCCAAAACCCAAGCTGCTTCAGGGAAACAAGAGCCTGAAAACTAGCACTACGTCATATGGAATTGCCGCATACATACTGTATTGCCCCGTGCTAGTCTGATATATGCTAGTCGGCACTGCCATAGCAGCGATGTTAGGCGGTGTTCCCTCTTCCTCTGATTTTTCTTCTTCAATCTTGGGTACACCAGGCACATCAGAGGAAAGTTCATTCAGTATTTTTCTAAAATATAATTCAACAATACAAAGAATTAAGATACATGAGTGAGATTTAAAACAGAAAAGCTATCACAGGAGAATCTGAGGTATCTTTATTTCTCCCTTTTTGGAAAAACTTTTCATGACTGTAGGAAACTTAACTTACCTGTAAGAGGGTCTTCGTGAAAGGATTTCTCTACGTTTATGAGAATCAATTACACCTTCTGATTCTGCAGACTCATCTGTTTCTGCAATGGTTGCTACCTATAACACAAGAATTCCTGAGATGCATCATAAAACCCATGGTATCTCCTTCATTCACAACCCGGTGTCTGAAGGGGCTCTGCGTGCAGCACAAAGCCGGCACTGCCAACAGAGCTCACTGAGCCGGGCTAGCCGTGCTCACAACCTGGCTCAGGACAGGAAGTGCAGACACTGACACTTGGCTGTAAACCAGCCTGTGTGCCAAGGATGACACAGACGACACGTGCTACAGAAACGCACAGTGCCAGACAGGCTTCAGGAAAACACTGAATGTAAGACACACAAGGCCTAAGCCCCAGCCCTGAAAATGTCTCACAAATCCAGCAGAAGGTGAGCTAGCAAGTGACAGAGGAGCAAACACCACTGCTGACTTAGGCTGGGTCTTCAAATTACACATTAGATAGACCCAAAGAAGAAAGAATATTAAGTAGGTAAATACTTGTGTTAACAAGCCTGGTTAAAGTTATGATTTATATTACAACAAGTAGGTTGGGCTTGATGTCAGTAGGTCTTGTCAAAATAAGGAATTACTCCTTAAAAGAAAGAGCAGTTTTAAATACAATTTCATTTTTTGAAGGAATAGTATAATAACGTGAGTATTAAAGAAAGGAAACTAAAATAATAAATCTCTCCACAACATGACTGTTCTCAATATATTCAGCCATCTATCACAGGTTCTGAGTTTACAAAACTACCTATTAATATCATCTATCATCTAGTTCTGAGCTTACAAAACTCCTCCAATGAATATGATAAGGACATGGGATTTGATCTGGGTATAATCAAAAAATCATATTAAAATACCAACAATGTAAGCAGGAACATATACTTCCCAAGGTACATGGATGTGCATGTATGTTTGCCCACACGTATGATCATGCATCTTTGGTCATGGATACCTTATACATAAGCACACTCAGGCATGAAGAGAATCTTTAGAGAAACTATTGTTGCAGTCAGACAACCACACATCATCACCAACTATTTATCACTTTCCATTGGGCTTTCACACATCTCTTGTATAATCATAACCACCCCTTTGTGTAAGGTAGGCTATTACTGTAGAAAGTGAAAACTGAAGTTCATCACTCACCAGGTTGGAATTCTAAGACAAGATCCACAGGCCCCTACCTCTGTAAAGATAATTAAGTCACCCATTTAACAAAATCCAAAACAGCCTATTGAAAATGAGATAATACTCTCTCTTCCAGTGCCACCAAGGTTAAAGCTAAGTAGAAATATCTGCATCCTAATAAAAGTCACAAAAAGGAGAGTGGAAAGTCTTGTTTTATAATCAGAGTCAGAAAGAGTCAGAAGCTCCTAGAATTAAGGTCCTCACAAGAAAGGAAAAAAAAAAAAAGACACTACTGAGAATCACTCAAACTTTTGAACAACTCGGAAGAGACATCTGTGCCACAAAGATAAACAGACTTTTATTGCACATGAATTTATTACTTCAAGTATCGTGGTGCAACCCTTATCCTTATTTTGCAACAAACTGGATTCAAATACACAGGAAAAGGACAAGACCAATTAAGTATAAGCAACTACATTTTCTTCACAGATCTTTTTGTCATCAGATAGGTTCAAATAATTTCAATATTTAAAGGATAAAGACAAACTGATCTTAAAAAGGAACAGAAATAAATTTAGTAAAAGAGAATAGTATGCTTTAAAAATGCATACTTAATAATTTATATCTGTTGATGCAAAAAAGAATGTTTTTGCTTAAGAAATGTTAAGAATTTATGACCAACTTTGGTGACAATAAATAACAAAACACATCTCTGGATTACAACCACAATACTAACCACATCTAAAAAAAACAAGGTTTAATCTGATGTATAAATGCAACAGCAATTAACAATGATATCATGGCACACATACTGAATGAACAATAAATCTAAATTTCTACACTTTACTGTGAGTATTGGTGAAAAGTGTTAGTACTAGAATATTTACATTACGATGTTTATCAGACATCTCCAAAGAAGCCTCAAAGTACTTTTAAGCATTTTTGGAGAGCTTTGCTAAATGAATCTCAGTTTGAGCAAAGAGAAACCTTATTTAAAGGAGACTGACTGGGCCTGCAAATTAGGAGCTGACAACGAAACTGCAGCCCAAGTCAATCTCTGTATCCAACAGGGCACCAAGCACTTCACAAAGAAAAAGGAATCTGCCTGCAATGTGGGAGACCTGGGTTCAAAGCCTGGGGTGGGAAGATCCCCTGGAGAAGGGAACAGCTACCCACTCCAGTATTCTGGCCTGAATTCATGGATAGAGGAGCCTGGTGTGCTACAGTCCATGGGGTAGCAAAGAGTCAGACATGACTGAGGGACTTTCAAAAAAAAAAACTTCTACAGGAATAAAAAGGAAATTCTTACAAATGTTTAATAACAAGAGTTGAGCATCACTCTTTTCCATGCCCACCAGTTCAACCACTTAGAATTTATCTTAAAGAAATTTTTAGGCAAATGCACAAATATAGCTTATGTACATATATTTAGATAAACACAGGATGTGTATAAATAACATTTCTCAAGGTATTAAAAACTTAAAAATACTTTAAAATATGGAAATTGTTACGTTATATTGAATTACATTAAAATAATTTATATTGGGTCATCTATGACTAAAAAAAGACACTACATATAATTGGTAACATTACTACATTATACTTTGGTAATAATATAGTACATATAAATAATAGAATACTAGCATGCCATTAAAATATGTTTATGTATGCACATAGAAAACATATATGGAAGACTTTCAACCAAATGTTAACAGTACTTATATCTGAGTGCTGAGATTATTTTTACTTTCTTCTTTTCTGTATTTTATAATTTTTCTCTCAATGAACGTAGGCAAATGTGCAATTTCAAATTAAATAAAGAAGCCAGTGTTGACATAACAAAAAGAAATTACCACCATACTAATAGATTGCTCCTTATGTGGTTAAAAAAAAAAAGAGAGAGAGCATCAAATCTACAGGAAAAAAAAATGATAAATGAATTAGTAAAAAGCTCAAGAAAGTCAAAGAGAAGTCATTGAGGAAGGAGGCTAACCTGAACAGTTCGTATTTGTGGTGACTGAATAACGGATGGCTGTGGTGTCTGAATTACTCCCTGGACATGGACGGTCTGGCCGGAAGGTAACTGTACTAGAGTTACAGCTGGGGAGCCTCTTCCGGTGCTGGATCCAGCTACAGAAACCTGCAAAAAACAGCATCATTGAGGATTAAGGCTGAACGTTTTTTTTTTCTCCCACTGTTACAATCTGCCTATTTTCCCTGCTTTTAAGAAATGACCAGCAAGCCAAGGTACTCACCATTTGGAGATGGTTACTGTGCTGGAATAGTCATTCTCTGATGTGACAGATATTAAAGAACCCATGCGTCTCACTTTCAGTTCCCATGCTTCAGTGGCTAAGAATGTTCCAAGCACAAAGTTCTAAAGCAGTTAAACTACCTCACTACGACCTCAAGACTAACAGTGAAGCCTTCTTTAGGCCAGAGTATAAACCACTCTCTCTAACTTAAGAGCAATTGGAGACAGAACTTAAATATGGTAAATTATTTTTTCAATAAGTGCAACTTCTGACATGTGATATTAGAGTATTACTCCAGATACAAGCTAATGCCTTGTCTCTATACTGATGAAAATTGCAGTTACTTTTATGCCCCAATAGTCATAAAAAAAGGCATAGGTCAAAGAAATCCCAGGACCTCTCAGGCCCTTAGCATCTCCAAACCAGAGAAAGCTCATCCCCTGGAGACTGTGTGGTCCTTGCACACTCCCCTCCCCACAGCTTGAGCATGCAGAACCATCACTTGGATTGCACAGAAAGGAGATACAGCTGTTTCCCACCACCTTGGGTGCTTGCAACAAAGAGCCCTGCCAGCAAAACACATTAAAACCTGTTTTGTTTTGTTTTGTTCACTTCTCTGGACTCAAAACCTGCTAAGTTTCTAATTGGTAAACAACTCAGTCCTAAGAGCCAGCATAATCTTACAAACTCTGCCTCACTTTACTAAGTTTCACTATTGATTATGACTTCCTTGGAACAGACAGAGACTTTGGACGTGAAAGAACCTGCTAGTTTCTATCATGAGCGGTGGCAGACCACAGAATCTAAAAAAAAATTTTGAAGAAAGCCTCTGTGGGCCCTCAATTGAAGGAAAACCAATCATTTCCAACCAACTTACACAAATACTTTTTAAGAATTACTAAGAACCGGGTTTATAACAAATAATCAGATGTGTTTACATCATTCCCTTGGAAGGCAAACTTCTTTGGCAACCTAGAAGTAAAGTCTTCTATCCATGCAAGAGAACCTACATGGAGAGCACTGAACTAGGTGCACCGGGGTGGAAAGCAGAATTGGTAAAACCAACACCTCAGAAACAACAGCACACACACAGTAGAGGACTAATTGCTCCATTGTCCAGGTCATGAAAACCACAGGAGTACAAAACAGACAGATCAGCAGGAGTCTGAACAAGCGGAGGTGTTGTGTAGAAGCTGCCCCTTGAGCCGGGCCTCATTATGGTCTGGATAACAGCTGGACAGAAAAGTGAGAAACCGGGGCAGAGACCACCAATATGGAGCCCCATGGGCAAATTCAGCCCATCTGCCCTTGGAGTGTTATTGCCAACTTTAGATTTCAGGGGAAAGAAAAAGGGCATCCCATAATGGAGCCCTCAGATTTAACATCCAGAAGTTTAAAAGCCACTAGATTTATTCTACAAATGTTCCCTGCATGAACTATATAAAGGGATCCTTCTCTTTGTGAACCAGTTGCCCTCCCCACAAAAAAGGTATTCCTCTGCCAAATGACTAAGGCTCAGACTTTTTAGTCTCAGGACACCTTTACTGAAAATGACTGATGACCTCAGTTTTGTTTATGTTATATCCAGCAGGATCCTGTAAATGTACAGCCAGCTCCTGGGAAGGGAAAATGCTATGGGTAACTTTTGCAGATTTCTGTAATGAAAATACTCCTACTATGCAGATTTTAAGTTGCCAATGGGTGACACTGAAGACAAAGCTGGAAAAAGATGTGTGCGACTGGCTATGACAAGCCTCTCAGCTCTTATATATATAAGCTGTTATATGTTTTTATATATATAATATTGATATTTACTAAATAGAAATTAAAACAGAAAATTTTAAAAATACTTAGTAATTAATTTAAAAACAACAATAATTCTATCATATGCTAACATAAATAGCGTTTTCTGAAGACTGTTTTCAAAGACATAATAATTAGTGACAAGAATGTCAATGTTTTACATTTTTACAAATTCTTTTAATGTCTGGTTTAACTTAAAACAAGCTGGATTTTCATACCTATTTCTGCACTGAATCTATTGTAATAAGTTATTTTAATTGGTATATGAATATGCCTTATACAGATATATGATTAGAAAAGGTGGAGTGTATCAATAGCTTTTTCATAAAAATGTGGGTATTCTTCTGGATACTACCCCAAAACTCAGCAAGTGGTTGTTTTTCTCAAAGTTTAGTGGCCATGTGGAATCTGAAAACTTAGTTACGTTAAAATCGATTGATCTGGGACTTCCCTGGGGGTCCAATGGCTAACACAACGCACTCCCAGTGCAGGGAATCCAGGTTCAATCCCTGGTCAGGGAACTGGATCCCACACACTGCAACTAAAGATCCTGCGTGCTACAACTAAGACCTGATGCAGCCGAATAAATAAATGCTAAAAAAAAAAAAAAAAATCTATTGCTCTGTCTTATACTTCAGATGGTTCTTTAGCCAGGCATGATTTTGTAATGTCATGTAGTAGCTACTTGGAAAATACTGAGTTATTGAATTAAGTAGATCTCCCAAATGCTGATAAATTTCATGATACTCTATCAGAAAACTACATTCATTAAAATCAAGATCAACATCATCAGAAAACTATAAAATATTGGCATGTTATCAAGCTCAAAATGGCAGATGAAGAATTTCCACAATTTGAAACTTCTGCTAAAAGCCTGAATTTTATCATCAGCAATAAACACTGTTAACTGTTTTCCTTGATGTGACAAGCTTACTTCATTTGCTTTTGAGAAAAGCTTTCAAATACTCAAGTTTGAACAGACATAGATATAATTTAGTTACTTGCGACTGCTTTAAGAAAAATTATATCCTGTGGCAGGGGCGGGTGTGTGTGTGTATGTGAATGCAGCTAGTTCATCTTGTCCCTCAGACAATAACTTGTGTTTTTTCTCAAGATCACCACTGCTCTTCAGTAAGTGGCAGAAATGCTTTCAATGAATGTTCCACTTCCAGAACACAGAATATTAAAACAACATGTACTTGAGGGTCAAGATTTAATATAATTGGTAATGTTTACTGCTTCATCAGGGACCATCTTAAGTGGAACAGACTTTTTTTAAAAAACTGCAAGTGAATGCAGTGAAGACTGTAATGACCACTAACAAAGTTTGGCACCACTTACGTGACTGGGATGAGGCACCAACACTTTTAAACCCCCACTGTTTTTGTGCCATCAGGGCAAATGCCAATCCAGAGGAAAAAAAAAATACATCTTAGTATTATTATGAAAATAGGTTTGTCCTCCAAAACCTCCAGGCATGATTGTGTAACATCATGTAGTAGTTATTTGGAAAATACTGGGTCCTTGGAGTCTCCTCCAGGGTTCCCTGAATCACACTTTGAAAACTGCTGCTCTGTCCTCATGCAGCCTCTGGGCCCTGCTCACAGCTCAAAGCGCAGAGTGCTGAAACGGGCTGCAATTTTAGCTCCACCACAACAGGATGGTCAAAATCACCACCCACAGTAATTTTGATAGAACATTCATATGTCAGAGACTGAGCAAAACAGAAGGTACATTATACCCAAGAGCATCACCAGTATTCCTACAGATGAGACCTGTGGCTTGAGATGCAGTTAGTGCTACACACACTTTCATGGAAATGACCTGCTGGAGAAAAATTAGATATTCTGGAGAACAACTCAAGAAAGATTCATGGGGGTTTTGATAAGTATAAATCATGCTTAGAGTCACTCTAAATGTTTTTCAAGTGTAATTTTCAGGACTTTACATTATTAAACAATGCTCCATCAAAATGGCTTAGTGAGAAGAAACTCTGCTATAGAAAACAGAGCTATACCTACTAGAACAAAACTGAATTCCCAGAATTCTGGAGATGAGTTACATGAATCTGTATCTGCAGTGAAAACTCAATGTCCAAACTCTGGGCAGTGAAGGAGGTCATGTGTGCATGCGCTCAGTTGTATCCAACTCTTTGTGACCTCATGGACTGTAATCCACCAGACTCCTCTATCCATGGAATTCTCCAGGCAAGAATACTGGAGTGGGTTGCCATTTCCTCCTCCAGGGGATCTTCCCAAACCAGGGTTCGAACCCAAGTCTCCTGTGTCTCCTGCATTGCAGGTGGAGTCTTTGCCCATTGAGGCACCTGGGAAGCCCCATTTTTCTTATAAACATCATATATTCATTCCAAGAATTTTTAATAAGTCAATCTCACAGAAACAAGTCATACTTAAAAATTAACTCATTCTTTTGTTCCCTCAACAAATGCTGGAAGCCTGCCTTGTGGACCAGTCTAGACAGCAGAGATAAGGCAGTAAACAAGAAAAGTCTGCTCTCCTAAATCAGGAGATAGAAAACAGATGAAGAGACTAAAACATAATTTGGGAGAGGCACCAAATTCTTAAAAGAAAAATAAAGAAGGGGAACTAGTGAGGTGGGCTTCCCTGGTGTCTCAGGGATAAAGAATCCACCTGCCAATGCAGGAGACATGAGTTTGATTCCTGGGTCAGGAAGATCCCCGGGAGAAGGAAATGGCAACCTACTCCAGTATTCTTGCCTGGGAAAATCCCAGAGACAGAGGAAACTGGTGGGCTACAGTCCATGGGGAATTGGACACAACTAAGAGACTAATCAACAACAGCTAATGAGGTAGAGGGAGGATGGAAGGAAGCTACGTTAAGGTATACCTTCTGTGGGAAGCTTCTCAGAGGAGGGAACTTCTGTGCAAAAAAAAAAGTCTAAAAGAAAAGTAGGAAAGAAGGCCAAGGGAGGATCTATCAATACACTCATCACATTCCATCAATCAAGCAGGCAACTGCCCAAAAAACAAACACATAAAATGGGTGTGTTTTATATTTTATAATTTTACACCTCTATTTATGAGGCTCTAAAAAGTGTAAAAATGAACTCATGCCAGACAGTTTACCTTTTTTTCCAGATCCCCTGAAGAATAATCCTCTTCTATAGGATGCCTGAAACATAGATTATGCTGAGGCCACCACATCCACCAAAAACCCCACTAGAGACAGGAGTTAACGTGATGAAATAAATGAAGATGATGCAGTTGACAGCCTAACTTGGCTTTGCAATTAAAAAAAAAATCTAATAATGACACTTATAACTGGTAAAACCTCACAATGTTGTCACACAGCATTTGATTAGCACCTAGTGGACTGGCACCAATGCGTAGCTAGGTTCCCTTATGATGGGGTTTATGAGGTCACAGTGCAGCTGAACGTGTCACACAGTCACTGAGCCTGCATTCCAGACAGTTAATAAAGGATGAGAAGAGGTGAATGCATGGTCTAGCAGACTTCACTATCAATTCTGCTGCCTGAAAAATCAAATCTATACATTATCTATTTTAATTCCAAGGACTCCAATGAAAACCCAGTAACACCCTATGGGAGAAGCTGGAAAAATATCTTGATTTCTGTGTATTAAGACAAGATTCTCAAAAAGAGTCTGTTGATTCTACAGCGAAAAAAGAAGTGTTTAAAGAATAAGGCTGAAAACAGGCAAATAATATTATAAATGTGTACACTTTAAAATAGACATAAACTATTTCACTTCACTTTTTAAAAAGTTGTACTTAGGGACTCCCCTGGTGGTCCAGTGGCTAAGACTCCATGCTCCCAATGTAGGGGGTTCAGGTTTGATCTCTGGTCAGGGAACTAAATCTCACATGCCACTACTAAGACCTGGTGCAGCCAAATAAATAAATAAATAAAAATGTTTTTAAAAGTTGTTTTTAATCACATTAAATGAAGACAAACACAACATGAAAAATACAGAATTGGTATCACTGTAGTGTCTTTACTGTTTTTCTTTCCCATATTGAGGTTCTGGTTTTTTTAAACAATGTGACTAACAAATTGCAAAAATCAATGGAGTTAAATTTTACCTTGTAAATATCAACTGAAAGCACTGATAACAGAGTTGGACACATGAGACTGATATTTTTATATCTATGTTAAAATTATAAGGAGAACTACAACATGATCTTTGAATCCTTTCTGTGTATAGGGAATAAACAAAAACTATCTAAAATTTATAATCTGAATTTAAAAAGGAAGTAATTCGAAATGGCCAAATGTCTCTCTTAAAAAATTCCCCTTTTGAAAGCAAAGCAAATATCAGAATCAAGTCATTCTTAATTATATAGTCTATTCTGATAATACTTCCAATAAGCAGTGGTGATCACTGTGGCGACTGGTGATGACAAAATTAGGGTTTCTTTATGCTTTGAAAAACAACGCTCTAGCGGACTTTTTTCTCTAGCTGATCCTTATCATTTCCTATTAACAGTACTTGGAGCATCATTTTATATTCTAATATGATATGTGTTTTACTTATATAAAGACTGACTATGAACATGATCTTTAGGGAAGTCAAAATTCTTTTAGCTCTAGACTTTTAAAAATCAGTCTTATATATTGATTTCAATAAGACTGAAACTAAAACTGATCATAATTTTCTAGCCAACTCCATTATAAAGTAATAAATGCACGTAGTGAAGTAGGTTGCTATGAGATCCTGAGCCCAAAATGACATTTACCCAACAGATGGCTTATATGGGCAAACAGTGGATATTAAAACTACTCTTAACAATGATATAGATTAGATTCATTTTAATACTGAGGAAGAAATGTACATGCCAAAAGCCTGAAGCTACAGAATGAATGCCTAAAACCACTTACCTTTATTTCTGACCAGTATCAACTTATTGGGATCTTCTCTCATAGCTCAGTGGGTAAAGAATCTGCCCGAAAGGCAGGAGACCTGGGTTCGATTCCTGGATCAGGAAGATCCCTTGGAGAAGGAAATGGCAATCCACTCCAGTATTCTTGCCTGGAGAATTCCATGGACAGAGGAGCCTGGCAGGCTATAGTCCATGAGGGTGCAAGAATCGGAAACGACTTAGCAACCAAACCACCACCACAGTCTCAACTCATAGGAATGCCTATGAAGGAAACTTCAATTCACTTGAACTATTCTACATTAATTTTTCTACCAATCATTTGGTATATAAGCCCTAAAGATTACTGACTTAACAAAAACAACTTTAAAAAACAGTAATAATAAACAAAATGTGGTGTGTACATACAGAGAGGAAGGAATTCCTATCACATACAATACAGATAAACCTTCAGGACATTATGTGAAGTGTAATAAGCCAATCACAAAAAGACAAGGAAAAGAAATGCAAAAAGTCAAAATGGTTGTCTGAGGAGGCCTTAGAAACAGCTGTGCAAGAAGAGAAGTGAAAGGTAAGGAGAAAAGGAAAGACAGGCCCATTTGAAGGCAGAGTTCCAAAGAACAGCAAGGAGATAAGAAAGCCTTCCTCAGTGATCAGTGCAAAGAAATAGAGGAAAACAATAGAATGGGAAAGTCTAGATATCTCGTCAAGAAAATTAGAGATACCAAGGGAACTTTTCATGCAAAGATGGGCTCGATAAAGGACAGAAATGGTATGGATCTAACAGAAGCAGAAGATACTAAGAGGTGGCAAGAATACATAGAAGAACTATACAAAAAAGATCTTCATGATCCAGATAATCACGATGGTGTGATCACCAACCTAGAGCCAGACATCCTGGAATGTGAAGTCAAGTGGGCCTTAGGAAGCATCACTATGAACAAAGCTAGCAAAGGTGATGGAATTCCAGTTGAGCTATTTCAAATCCTAAAAGATGATGCTATGAAAGTGCTGCACTCAATATGCCAGCAAATTAGGAAAACTCAGCAGTGGCCACAGGACTGGAAAAGGTCCGTTTTCATTCCAATCCCAAAGAAAGGCAACGCCAAAGAATGCTCAAACTACCACACAATTGCACTCATCTCGCATGCTAGTAAAGTAATGCTCAAAATTCTCCAATCCAGGCTTCAACAGATTGTGAATCACGAACTGTTCCAGACGTTCAAGCTGGATTTAGAAAAGGCAGAGGAACCAGAGATCAAATTGCCAACATCCGTTGGATCATCGAAAAAGCAAGAGAGTTCCAGAAAAATATCCATTTCTGCTTTATTGACTATGCCAAAGTGTCTGACTGTGTGGACCACAACAAACTCTGGAAAATTCTTAAAGAGATGGGAATACCAGACTATCTGACCTTCCTCTTGAGAAATCTGTATGCAGGTCAGGAAGCAACAGTTAGAACTGGACATGGAACAATACACCGGTTCCAAATAGGGGAAGGAGTACATCAAGGCTGTATATTGTCACCCTGCTTATTTAACTTCTATGCAGAGTACATCATGAGAAATGCTGGGCTGGAAGAAGCACAAGATGGAATCAAGATTGCCAGGAGAAATGTCAATAACCTCAGATGTGCAGATGACACAACCCTTACGGCAGAAAGTGAAGAAGAAGTGAAAGAGGAGAGTGAAAAAGTTGGCATAAATCTCAACATTCAGAAAACTAAGATTGTGGCATCCAGTCCCACCACTTCATGGCAAATAGATGGGGAAACAGTGGAAGCAGTGACAGACTTTATTTTTGGGGGGGCTCCAGAATCACTGCAGATGATGACTGCAGCCATGAAATTAAAAGATGCTTACTCCTTGGAAGGAAAGTTATGACCAACCTAGACAGCATATTAAAAAGCAGAGACATTACTTTACCAGCAAAGATCTGTCTAGTCAAAGCTATGGTTTTTCGAGTAGTCATGTATGGATGTGAGAGTTGGACTATCAAGAAAGCTGAGTGCTAAAGAATTGATGCTTTTGAACTGTGGTGTTGGAGAAGACTCTTGAGAGTCCCTTGGATTGCAAGGAGATCCAACCAGTCCATCCTAAAGGAGATCAGTCCTGAATATTCACTGGAAGGACTGATGCTGAAGCTGAAACTCAATTACTTTGGCCACCTGATATGAAGAGCTGACTTATTTGAAAATACCCTGATGCTGGGAAAGATTGAGGGCAGGGGGAGAAGGGAATGACAGAGGATGAGATGGTTGGATGGCATCACCAACTCAATGGACATGAGTTTGGTTGAACTCCAGGAGTTGGTGATGGACAGGGAGGCCTGGCGTGCTGCAGTCCACAAGGTTGCAAAGAGTCGGACGACTGAGTGAACTGAACTGAAAAGACAAATGTTGATGATTCCTCTTATATGAGGTATCCAAAAGTAGGCAAATTCATAGAAACCAAACATAGAATGGTAGTTACAGGAGGTTGGGGGGATGTGTAAAAAGGAGTTGTTGTTTAATAGGTACACAGTGTTAGATCTGCAAGATGAAAAAGATCTGGAGATCTGTGTCGCAACAATGCGAGTACATTACAGCAAACACTACTGAACTATAAACTTGAACTTAAGACTGAGGATTTTATGTCTTTTCTTTAACCGTATACAAAAATAGCAATAACAAATTGCCCCACATTTGCTGTAGATGATAATTAGCTGGCTCATTGCCAAGAAGATAATCAATCCGTTGATTTTACCAAAGGCAATGAGACTGACTTCCCCATCATTTTATAAAACATAATTCTAAAGCTGTGGGCGCTCTCGTGCTCCTGACCCCAGAGTTACTGCTTAATAGTTAGACTGGTTATTGGTGCCAGGATTTATATGGACCAGTTACTAATACATCAAAATGGATAAAGTTTAAATCTTCTATGCTCTTCATTTACCCAAGATCAGAAGCTGAACTGGGACATAAACATGAAACTATCTTGAAAGTGAAAAGTGTTAGTTGCTCATTCTGTTGTCCAACTCTTCGACCCCATGGACTGTAGCCTGCTAGGCTCTTCTGTCAATAGAATTCTCCAGGAAAGAATACTGGAGTGGGTAGCCATTCCCTTCTCCAGGGGATCTTCTTGACTCAGAGACTGAACTTGGGTTTCCTGCACAGGAGGCAGATTCTTTACCATCTGAGCCACCAGGGAAGCCCCAAAATACTGGAGTGGGTAGCCTATCCCTTCTCCAGTGGAACTTCCCAATCCAGGAATCAAACCAGGGTCTCCTGAATTGTAGGCGGGTTCTTTACCAGCTAAGCCACCAGGGAAGCCCCATAGTAACTATATGTAGCATACAATTATGATTACTTTTTGCTGATCATGCATGTTCCCAGGTAATGTCCTCTGAAATAATCTGGTTCAACACTGAGTACCTATGTATTATCACAGAAGTAATAGAAATATTTAATGCTATCTAAAGCCAGGTTTCCTGGGCTCTGCCTTTTACTAGCTATGTGACTTGTGACAAGTTACTCAGCCTCTCTGTACCAAATTTTCCTCAACTGCAAAAGATAATGAAAACAGTACCTTTCTACAGAGTTGTTGTGAGAACTGAGCTATGTGTAAAACACTTAATTCAAACTGAATATTGGTATAAGTTAGGGCTCTTTTTCCTTATACCAAGTACAAAGCAGGAAACAAGCCCCTAGAAAAGGTAAAACTAGAAAGTTCTGAGGAACTGGGAGGCCAACTTATACTGGCAGTACCTATCATGGTATATTAACATATCTGATATCAAATAAATTACCATTAGTTTTCAAAAGGTATTTAAAAAGAGGTCTACTGCTGTATAGAACTTACCTACTTAAAGGCAAGTGCTTTTCCTGAACTATTTCTGCTTGCACTATTTTCACCTGATATTGTCTTTACTTAGCATTGGGTTTTGCCGTAAAACCTGAACAAACTTTTTTGGCCAACCCCATATTTTTGACCTCACAAGCAGGCTTTTCTCTCCTACGCCTTTTTGGAGAACCACAGATCGTACCTCTGGGGGTGGGGGAAGGCTCAGAAAGCTCACAATTCTGAAGATCATTACTAAGATGCTGTCATCACAATTAATCAATGAGTGAAAATTTCCCAAAGCCTCTGTGCTTCCCAGTGTAATTCCTTTAATAGTTTGGGGCTTACAGAGGTTGTAGCAGCAAAAATTGAAGTGAGGCAAAGTAAACAAACTGAATCTTACTCAAGGAAGAAACTATAAAAATTAACATTTCTAATATTAAAAAATTTCAGTGTCTAGTCTATTTTTGTTTTTGCTGTTCTTTTATTGTGGTAAAAAAATACATAATATAAAATTAATCATCTTAACCACTTTTAAGTGTACTGTTCGTCATATTCATACTTTTGTAAAAGATCTCCAGAACATTTTTATCCTTCAAATCGGAATCTATAGCCCTTTATCAACAGCACCTCCTGTATTCCCTCCCCACAACCTACTCGTTAACTAGGAAAAATCAGAGAAAGCGTAAAAAAAGTAACTGTTTATACTCAGTTATTTTTCCATTACTGTTAGTGACAAACTACCTGCTACTAAAACTAAGACTTGAGCATCAAAAAGTACCTAAAATCATTACAAATGACAGAATATCTCTAACAATCTCTTAAACACTAAAACAGATTTGTATTTTTTTCCTGATTATAAGAAGTGAAAAAACAAAATCTTATTCTGAAATTTGACTTTGCTTTATACCTGCTGAAATTATCTTTGAAACATCAATTTTCCTATTTTTAAAAAAATATTTATTTGGCTGCATCAGGTCTTAGTTGTGTGGCACATGAGCTAAGTTGCTCCTCGGTCTGTGGGATCTTAGTTCCCTGACCAGGGATCAAATCTGCGTCCCCTAAACTAGAAAGTGGATTCTTAATCACTGGGGCACCAGGGAAGTTCCTGAAACATCAATTTTCATTCAAAGCAAAGTATTATCACATGTAATACACTGGGATGAAAATACAGAGTGCGTTTTAAAGCCAAAAATTAACCTTTAAAGAAGCAGAAGGTGAAGAAGAACTAAAGAGCCTCTTGATGAAAGTGAAATAGGAAAGTGAAAAAGTTGGCTTAAAGCTCAACATTCAGAAAACTAAGATCATGGCATACTGTCCCATCAGTTCATGGCAAATAGATGGGGAAACAATGGAAACAGTGGCAGACTTTATTTTTTGGGGCTCCAAAATCACTGCAGATGATGATTGCAGCCATGAAATTAAAAGACACTTACTCCTTGGAAGGAAAGTTATGACCAACCTAGACAGCATATTAAAAAAGCAGAGACATTACTTTGTTGACAAAGGTCCATCTAGTCAAGGCTATGGTTTTTCCAGTGGTCATGTATAGATGTGAGAGTTGGACTATAAAGAAAGCTGAGCGCCAAAGAACTGATGCTTTTGAACTGTGGTGTTGGAGAAGACTCTTGAGAGTCCCTTGGACTGCAAGGAGCTCCAATCAGTCCATCCTAAAGGAGATCAGTCCTGACTGTTCATTGGAAGGAATGATGTTGAAGCTGAAAGTCCAATACTTTGGCCACCTGATGCAAAGAGCTGACTCATTTGAAAAGACCCTGATGCTGGGAAAGATTGAGGGCAGGAAGAGAAGGGGACAACAGAGGATGAGATGGTTGGTTGGCATCACCGACTCAATTGACATGAGTTTGGTTGGACTCCAGGAGTTGGTGATGGACAAGGAAGCCTGGTGTGCTGCAGTTCATGGGGTTGCAAAGAGTCAGACATGAACTGAGCAACTGAACGTAACTGAAAGAAATATACTAGCAAAATATACTAGCTATTATTATTAGGAAAGAAGGGGGCGACAGAGGATGAGATGGTTGGATGGCATCACCAACTCAATGGACAAGAATTTGAGCAAACTCTGGGAGATACTGGAGGACAGGGAAGCCTGGCATGCCTCAGTCCCTGGGGTTGCAAAGAGTCAGACCTGACTTAGAGACTGAACAATAATACAACTAGCTATTATATACAAAGTTATCAAAATATGAGTACAGATTATATAAAAAATTATTATTCAAATCAAACAAAATGGTCACTAATATTAATAGTTCACAAATTATTTTTACTTATGTCCCTTAAACCCTAAATTACCTTCAAGAATGAGTTACATGTCAAAGTAGTATATTTTCTTGAATTAGTTAAGAAACAATGAAGATTTAGCATTTACTGAAAAAAAAAATCAGTGTTCTATTTTCTCCTCCTAATTTATGTTAATTTTTAGAGCTAAATGAATACAAGTATTATGATCAAAAAAATTAAATTATGGCACTTAAAAATAACCAGGAGAAAGAATACATAAAATTAAAGAGCAATAGAAAGAAAGTCAACAATAAAATGAAACTTTTTATTTTACAATCTTAAGAGGAATATTTCCTCCAGTAAGAGCCTCTCAAGTCACGGAATCAGCTTCAGTTCAGTTCAGTCGTGTCCGACTCTGCGACCCCATGAATTGCAGCACGCCAGGCCTCCCTGTCCATTACCAACTCCTGGAGTTCACCCAGACTCACGTCCATCGAGTCGGTGATGCCATCCAGCCATCTCATCCTCTGTTGTCCCCTTCTCCTCCTGCCCCCAATCCCTCCCAGCATCAGAGTCTTTTCCAATGAGTCAACTCTTCGCATGAAGTGTCCAAAGTACTGGAGTTTCAGCTTTAGCATCATTCCTTCCAAAGAAATCCTAGGGCTGATCTCCTTCAGAATGCACTGGTTGGATCTCCTTGCAAGTCCAAGGGACTCTCAAGAGTCTTCTCCAACACCACAGTTCAAAAGCATCAATTCTTCGGCACTCAGCTTTCTTCACAGTCCAACTCTCACATCCATACATGACCACTGGAAAAACCATAGCCTTGACTAGACGGACCTTTGTTGGCAAAGTAATGTCTCTGCTTTTCAATATGCTATCTAGGTTGGTCATAACTTTTCTTCCAAGGAGTAAGCATCTTTTAATTTCATCATACTGAGGTTTAAAAAATAAGATTCAATTAAACACTGAGCTTGAGCTAGATGTACTCAGCCAATAATAAATATAACAAATCAACCTAACATGATGCAGATCATCATATACAAATATGATGTTGCTGGCCAATTAGCAATAACAAACATTGCTTGTTTTGTTTTCTGACAGCTATTCATATTATTCCTGGTCCTACTTAGGACAGAGGAGATAGACTTTAGGCACAGCTGGCAAAACAATGAGAAATGCCATCCCAATTTTCCACCAGTTTGAAAAAGCAAACATGTAAGTCATACACTGAAACCTATCCCTTGTTAAATCAATCGTTCCTACTCCAATCCCTCACTGCAAGCCAGGCCTGCTTTTCTCTAAGGCGCTTCTTTAGCATGCCGTTGGCATCTACAGCAGACAAGATAAGGAAGGAATGAGCAGACTGCAATCCCTGAATACTCCCTAGTGGCTTCCTCTGCTCCACAGAGTCCTCTTGCTCCAAAACTACAGAGGGTGTCAGAAAGGTGGAATTTTATATTAGAACTAAGTCTCTCAAGGCACTATGCTGACCTTGATGCTCTCGAGTTTCCTTCCAGCTCTATGATCCCTGTGGTTCTGCTCCTTGCATCTTTCCTTCCTAATCTTTGCTGAAACTTTGAGAATTGGTCATTTACACAGCAGAGTTATTGAGCCTTCCGAGTCAGGCCTTGGGCTGCACCAGGAGCTGTAAGGCATGAAACCCCAGACAGCACACCCTCTCCCAGGGCTCCATCCGGGTTCCCTCACTCAGCCAAGAGCTTCGTGGCAGCATTATCAATTCCCAAGAGACATGGGATAAAGAAAGGGCAGGGGGCCATCACTGCTGCTTTCAGAGCAGATTACACATTGTGAGATAAATGGGAAAACATGAGTATGGTGAGCATATTATGCCAAGGAATTATGCTCAATTTTATTAGGTATGATCATGACATGTGGTTATTTTAGACAATATGTATAAGTGTTGCATACCCAGAAGAAAGGAGGAATGAGATGACGTGATGTCTGAGATCTGTAGAGCTGCTTAAAATTCTTCCACAAAAAGGGAAAAAGAAAAAAATTTTTTAATATAAATTTTGTAGCAAGTGCTACAAAATCTTAATTTTAGGTTTCTATAAATGTTAAAGTCTTATTCTACTCTTACATATGTCTAAAATCTTTCATCACAAAAGAAATGATAAGTTCCCATTACCCATTTAAGGATTATATTACTTCCAAAGGCTGTATGTTTAACTTTTAAGACTACCTGTATATACAGTAATTTTGCTTGTCACTATTTTGGCTTTGGGAAAGGGTTTTCTCCTGGCTTGGTGATATAAAATAGACTCTCTTAATTTATCACCAACAGTTTTTCCAGGGGGAGAGGAGAGTAGACTCTAGTCTTATATACGTATCAACATATACACTTAGACAAGACTCCAGCTTCAATTAAAAAAAAAAATCAACATAAAAAGTAATTCAAAGCAAGAAAACACACAAATCACAGTACTCAAACCTCAACGATCTTCCATGCCAGCCGCTAGCCCTTGGGTACTGTTACCACATGACCTCTATTTGCTTTTGGATACAGACAGAGGGGGCAGGCTCCACTGATACCTGGGAAGTTATAAAACAGAAAAACTGCAAATGAGAACTCTAGCCTCCCTCCATCAGTCAGCAGAGCAGAGGTGTGAGGGCCAAGAGCAAGCTCAAGTTTTCACATCTTTATAAATGGGATGATTTGCAGCGTTAACTTGATTAGCAGAAGCCCTGGATAGGCAGAACTACTATCGAATGACCAGAGGCAAAGGATCAGACCCACTGAAACTTTGGGTTATATCTTTTGTTCTCACACTATTTAATGATAAATAGACCATGTGAAAAGGAAAGTAAGTGTCATAAATTCCATTTTATACAAGACTGAATTTAAGTCTAAAACGTCTTGGAATTCACAATCCTCTAGTTTAAAATAAGTGGCAAGAATGTACAAAATATCAGGAATTATTCAGAAGAGTCAGTCACATTTAGCATACATTATAGGCTTAATGAATGAAGATTTCAGCTTGATTTCCTAATCCTTCTATCATATAATATTGCATAATAATGAATACTCAAATGAACTGCTTCAGGCATCACAAGAATCTAAATTGATAATAATGTTTAGAAAATTTTGACTCTTAAGAACTGTGTCCTAATTCTACAAAACATCATGATCCATAAAAGATTTATGGCCTCACATCCATGGAGGACAACTCTTATTTAATCAAAAGAATCAATGAATCAGCATACAGATTTCTTCTTAATCTCTTAACATTCCTAGTATGTGAAAGATAAACACGGTGATATATTTTTTGATCAAGTATTTTAAATATATGGAAAACAGAATAAGATAGCAGGTCTATGAACTTGCTAGCCAGATGTAATGACTATCAACATTTGATGTACTTGAGATTTTTAAGGAAGTAAACATTATGAATGTAAACCACAGCCTTTTCCTTGCTCTGTGGTTCCGTCTTCTCACAAGTCTCTATCTCTGAGCCCTTCTGTTCTATTTAACTCTTCAAACTTCCCCACACTCCTATTTAACACATCAAACTTACCCCAGCTCACACTCCTTTGTCTCCCAGACTCATCTTTCTCTTTCACAGGAAAATTTCTTGAAGAATCTATACTTCCAATTTCTACTTTCTCTCTTAATTATTCTGTAACCTACAAAAGCCTGGTTTCTGTTAACTGGACTCCTATGAGATTTCAAAAACCTCATTAATCCGAGGTTATTTTTCAGACTCTACATTACTTGACCTCTTCAGCAACTTTTGACCAAGGCTCACAGAGCTGGGTGTCACCCAGGCTGAAGGCTGGAGGAAAAGGCACATGTAGAGGACAGGGAAGCAGTACCTACAGGGAGAGAAGCAGGCGCAGGAGGAAGAGTTGCTCTCAACTAGCACTTCAGCAAAAGGTGAACTACAGATCTGGAATCACAGTTATAAAAACTCTAGTTGCCATTTTTGTCTTTTCTGAAATTTTGTCACCAAGGAAGGCAGGACTGGACTTCCTTGGTAGCTCAAACAGTAAAGAATCTGCCTGCAATGCAGGAGACCCAGATTCAATCCCTAGATTGGGAAGATCCCCTGGAGAAGGAAATGGCAACCCACTCCAGTGTTCTCGCCCAGAGAATCCCATAGACAGAAGAGCCTGGCGGGCTACAGTCCATGGGGTCGCATAGTCAGACATGACTAGGTGACTAACAACACACTTGGGACTTTGAAATGGTAAATATTTGTGATGTGTGAAAAAGCATGATACATAACTGTATGACCTTAATTACATAAAAATGGACGCTTGGTTGTGTAAATACACAAATGAGACCTAAAAGGATGCATCAGATGGTAAAGTGCTTATGATTCTGGATGACTTTGGTTTTTGTTTTTGTTTCCTATTATGCACAAGTTAACTTTTAAGAAATAAATGTGATTTTAAAAACCTTAAAAGAAAACTCTAGAAGACCCCAGATTAATCAAAAGATATAGTATACTCTATTAATATTCTTTTTGCAGACAAAAAGACAATAGGATAAACATCAAGATGCTAACTAACAACAATTAAATTTCTGCATGTAAAGACTACAGGTGGCTTTAATTTTCTTCTTCATTTAATAATACACATTTTGCCAATTTTCTACAATGAACCTTTTTTTTTTAATGAGAAAAAGGCTGCTTTCTTGAAAATAGCATGGTCTGCATGCCTGTTTTCCAGGGTAACAAAGAAGGGTGTTGCCAGGGAGATGCAGCTCCACAGAGCACTTGTTAGGAGGAAACCCCAGGGAGCAAGTGGGTGTTGAGAGCCTGAAAGAGGAAAGAAGGGCAGGCTGAGTGCAGGGCGTTTTGGAAAAGTCCAGACCATGCAGGAACCAGGCTGGCTGGAGACAACCCAGGAATTGCCTGGCACTGCCGAGGGCTTTCCAGGCAGCCATCGGTCCTTCCTAGTCTCTCTTCCAGATACTGCAAAGTCTCTCTACTGCTCAAACTCACGTCACTGTGATGCCACCCACTCCCGGCTTGCTCATGTCCCACCCAACACCACCTGGCCACAGGTATCCTGCTTTGGTTAACACTTAGAACATGGGATGGTCCACTCTCTCAGATGCATACCACCCTCCACTTAACCCTGACCAGCTCCACTTCCCAGCCCAGACACAGCGCCACTTGTCCTCAACATCAGCAGTTCCTGCCCCCATCCTCTGCCTTCTGTATACTCTTCCCTGGCCTAGAGAATAGGATTCTCTCTCCTTATATACCCAGTGACCTCTACTCACCCTTCATAATAAAACCCTCTACAGAGCACTCCGAATATTCAGGAAATCAACCCTGAATATTCACTGGAAGGACTGATGCTCAAGCCGAAGCTCCAATACTTTGGCCCTTGATAGCGAAGAACTGATTCACTGGAAAAGACCTTGATGCTGGGAAAGATAGAAGGCAGGAGGAGAAGGGGACAACAGAAGATGAGATGGTTGGATGGCATCACCGACTCAATGGACATGAGTCTGAACAAGCTCTGGGAGATGGTGAAGGACAGGGAAGCCTGGCGTGTTGCAGTCCATGGCGTCACAAAGAGTCGAACACGACTGAGTGACTGAACAACAGAGTGCTCCTGGTCACCAGGCTGCTTCCCCTCTGCACAGCTCTGTCATTTCTGTGTAACGTCTTACAGCACTTCTTACGTGGCGAGACTTATCCCTTAAACACCCCTCCCCACTAAACCGTGAGATGGCAAGTCCAGGAAATCCACAGCCTCATGCATCCAAAACACCACCCAGATATGGAAGGGGCTCAGAAAGTGGTTGATGAGCTAAACAAATATATCTGTTTTTACTATATATTTTTATAGATATTTCAGAAATGAGGTTTAAGAGCTGAAAAACAGCTAACTGATATTGGTACTCTCTAAACGAAACCAATTCAAAGTTTAAGGCCTAAGTAAAGATTAAACCAAGTATATACTGGGCAAATGGCAAGATTTCTGTCATCTTTAGAGCTGAGAATATAAAACTACATCAATCTGGAATTACCAACCGTACCAAATAGTAATCTGAGGACTACACACGATGCAGGGGGTTTTGTTTCTCCTTTACATAGTGTCTGTTACAAAAGTAATTCAAACACATATCTTCTCTTTGAAGGCAAATCAGTAAGAATGGCTGATACCCAGGCAACAGGGGAAACTTATGATCAATGGCAAGAAAACAGAATCTGCGTGTAATTCTCATACTGCGTGTAATTCTCACTTCCACACAGGCTGACTTTCATGGGTGCCTGCCTGATGCCTACGTTGAGTTTACCTGAGCTAAAGTGGGGATTGAATTTTGACCAGTCTGCGTCTGCATGTGAGCAGATTCGCTCTCTGCCACAGAATCTGGTAAACTTCCATCCTGCTGAGAGTCAATTGTTTCCATGGTCATTTGTCTGAAAAGACAATAAAAAAGAAGAAGAATTAAGGCCCTATCTGAAATACCTGTTTTCACCTGGCTTTCTGGTTGATATTCATTTCTATCATCCAATTATTCTACCTTGTTTTTCAAGAAATAGATTCAGTGGCAAAGCTCTAACTCTCCAAATGTAAAGGCACCTTCTCTGCTCACTGGATATGAACACTATACCAAGGGAGCAATGTCCCATGGAAATTAGTTTATTTGAAAATTTTTAAATCTTACAATAAAGTCTCCTTGATAATTATTTTAAGCTCTCTATCATAAATTAGTGATAAAGTTAGGTTTTATATTTTACATGAAGTTTAAATATCCTACGACTCTCATGGCCTAATAAACCTGCTTTATACTATGATTTAGTATGAAAGAATTTCCACATTACCTACATTAAATGTGTTAGGATATAAAGATGTGTCTGGCTTTGTCAGCACTAAATAGTTTCTGATTTAAAAAAACCTGTCAAATTGAATCACTGAGTGGACCACTTGTCGTGCAGCTCCTCCTTCACTTAAAGTGGAGAATCTAACTTTTCCAGGAAAAACTTGTAAATTTTTATCTTATAATTTCAACTTAAGTTAATGATTTCTATATAGGTTCTTCCTAGACAGAAGGTAAGCCACATTATAATGTTAGCCTACTACGAGAACATATAAAATGCAAACAAAATCAACAACAAAAAATTTAAAAAACTTATAGGAACTACTCCCTGCAATTGTGTATCTTTTCGATCGTTAATAATATAGTGTGTTTTTTTCACCTCAGTGGCCTAAATATATATCCCGAAAGTCTGCAGGCAACTTAGAACTTTAAATTGAAATGTCCAGACGTTTTTTCCAGATTGAATTCTTCTGCATTTCAAGAGGTGTCACCTGAATCCAAGCCTTCTGTTCTCAAAGCTGTCTGCTGTAGCCTGCACTACACCTCGAATTACTTCTCTCCATTCAGAGAGTTGAATACTTAGAACTGACCGTGACAGTTTAGAGCAATTATGAAAATCTAGAGTCTACTATGAAAAGACGTCTTTCCCTCAACGTTCTCCAATTCTTTTATCTCTTATCATTTCCCAGCATGGACTTTCTAATTCTAGGTAAGCAGAGGCCATCCCCCTGCAAAAACTGCCAATTCCTGAGGTTCCACTTTTGCTTGTAAGCAGTTTCCAAGGAGAATACCTAGAACATTTGATTCTGCAGGATATGAAAAGGTATTATCTGGGCAAAGAGTGTAAGAGGAAAAACGCTTGGTCAAAGTTTAAAATATCTGGGATTAAAAGGGTTTCTTGGCCACAGAACTTTCTCTGAAGCTTGACTATTCCAGTTTGACTTGGGAAGGATGATGCAGATCCAGTCAATAGCATTTTCCAAAAGAACCATTCCAAACCCTTTTCCCACAAAGCGAGTCCTAGCAGAAATGGTTTGGAAAGAGTGTGAGAAATGTTGTCTTATGCTACTTATACCTTTATTAAAAGCTCTCCAGGTTTTGTCAAGAACTTGAGTTTCCACTCAAAACATTATCCTCTGAAAGGCCTTCCCCCTTTCAGAAACATTCCTTTAGCACCATCTACATGACAGACCCTGAGAATACAAAAGTCACAATCCTTGCTCTCAAGGACACTGTTCTCCACTTGGGCCTTAGTTTCTCCAAGAGTCCTCGGACAACCTGTCTTAGAATTGACACACACACTTGTAAAGGAAAAAAAAGCAGATTCCCAGGCTCGACCCTAAACCTACTGATTCAAACTTTCTAAGGGGTCTAATTTTTATATCTAAGAGATTCTGATAGCTATTAAAATTTGAGAACAACTTAGCTTATTGGTAAATGCTATTGGTTAGACCCGTAATGAACACAAATTGTGGGAAGGGTGCTATGTATGAAATGCTAGGGGAAACACAGGAAAACTGAAATAGGCCTGAGGATGGGGCCATATGAGTTGTATGCTGAAGGAGAGGGTAGAAAAGATCAGGACAACCAAGAGAGGAAGGAAAATACAGAGCATGTTTGGAAGACAGAGTAGCTGACTGGAGCAGACAATCTGGTGAGGCATGCAGGAGCCTGCTAGTTTTCATCCTTAACAACTTCTAAAGGGCAATATAGTTAGTTCTTCTTATAGAGGTGAGGGAAAGGAGACATAAAGAGGTTTAGAATCTGATTTTCAACAAAGGGATTGAGTGGCAAAGCCAAGTTTTGAACCAAGGTCTTTTCCCAAAGCATATTCTCAATGACCACACCAAACCGCCATTCAATCTCTGTCACAACATGAGCTCACTTTATCTTCACAGCCTAATCTCCAGTCACTCCATTCCTTCCCACATTCTGCAATCCAGCCTCCTTACAAGCCATGTCTTTGGTCAAATACACATCTTAGTTCCCCAATTCTAATTTTCTATATCTGTACTTCTCTCTTCCTCGGATGCCCTTCAGTCTTGCTTTGTCCAAAGGGCACATTTCTACTCATTCTTCAAAGTCTGGATCAAGGACACCATCTTAAAAAAGTCTATTCTGATAGCCTTGGGCAGAATGATTCTGTCCTGAGTTCCCGAAGCATCTTGTGCAATCCCTCCATTTCAGCACTTGTCTAGCATATTCATCTGTCCACAAAGTTCTAGCAATAGTGTGAGGAACAGACACAACATCTTAGATTTCAATGTATTCCCAGTGCCTAGAATAGAATCTACCATAATCATTAAGTGAGGGAATTAATTAACCAACTATTCCAGAAGACTATAGGACTGTTAGGTGTTACTAAGATAATAAGAAGATGGTTCAGAGAGGTTTGGTGTCTTTCTCCAGGGCTCACAGAAGACTGCATGATGGGGGTGAATAGGAGGTCTGGTGTTTGTGACTCCAGGGTTCCTCCCACAGCTGGTACCCTGAGCAGTATTCCCGTCTAGACACGTCTTACAAAAACGGTGTGCTTCTCAGTATGCTGTCACAGTCTTCACTCAGATGGGATGTACAGACTCTAATTTTATGCCATGTTATTCTCCTGGAGTGCCTTGTACAGGGCCCGGTACATGTCATTCAGTCCAAGTTTGTTACTAAATCAATTTATTTGAAAGTAAAAATCTACAGAAGAGCAGGTCAGTACTACCAATTTACACAGCCTGTCATCTTCAAATAAGTTCATTCTGCTGATCTATATCCAACTCCTCTCCAGTACAACCTCCTAAACCCACTAAAAGCCAACCCCAGACCAAGACTCGGGGCAGAAGATTCAACTAACATTGGAGTGCTCAACGTGGATCAGGCACTGTACTGGGCATTTTCAGACACTAACCCAGCAGGAAATAAAGGGCCCAGACCTCAGATGGAAATGACACATATCAACACTAATATCTGTAAATCAGTCTCAGCTAGTTCCAAAGGAATTTGTTTACCAAGTGTAAGAGATAGACCCATTTAAATCTTGCACTGTTCACTTACCTACTTTACAGCAAAAATTAAAGAGGTGAATCATACAATATTTTCCCCCAAATCTCACTTTCTATACCAAATTTTAAACACAGTTGTACTAGTATTAATAATCTGTATATTAATTAATTATATAATATTTCAATCTTAAATACAAATGAGAAAAAGACCAATTAGGAAATAGAAATTACAGAATATTTAAAAATAAACACATACAAAATGATAAAAACAAAAAGTTAAAAGTCCATTAAGCACTATAATCTACAAGTAAGCAAAATACTGGCAAACATTTGGTTCTACGATTCTAAAGAACAGATAAGGATTTGCTAACACAGGCATATTTAAACTTATAAATGATTAATGGTAGTAGCAACATGCTTATGAAAGTTAAATATTTCTTCTGAAATCTTTATTTATTAGCAAACCATTCTCTTCTCCAGTAGAAAAGTAAATGTTATCCCAACATGTTTTGAAAAATTGGGACTCATTTTAATAAATGTTAACATAATCATTGTTTTAAAAGAACAGGATCCACCCAGTTGCACAATTTTCAAAGTCTTCTAGGGTGAACTGCCTTTAGTGGGGGTAGCATTGTATTTGTGGATTACTCTGTTATTTTCTAGGTTTTTAATAGAACATCTATGTCATATTTCAAAAACTCCCCAAAATACTAAACTACAGCAAACAGTACAGTACAGTTTATATATGTTTTATATAACACACTTTGAAGAAATGAATACAAAGCAGGATATTTGTAAAAATTATGTTTTTACAATTATAGAAATATTGAGATAATTAATGACCAAAGTTATCTTGGCACACCTATGTACCAAGCACACACAAGATATTTAAAAAGAAGGAAAAATGAGAAGAAAAAGGAAAAGAAGTTTTGAAAAATTCTATCCTAGGTACCCAAGAAGATATTCTTAAAAGAAAGGATGAAAAAAAAGAAACAAAGAAAAGACATACAAGCCAAAAATATCTACATGAAAAATAAAAGTAGTTTCCTAGTTATAATTAAAGTGTACAATTAATAACTTTGAAAATCTTAGTTGTATCCAATTTGCAAAGACAAATTATACAGTGGAGCAACTATATTTATCCATGCAAAACTTTTTCACCTGCTTAAAAAACAGAATCCAGCAACAAAAGGAAAAATGATTAAAGTTGTTTTTATTATCTCTTTTTAAATAGTTCTATTGAAACTGTCATGAAAAATTCATTTTCTTTTTGCTGCTAGACCCCACTGATGAACCAGAATGTCTCTGAAAATCACTAAAAGAGAATCTGAAAAATAATATTTGGATTTCCAGAAAACATTGGTAGAGATGTGCTGTTTTATAACTTTAGGTACAGGTGTTGAAAATGAAAACTCTTCTCCACTTTCATATATATCATCTCCTTTCTAACTGAAAAGGCCAGCACTTAGAACAAGCTGACCATGAAAGACCACTCAACTCCTACGTTGCCTAGCACAACTCATGGGAGAAGACAAACTCCCTAATTGAACAGCTGAGCAATTTGGGTACATACTATTACAGTTTTATTTTAAAATGTATACATATATATACATATATATACACACACACCCATATACATACACAAACACATATACATATATACACACACCATTAATTTATCCATTTTAACTTTAAGCTGAGTAGAACTTTCAAAAGAACAGAAAAATAACATATCCACCTACCTTAGATTTGTCTTCATATATTTTTTCCTGCCACATTTGCTCATTATTAAGACATTTATAATCAATGCTTTGCTCCTTCTTGTTTTCTTCTTTATTTATCCTGCAGTAAAATTATAATGTTGAATTGGGGGATCATAAGATTTTATTTAAAAAAAATTAAAATCTCTCACAACTACAGCAAAATACCCTAGTTTCATAAAACTAAAAAAAAAAAAAAAAGCATAGAAAGCTGAAAATGATTGTATTTTTTTTTCAAACTTATTCCTACCCAATTTCTTATCTTTGGAGGGAAAAAAATTTTCAGAAAAATTAAATTGTATGCTATTTACCAGATGATTTTCTATTGAACAGAGCAGTGCTGATTGAAACATTTAATACACACTGCAACGTGCTTCTATCAGCTCTATTTTACAATGATAATAAACATTTAATAAACTGAATGAATTATTGTTTTCTCAAATTTCATTTCACTGAAACAAATTTGTCAACTGTTTTTCATATACCTTAATTTCAAAACTGGGTTTTGTTAAAAAAAATTTTAACTCCAAAAAGAATAGTAATTTTTCCTTTAAAATCTCCTCTGACAGCCTTCAATCTACTTTAAAAAGCTGTCTTAGACACTGTAGAAATTAAACTCCATTTATTTTTTTAACTAATATCTCTTTAAAATGTACATTTGACATGCTGCTGCTGCTGGGCTGTGTGTGCTAAGTTATGTGTCTGACTTTTTGCAACCCCATGGACTGTAGCCTGCCAGGCTCCTCTGTCCATGGAATGCTCCAGGCAAAAATACTAGAGTAGGTTGCCATTTCCTCCTCCAGGGGATCTTCCTCACTCAGGGATCGAACCTGCATCTTTTGTGTCTCCTGCACTGGCAGGTGGATTCTCTACCACTGTGCCACCAGGGAAGCCCTCGACATGCTGAATAAAATAAAATCGACAAAGAAAAAGACCAAAGGAGAGCAGTGAGCTCTCAATTTATTTTAGATTTGAAAGGACAAACACTGGCATTCCAAAGTTTCTTCCGGGCGTCTATGCCAGCAATGGGTGCTCTGCCACAAACAGCCTATCTTCAGGGCTCCCTCATAATGGCCCCTTTATAATGATGTTACACTGTCTCACCCAATTTGGAAACTGAGTTGGCAGTCAGGTGTGCTACCCCTCACTAGGGGCACTAGGACGATGATTGTTGTTGCCACCTGCCCCCAATCTACAATAGGGATGAGAAAAGGTAGGGCATTTGAATCAAACCCCCCGCACCCGCCTCCGCCCTGACCCCAACCAGGCTTCCCTGGTGGCTCAGTTGGTAAAAAATCCACCTGCAGTGCAGGAGATTGCCGGCAATACAGAAAACCAAGGTTCGATCCCTGGGTCAGGAAGATCCTCCTGGAGAAGGAAATGGCAACCCACTTCAGCACTTTTATTTTTTAATTTATTTTTTAATTGAAGGATAATTGCTTTACAGAATTCTGTCGTTTTCTGTCAAACCTCAACATGAATCAGCCATCAGTTCAGTTCAGTTGCTCAGTCATGTCCGACTCTTTGCAACCCCATGAATTGCAGCACACCAGGCCTCCCTGTCCATCACCAACTCCTGGAGTTCACCCAAACTCTTGTCCATCGAGTCGGTGATGCCATCCAGCTATCTCATCTTCTGTCATCCCCTTCTCCTCCTGACCCCAATCACTCCCAGCATCAGAGTCTTTTCCAATGAGTCAACTCTTCCCATGAGGTGGCCAAAGTATTAGTTTCAGCTTTAGCATCAGTCCTTCCAAAGAACACCCAGGACTGATCTCCTTTAGAATGGACCGATTGGATCTCCTTGCAGTCCAAGGGACTCTCAAGAGCTCAAAAGCATCAATTCTTCGGTGCTCAGCTTTCTTCACAGTCCAACTCTCACATCCATACATGACCACTGGAAAAACCATAGCCTTGACTAGATGGACCTTTGTTGGCAAAGTAATGTCTCTGCTTTTCAATATGCTATCTAGGTTGGTCATAACTTTCCTTCCAAGGAGTAAGTGTCTTTTAATTTCATGGCTGCAATCACCATCTGCAGTGATTTTGGAGCCCCCCCCCCAAAAAGTCTGACACTGTTTCCACTGTTTCCCCATCTATTTCCCATGAAGTGATGGGACCAGATGCCATGATCTTCGTTTTCTGAATGTTGAGCTTTAAGCCAACTTTTTCACTCTCCTCTTTGACTTTCATCAAGAGGCTTTTTAGTTCCTCTTCACTTTCTGCCATAAGGGTGGTGTCATCTGCATATCTGAGGTTACTGATATTTCTCCCGGCAATCTTGATTCCAGCTTGTGCTTCTTCCAGCCCAGCGTTTCTCATGATGTCCTCTGCATAGAAGTTAAATAAGCAGGGTGACAATATCCAGCCTTGACGTACTCCTTTTCCTCTTTGCAACCAGTCTGTTGTTCCATGTCCAGTTCTAACTGTTGCTTCCTCACCTGCATATAGGTTTCTCAAGAGGCAGGTCAGGTGGTCTGGTATTCCCATCTCTTTCAGAATTTTCCACAGTTTATTGTGATCCATACAGTCAAAGGCTTTGGCATAGTCAATAAAGCAGAAATAGATTATATAAAACCCATTCTCCTTATTGATCAATTGAAGCAGTGTAGCAAGAAGCAAGCACTGTATGGACTCACCTTGTTTCCCAGGAGTTTGTAGAGGAGCTACCCCATGTCCGAGGTCAGGGGCGGGGGCCGAGAGGAGCTACCCCCTCTCCTCATCCGAGGTCAGGGGCGGCGGCCGAGAGGAGCTGCCCCACACCGGAGGTCAGGGGCGGCGGCCGGGAGGAGCTACCCCACGCCCGAGGCCAGGGGCGGCGGCCGGGAGGAGCAACTCCACGTGCAAGGAGCAGTGGCTGCGCGGGCGCAGGAGGGCTGAGAGGAGCTACTCCACGTTCAAGTTCAGGAGGGGCGGCTGCCAGAGGCGTCAGAGGGCAGACACACAAACCATAATCACAGAAAACTAGTCAATCTAATCACACGGACCACAGCCTTGTCTAACTCAATGAAACTAAGCCATGCCGTGTGGGGCCACCCAAGCCGGGCGGGTCATGGTGGAGAGGTCTGACAGAATGTGGTCCACTGGAGAAGAGAATGGCAAACCACTTCAGTATTCTTGCCCTGATAACCCCATAAACAGTATGAATCAGCCATAGATACACATATATCCCCTCCCTTTTGAACCTCCCTCCCATCTCTGTCCCCATCCCACACCTCTAGGTTGATACAGAGCCCCTGTTTGAGTTTCCTGAGCCATAAAGCAAATTCCGGTTGGCTATCTATTTTACATATGGTAATATAAATTTCCATGTTACTCTTTCCCTACATCTCACCCTCTCCTCCCCTCTCCCCACTCCAGCATTCTTGCCTGGAAAATCCCATGGACAGAAAAGCGTGGTGGGCTACAGTCCATAGGGTTGCAAAGAGTCAGATATGACTGAAGCGGCTTAGCACAATAAGTAAATTGGCACCCAAGGTACACCAGCCCTTGTGCTAGGCACCCAGGCACAGATAATAAGATGTCTCTGATCTCCAGGAACTTGGATTCTAATGAGAAAGACAGACATTTAAACAAGGAGTAATTATAATATTATCTGAATAATGATGATGGGCATGACACCATCCAGTAGTACTTGGGCCACCTGATGTGAAGAGCCGATTCATTGGAAAAGACCCTGATGGTGGGAAAGATTGAGGACTGGAGGAGAAGGGGATGATAGAGGATGAGATGCTTGGATGGCATCACCAACTCAATGGACATGAGTTTGAGCAAACTCTGGGAGATAGTGAAGTAGAGGGAAGCCTGGCGTGCTGCAGTCCATGACGTTGCAAAGAGTCAGACACGACTGAGCGACTGAACAATAACATGACACCATCTAAGACGGGAGAAGTAACTCCCAATTTCTCTTGGAAATACCATTTTCTTGAGTTTAATTTCTGAGTAAGTAATACATTATCATTTGAATCTCAAGTACAAAAAGGCATTTGATCAAGTCCCAGGACCAGCCACCCATTTCCTCTTCCCAGCTTCCTGCCACCCCTGCCACCAGACATCAAGAGAGAAAATGATTAACCTCACAACAGAACAGTGACCATCAGTTAAACCTGATCCTGACTCAGGCTAATCAAAGAATTATTTCATTCCCAAATACTCTCTAAGAAGTCATCACTGATTGCCTGCTTGCAACATCTAAAGCAAGATGGAGAAGGAAATGGCAACCCACTCCAGTGTTCTTGCCTGGAGAATCCCAGGGACGGGGAAGCCTGGTGGGCTGCCGTCTATGGGGTCGCACAGAGTTGGACACGACTGAAGTGACTTAGCAGCAGCGACATCTAAAGCAATGATTTTTAGTCTCTATCTTCCTTAATACACCTACAGCATTTCCTACTCGCTACACTTTGTCCTCCTTGAACTCTTTAGGGCACCACATTCAAGCTTCCCTTCCAAGTTATCCAGTCCTTTGCCCCAGTCTCCTTTGGCCCACTCTTTAAGGGTTGGTGTTTCCATGCTCCCAGTCACAAAAACCACAACACTCTCCCTCAAGACTGCTTCATCCCTGTTAGATGAGTCTCAAATCTCACCTCCAGCCTGACCCCTCTCTGGTCGAATGCTCAGGAGTATCCGACTCTTTTGCAACACCATGGAAGTTCCTCTGTGCATGGGATTTCCCAGGCAAGAATCCTGGAGAGGGTAGCTATTTCCTTCTCCAGGGGAATCGTTCTGACCCAGGGATCAAACCTTTGTCTCTTGTATTGGCAGTACCACCAGCACCATCTGGGCCTATGTGTATCTGCCTATTTGACATCTCTCAACAGTTTGTTCACAGATCCTCAAGCCTGAAATATTTAAAACTAACCTCAACTCCTTTGCTCTACATCTCCCTTCCTGCTATATTTTTTATCTCAGTCGGAGACTGACGTCACCATGGCCTCAGGCACCGTATCTGGGTATTCTCTGCCTTTACTCCCGCTTCCTTTGTCTGTCCCCAGTTCCTGAGGAGGCAGTGCGGTCTAATGGTCATACGTAGCAGCACAGTGTGCAATATACACAGCACAGCACTGCAGGCTGATCTGGGTGTCAACTTGAGTTCTAGCCCTTATTGGACTATGGTTTTTGCAAGAAAGACAAAACTGAAGTCCCACTACAATCAGCATGGTCAAAATGAAAAGAATGTGGAATAAAGGGCAGTGCACCTCTAATGGAAATTTCTACAATGATTCATTCATTAGTGTATAGCCTAGGCTACTGTGCCACTGTCAATGCACGAATCATTATATCTATAAATGAAACAAAATTTCTTTTCATATTATCTTTTCATTTTTGATGTCTAGTGTTAGGAATACATATAACAGCTACAGTGTTTTATATCATCTAAGATGGTATTGATGTACTGACAAATGATTCATCTTGTCAATTTATAGTACTGATAAATACAGTACAGTCCTATAAATGTTTCTCTTCATTATGGTTTTCTTAATAACATTTTCTTTTCTCTAGCTTCTTTATTGTAAGAATATAGTAGATAATACAAAACACATTTCAATTGACTGTTTATGTTATTGGTGAGGTTTCTGGTCAATAATAGGCTATTAGCAGTTAAGTTTCGGAGAAGGCTGTGGCACCCCACTCCAGTACTCTTGCCTGGCAAATCACATGGATGGAGGAGCTTGGTGGGCTGCAGTCCATGGGGTCGCTAAGAGTCGGACACGACTGAGCGACTTCACTTTTCACTTTCATGCATTGGAGAAGGAAATGGCAACCCACTCCAGTGTTCTTGCCTGGAGAATCCCAGGGACGGGGGAGCCTGGTGGGCTGCCATCTATGGGGTCGCACAGAGTCGGACACGACTGAAGCGACTTAGCAGCAGCAGCAGCAGCAGCAGTTAAGTTTTAGGGGAGTCAAAAAGTATATTGGGATATATAGGTGTTGGCGCCTCTAACCCCCATGTTGTTCAAGTCAACTTCAATTACCAAAAGCCATATATGTGAAGTTGACAGGGATGAGCCTATGATTATTATGTATTTTTAGGTAAAGATGAGTATAGGAAAAACAAAACATACAGTAGT